>NC_142104.1:17447500-17771250 GCF_056152115.1 Neolamprologus brichardi
TTCCAGGCGGCAGCGTTACGGTTGCCATGGTTACAGGGTGACGCTGTCTCTCTGCGTGTTTCCTGGGTGAGAGAGCGGTTTTGTGTTGTTGTGCTAAGCTAATAGGCAGAATGCTACAGGCATAGCTCTAAAGGATGTAGCATCATAGGCAGTGTAGTCCGTGCTGCAGGGAGAATGAACTGCCATACCCGTTATGTGTCTGTGAGCGCGAGGAGGGAGAAAAAGGAAAAGTACGAGCTGTCATCGAGCAAAAACAGGAGCTGGAAGCATGTAAATGTAATAATAACCACTGCAGCCAAGAAGAGTGCCTGACGAACCCAGTTGTAAGTAAGCTATTAAGACTCGACTGTACACTGTGTTCGTGTTTTCCTCCGAAACAATAAGTTCCGTTGGAGCAGCCTTTCAACGCCTCTCTCTGTCTCTTGCTAGCAAAGTTGACCCAGACAACAAAGTAAAGCTAGTTTTTGGCTACGAGCCCGACACAGAACCCGACGTATTAGCTAGAGGTCCCTTTACTAAGTAACAGTAATAAATCACAGCAATAGTACATTCACGTAGTTGTAAACAGCATGATAATATATTAAGTAATCCAAAGTATTCAGAATACGTTACTCTCATTGAGTAACGTAACGGAATACGTTACAGAATACATTTTGGGGCATGTATTCTGTAATCTGTAATGGAATACATTTTAAAAGTAACCTTCCCAACACTGATATATATATATATATATATACACATACACATATATATTTATACACTCCTAATTGGGCTAACCAAACATAAACACATTGAATTTGTACTCACTTAGTGAAATTTGTGCACGACATTCTGCACAGCGGTAATCTTGCCGGTCTAGTCCTATTTCAGGACAAATACTGAGCTCGTACTCAGACTGGTGGCTGACCTTTGACCTGACACAGGGTTTAGTGATCAGATTCATACACTTACTATGGCAACGATAATAGCATCCTGAAAAAAGAAAGAGATAACTTCAAATTATAATATAGAAAGTTTTGTTTTCGCCATCAAGATTACTCATTGTCTCACCTGTCACTGGTTCAGACAGAAACATTTCATACAACAGAATGGAAGTTAAGCCTCTTTGTACTAGGGGGCAAATGGATTGCACAGATCTCTAATTACCTTCTGAGTGTATTAAGGCTTGAGAGCACAGCAAATGATATTAGAAGTCTGAATTTTGAGCAGTGTTAACAGAAATGTTTCAAACTTTTGGGAAGTAAACTTTTGGTAATCTTACAGCGCTCTACCAGTATCTACTATGTCTCACCTGTGCAGGTATACCAAGTCTGGATAAGGCCCCAGATAATAGTGCTACACTTATCACAGGTCTGTTTCACACTCTTGCTCTTTTCCTTGGAGAAGCGGTGTTCCAGTAGGACTCTCAGATTAGGCTCATCTTCCTCTGGATCCTTTAAAATGATGCATGTGAAAAACAGAACACACAAAACATGGCTGTAACACTGTTTTGTGTACAGCTGCAAGAGATAGCAACCTATGTGCAATTAAATTTGTTTACACTTACACTACCTTGTGTTTTGTATAGCCTAAACAAAACTGATGGTAATGCATAAAAAAACATCAAGGATTAATTTCCTGATGTATGTAACTCTTTTGATTCACAAAACTTTTCTGCTGAACTTGGACCAGAAGGCATAACAGCTGTCTTACAATATAATTTGAAGTGCTCTGGGTAAATTTCATAGATAGAGATATAATTTGAGTTGCTTCACATGATAAAGTTCAAAATGAAAGAGATTATGGATGTTAAGAATCAAGCTAAGCAATTGGATATGTTTCACTGCTTTATTAAAAAAAAAAGAAGAAGAAGATGAAGATTCCTTTGTCCGTTATTATCACCGTGACTTATTCTTTAACATTTTGATTATGTTACAGTAATCAGTGTGACACACTGCCTGTGTGTTAAAGTGCTGTTGTTAGTGTTTAAGTGTTGTTAAAGTGAAGAAACTGTTGAATTGTTAAGACATGGGGGGTGACTTCAGAGAAGAATCTTTCTTGGTCAACCTGGATCTTTCTATTGGAAACAAACCAATACACTTTGCAAAACAAAGCCAGATGATAACTGATACCTTCTTTACTGTTGATGAATGGGCTTGATTAATGAGCTTGTTTATTTGAAAGCCCTTTAATACACTAGACTGTAAAATTTTGTTTTCTATCATTTATAAACAAAAAAATGGAATTTATGCAAACTCTTCGCCAACTCTTCTCCACGGATGTCTGCAATGCATTTTCCCACATTTCATAAAGGGCAAAATACTCAAATCAAAGCAGTTTGGAGTGTTTTAGATGTTTTTCTACCATAGTTATCACCCTGTATACTTACTGGCCCAACATGATCACTAAGAATCTCCTCCTCCTCTGACATCAATCCTCCACACATGGTCACTTCTCTAAGGGTTTCTTAAGAGTTCAACTTGATTTTAAGGTTTTGACCTTACTAAGTTCTCAGATGACATTATAATTTAAAACTATATTAATAAAACTGAACTTTGCATTTGTACAGATTTCCATTAATATTTAAAGCCTGTTACACTCATCCAAGAACACACAACTACAATATAATGTCATGCCCTTCTCAATTTTCCCCTCAGTCCCAACCTTAAGTTCTTGCAGCTTGAGGCGCAGGTGGATAAGTTTCACTACATTGTCTTTTTGTCTCTCTGAATGCTCTGGCAGCTCCAAGATCAGCTTCTTACATTCTTCTATTGCCAGTTTAAGCTGTTCAATGTCTGATGCCACAAAAGAACCCTGTAACATGATATGAAAATGGAAGACAAGGAAGTTTCACATTTTACAGTATACACAGTTAAATTGAAAATGATAAATTATTTTTACTGGGTTACAAATCAGAAAAAAGTAAGGAGTACTTACCACAGGCCTTGAGAAGTGATCCTCAGCTAGACCGAGGTCCATGGTTCGATCTGAACTGTGTGTTCTGGTCCCAGGAAAAACCTCAGGTCTTGCTTCTAAATTGAGGAAAACATGGCATAAAGCGCTGTTCTTCTTGCAAGCATACACACCACATTCTGGCAAGTGCACTCGGTCACGCTTGCTAATTTCATCCACATGACTATTGCAACTCAAGGCATGTCCTACACTGACTTACCCCTTAAGAATTTTTGAAGGGAAAGAACAGCACAAAAATGCAAATGGAAAATTCATGTGTGATTATCCACCAAGATTTGGCAATGTATAACTCTGTCAGTTGACAGTCAGGGCGTAGGCATACAGAGTCATTACAACTGCTGTTCACAGGCAGAATGAACTTTGAAGTGCTTTATTACTGCTTTATTACTGTCACATTTACATGTCTGCAACCAATCTCTTTCACAATTATTCGTTCTGAATGTGTCGAAATTAGTTAAACCATCCGACATCCCGGGGCTAGCGATTTTTCCAGTCGGGCTACCAAAATCCATCTCAGCCCTGCCTGTCGGGTTATCATAGGAAGGAAAAATATATGTCAATGCTTCTGCATTCTTTCGCAAATGTATCTGGGTAATTTTATCATTGGCATCAATGAGCCACTGTCAATATGTGACATATTGAAATCGCGTTTGAATTTGTGCTTTCTTTTTGCGTTCACTTTCACGTTGCAATCGCATGAACTGTGTATAGAGAGCGGCAGTACTGATTGGTGAGTGACAGATTAATTGCGCACCAATTCCTCTGGCATCGTCTTATCAATCGTTAGCTTACTATTCAAACATGACAAGTAAAATCTCCCGCAGCAGGCTTAAACATGTGATAGAGGTTGATTGCGCAGAGAATCACTGACCGTTATGTAAGTACGTGTGTAAAAGCAGATGGATTTACGCAGGTATTTTAGTTCTGCAGAGCCAAATAAGACAGTTCAGGGTGAAGAAGGGAGAGCCAAGGAAAAGCCTACCACAAAACGGAAAAGTTATTACCAATCAGACTATAAGGCAAAAAGAAAGCACAGCTTTTTTGGTTTCATGGACAAAATAATTTCTGTGGCTGGAATATAATAAGCTAAATAACAATGTTCTGCCGGGTGTGTCGTGAGTTTCCCTCAAATTCTGAGTCGACAAGCGCCTTTGTTACTGGGACCAGTAATTTTAAGAAAGACCCCATCAGAACCCATGAGAAATGCAAGAAATGCACTATTGCTCAGTCTGCAGTATCCTTCCCAGAACAAACACCAATTGCAAAAAACATACTAAAAATAAACCAAGCACAACAAGAAGTCCTGGAAAATCTGTTTAGAACAGCGTACTATGTTGCAAAGAGTGAACTACCATTGGCAAAATTTAGCAGTCTTTGCAAACTTCAAAAGGCAAATGGCCTAGATCTCAGTTCCACTTACCTGTGATTTCAGTGGAAATTTCAAAATCAGGATCTGACACACACTGATTCATGTTCTACACAGTTCTTACAAGTTCATAGAAATTTCTGTTCAATTAGAACCAAATATTTGAGTTGATGATTGTAATTTTTATACAGTTGTTGTAATTTGTGTTTTAACTATTTTTTGATTGATTTTTTGTTTCCTTTACAATATAATATTGTAAAGGAAACAAAACATCAATCTTTTTTTTTATTTGGGCTACTTAAATTAATTTGGACTACCAAAAACTGAAGAGTGCCTGCCCGAAGGGCTACCAGGGATTTTGAAATTTTGCGAGCCCTGTATGACTTGTACTTTTGTTTAAAAAAAACAACAACAAGAACAACTTTGTATAGAATTTGTGTTTTACCAATCTCAATTTGTTTCATACAGTTTAATAATTGGCACTAGATGTTGGCAGAATGATCCAAATATCAATATTATTGATGCAAATGCTGGCCTTGGGATTAGACAGATACTAGTGTGATAGGATCGATGCTTCGTTTCTATCCTCCAAGTTCAGTATGTAGCCTACTGAATTGCATTATATAAATGTTTTTTTAAATGACAAAATATACTAAACTATACACTATATGCTACTATACTAAATTAACATTCATAAAAATATACACAAAATATATACTTTGTGTTGACTGTCACATCTATTTTTTCATATATAACATATTTAATCAACAGAAGTTCACCCAAAGTGCTTTAGAGACAGCACATTTACATTCCTGGTCTTCAAAAAACCCCAAGTTTCAAGATACATGAAAATCTGAAAGATGTGTTGCTATGTGTTATGGTGGCAAGTAAAATTACAGTGACAGTGATTAAAATGTGATCAGCATTAGCAAATTAATGATGATTCTTCTCATAAATCATTACGCACTAGCCTGGCCTACATAACCTGTCTACAAGTTAAAACTATCAGTATCAGTACTGATATCAGCAATACTGGCCCTGTATTTACTTGGTGTAAATACATCAATATCAAAATTTGCGCAGCAGTAATTGACACCAAGACTTTCATAAGTCTGATCAATATCCATTCTTTACTCAAACTGATGTTTGGAATGTTCATCTGTTACAATACAAGTCTGAATTTAAATTAAAGCAAGTGACAAATTAACATTTAAAGTGCACTGAGAGTAAACTTTCAGCTATCCACACTGACAACTGAAATTATTCTGATGAAGTGAACAATGAGTAAACAGAACTGAATGATGGAATTTAAAGGTTGAACAAATTCAAATATATTTAAAAAGATTAAGTCAGTGTTTAGCTATTCAAATAATGTTTAATAAACTAAAAGAATCACATTATACAAACAGTGTTGTTACCTGCGTACACCTCTGAACAAAACATGTTGAAGGAATTCAGCCTTGTAGTTCCCAATAGACTCAGAATAATGAGGCACCGTAGAATCAGAACAACTATCAGTGAGTCATTCTTGCTCATCAAAAAGCAAAAAGTGCATTTTTCCAAGTCCTAAATTACAGGAAGTGTTACTGAAGTACTGCTTACTCGCATGCGTTTCATTTCCTCTACTTCAGCTACAGCATTTCCAACTTCCTTTTCCTTAGTCACAACAGTCCAGCATCCTTGCTCCTTATGCATTAGCAGGATCTGCCCTACATTACAAGGAAACTATTAAACTAAGTGCACAAATTGATGCAAGCTCAATCATTCAGGTAGGGAAATATCAAAAAGTTTACTCTGTTCATCTGGATGTAGCGTTTTCCATGGGAGAAATGTTTCGTCACTCATCCAAGTGACTTCTTCAGTCTCAGCTGACTGCTTAATGATCAAGAAACTGACCTCACAGCCCATGTTTGTCAGTGGTGCTAGTTTCAGTTATTATGCAAATGTACTGTTTATACGGTTGGGGAAACCTGCTGAGACTGAACAAATCACCTGGATGAGTGATGAAACGTTTCTGCACAAATTCACTTTAATGAGGGAATTATTGCCTATACAGTAACTGAGATATACTGCTTGTGTTTTTGAAAAGGAAGCAAACATACATAGTGACATTTAGGAAAAACTGGAACCATGAATGCAAAAAAACCCCACTTCCCACTGCAACAACAAACTGTTTTAGAAAGGTAAATGCCAAGATCACAAATACCACTCGCTGAAATGCAGCCGCAAAGCATCACAAAGCCACCACCAGGTTATACAGATGGCTGTATAACTGCAACTTTAGCTTCCCGCAATTAAATGAACATGATTGAGCAATATTTAAAATGTGTGCGCTCCCAATTAAAATCCAAAGTAAAAACAAATCAAGCACTGTGATTGACACATGCCTCCATGTGTTAATCACAGCTGTTGGCGGTTCCTGGACTAATGTGGAGTAACACTATGCTGAAAGACAGATATGAAGAGCTTGTCCCTCAAAACATCATCATCTGTTGCTTGGGAATCCTTTGGATTTAGCACAAGTGTCCTGGAAAAAATCATATGCAGCTACTTCTATGTGTCTGTACTGCAAAGCAACACAACTTCAATCACCTAAAAAGACACCAAAAACTGCAGTAAAATTCATGCATGAAGGCCAAGAAAACCATTGCAGTGCTTGCTAGCATGAATCATTCAGTACCATTGCAGACATACACCACGTGTGCCCACTAAAGAAGTTTTGTCAGTGAAACTGATCAGTGTGAGGTGCAATAAACTCTGTCTATATGGCTTAATACTAAGATGAAGCAGGCAAATGAAAGACAACAATGTATATTATTTCCCTAAATTTAACTACAGGTGTGAAAGCAATCCTTAGACAGTTGTATCATAACTTGTGGCAAACCTCACCATGTTGCGGGGGTGTTTTGTGTCCTTGGGGACCATCCTCTTCCTCTCCACGATCAAATGGATTGAGGCGGGTTTGGCGAAAAAGTGCAAGTCTCTCATCATACTCCATTTTATTGGCTACATCTAAGAAAGACAAACAAAACAAAGCAATTGTCTTCTCTTGGCTTTATGTATTGAAACATTACGAGGAATCTCAGTTTCCTTTCAGAAGGAAGCTGGTTAGCCAGTGTTTATACCTGGTTCGGCTTACTGTGCAGTGATAGACTGATAGACTACTTGGTCATGAGCTGTTCATGGGTCATAAACTCTCACTAAGAGCCCAATGGTTTCAAGAAAAATAAAGGCAAAATATGTGTTGCATGTTACAAGCAGAAATATGAATCCGTGCACATCTTTAACTTCGTTCAAATACATAATACATGGTCCTCAATGAGAGTTATACCAAGGCTACTGCTATTTTATACTTGCAATTTAGGTCAGATCTTAAAAAAGATTTAGTCTTACACATTACAGAAAAAGTTCCTTTGCATCTAAAATGAAACAAAATCTACTTTTTCATCAGATCCTCCCTACCTCACAAAACTCTTTCAAACTTCAGATCCGTATGCTAGAATACCAGAGAATACAAATGTCCTGTTGAAAATTGTAACCATAACGAAGGAAACTCTGATACATAATTAAAGGGTTAGGGGTAGTAGTAATTTTAATTTAATTCCATGTAGATTTTATGAAGCTACACTACAGCCAGCCTGACAGGTACACTAGCACTCCCTTTGGCTGGTTAATTACCATTAAGTCTAATTTTCACTGAGGCTGAAGATGCATGAATCCCAATGGTATGTGTAAGCTCTACTTCAACAGTCAACAAAAACACGCCCTACAGACATTTTATGGACGACTTAAGTAAATAAGGTCAAACGAGGTAACACTGCAAACACTGAAAAGACTGAGAAACGTTAAGTTGGAGCTTTATTTCACTAATTATTACCACTTAAGGATAATGCTGCAGTAAGTCCTAATGTGCTAAGAGGTAACCTTAATGTTATTTCGTTCATCACAGCTTAACAGGGCGCTAACAGGGCGCTAAAAGGGCAAGTCCATATCCAAGCACGGATGTCAACAAACAGCTAATGCTAGCTAGCTAACAAGCTTTTAAACCAGCAAGTGGTCCGTTGATTTGATGCTAATGTTTGGTCATTAAAGCGGCCGTCTAGTTGGAAGCTTACCCCGTTGTTGAACGAATTTATCAGCAGCAAACTAGCAGCTATATTATAATATAATAATATATTTTGTGGACGACGTTTATGATGAATATAGGCAGCCGTCCCCGTTTTGTTTTGCCTCTGTCATGGGTAACATCACACGGGGAAAAAAAACGTCAAGTCATACTTCGTCAAAGTAGCGAGTTCCGGCGAGATTTTCAAAATAAAAAATAGCCATTGCCATAATGAAGTAGTGTAGAAGAAATAAAAGAAAATCAAGTGGTAAATAAAGGCTACATTTAAAGCGACATCTGTATTTGCAACTTAGTAAATATGTTTTGACACGTGGTATACTAATATAGATTACTGTTAATGGTGTAAAATAAAGCGGTACCTTTAATTTGAAAAAAAAAAATCACCCTCAGTTTTTTCTCATTTTATGTGATTTTAGGTACCTTCCAATTAATTTCCTCAGTAAGATCCCTTTAAAAGTGCTGACTGCATGTCTTTTACTTTTTTATACACATCATCTAAATATAATCCTTAAATGAATTATTAGTTGTACTGATAATGAAAGAAATGTCATGCAAATAATACTTTTCTCTACAACAAATACAATATAATTCTCCTAAATGGCAGTTAAAATTATTATTATTTGTTTGTTTGACCGCTGGTTTTATAGTTCCCTTTGGCCTTTCAGTGGCTTTTGTTTGCTTGAAGACAAGAATGATTTGTGTAGGAAATTCAATTTCAAACTCCTCAATTTAAACTGGAAATTTTTGGATTCATGCAAGGACAAAACGGGTTTCATGCTGTTTAGCAGGACTCAAACCACAAAGCGACTAATATTAGGTGACATATTACTGGGGAAATAAATTATTACAAATTTAGCACCTGAACACTGCACTCTGCAAAACCACATGTTATACTCATGTCATCTCATTTTCATAAACTGTCCATTTTAAAAACCACAAATGGATTTCTGAAAAATTTGAGTTAGTGACTGGTCATAAATATCACAGATGCTAGCTTTAAGAGAGAATATTCACGAGCTTACTGAATATAACAAACAGCATCTTCGCAGCAAACATGTTGCGTAAAAACTGAAAAAACAAAAGAAAATGAAAATAAATAAATAAGAATCAATACAGTGTAAGCAGTCGGATTATATCTGGTCCAGTATATCAGTGGTTTTGCTGTTAATACACAAGCAACTACAGAGAAACCTTTTTAAGTGTGGTTTTATTACCGTGGCTTGTTGCCTTGGTTAAAAATGCTTAAAAATGTAAAAAGTACTTCAGTGGAATATGATGAAACAAGTTCAAATAAAGGAGGGAGAGAGTACTGTTGGAGTTCAGGGTTGTTGCACATATTAAATAAAATTTTACATTATCCCGTTAGCAGCTGACAGTCTTTTTATAACATTTCTCCAATAACAGTATTCAGTATTAGGTTTCGCAGAAAATGTTTTGACCACCAAGCTTGTTATGAATTATAATTTACAACAGTTTGGGAGTTCCTAGAAGTTATTACCATGTATGATTGACACTGAAGATTAGATTTAAAGCTTTGCACCAAGCTAAAATACATAAAGATGGGCTTTAGTAAATCTACATGGAAAGATCCCTAGACTTGTCACATATAAGAAACATAACATATTTCTAAGTAAGAGTGTTGCCAGATTGTGATGAAGTGACAGTCACATTCTTGTGTTTGAGAGAGGCATGTGATCCATGTCATACACAACAGAAATGTCACTTTGCATTACTTCAAGAACAAGAACAAGAACAAGAACAACAACAATAATAATAATAACCTGCCTTAGTTGGCTTCCAGAGAAAATTAATGCTGATGTTGCTACATGTCTGCCATATCTATGAAGAGGCCATAACCCTATCATAACTGTATTTTTCAGTGTGATCAGTTTGGTGCCTCATTCTTTTCCTTGTTCCTTGTTTTTACTGCTTCTGGGAATGATGCTGCTTCTACTAGGAATCTGCCCTAAAAACCTTTTTACATTGAGTTTCATTTATTTGTGCACAAACTTAGCAAGTATGTGGCAATGAGCGTTTTGTTTTTTTCCATTTCTATTTCTATAGATGATTATTTCCATTACATACAAAGTCTTGAATTATAAGGCCTCGTGGTTACATAAAGACTTTATAGAGCAGCTTTTCTTCAGACTGTCATGTTACTTGTGCTTCTAAGAGTTTCTGAAAGTAGAATGGGAGGCAGAGCCTTCTGCCATGGAACCAGCTCACAGTTTGGGTTTGGGAGACAGAGACTCTCACTGCTTTAAAGATTTAAAGCTTTACCTTTTTGATAACTCTTATCTAGACTAATAAAGTTATAGGATCAGGCTACTTATGGACTTCTTCTTCCCCATTTTCACTCATCGTATGCCACTATTATCTCTCTCTACTCTCTTCTTTTTGTTGTGGTCTCTTTTCTGTCTCCCACCCAAACCAGTTTTAGCAGATATTCAGCAGGTATTGACTGATTGTTGAAGTTCTCTTTACAATCAAAGTTTTTTTTTAACTTACAATATGAAGCTTCTTAGGATGACTGTTGTTGTGAACTGGAATTATATAAAAAGCGAACTGAATTGAAATTAAGATTCACAAATAACCACCATACATAGCAGAGCTGCCTTCCCATATGGAAAAGAAATAGTAAAAACTTACATGATTGACTCATGAAAGTGGCCACTTTCTCATTACTTTCATATATTGTTTTAGGAAGTATCCAGAACATACAAGTTTCATTTATATAATTTTTCAAGGGATCTTATATCTGTTTTCACTCTTGTATGCTTTTCATACAAGTTTCACACAAGACAGATACAAACTTTATAAGATTTATATAGATCTTTTCCATATAGGTTTACTTGTTGCATCTAATGGAAACTAAAACACACACCAGTACTACATTCAGACCCCATTTTGGTTCAGCTTAAAGCAGATTTATGGCGATAATGAGGTTGTAGAGCAGATTTTCGCTGTAGAGACTCGGTAAACACGGGTCTTTCATTGTCTTTCATTTCACAGAGTATTTTCCATATTGGTCACATTTACGTGCTTCAGATAATCCCATTTCAATATTAGATAATGACAACCCAAATAAATACAAAATGCAGTCTTTAAATAATGATTTAATTTATTAAGGGAAAAAAGTTATCCAAACCTGCTTAGCCCTGTGGTTAGGTGGTCAGGTTATATTCCTTAAACCTATTAACTGCTTGAGCAACCCTCAGCAGCAAGAACTGCTGGCAAACAGTATGGTGCATTGAATCTTTCACATTGCTGTGGAGGAATATTGGCCCGCTCTTTATTTTAACTCAGCCACTCTAAGGTCATGCCAAAGCATCTCAATCTAATTTGAGGGCTAGGTTAATTAGTTATTCTCAATGGGCAACAGGTGCGAATGTGAGTGTGACTGGTTGTCTGCCTGTTTGTGGTAGCCCTGTGGTAGACTGGCAACCTGCCCTGCCTCTATGACAGCAGGGATAGGCTCCAGCCTGCTGGCCCTGAACTGGATACACAGAAGACAGATGGATGAATGTCCAGTCTCTCTAATTATGCAAATGAGAATTTGCATAATTATGATTAAGGAACTGACCATTGTTCCTTCAGTGGGCTGGTTTCAGTCATTATGCAAATGTACTGTTTATAAGATTTGGGGAAACCTGCAGTCAGATGAGACTGAAGAAGTCACTCTTATGAGTGACGAAACGTTTCTCCCACAAAACGCTACGTCCAGATGAACAGAATTAACTTTTGGAGAACTATTGCATTACTTTATGCTATTTTATAATTGTTTCAGTTTTCAGTATCCACTATTTTCAGTTAGGGCAGGGGGTTTTTTTGTAAAGATTTTCTAATCAAAATCATTTAATTAAAAACCTTTTAAAAATATATTTTATTGGCATTCATCCCTGAGGGTAGGCATTTTGTGGTCTGGTCATATGGACATAGCTTGAGTGTGTTTGTCGTTGGGGGAAGCAGCTGTGGAGATTTTCCTTTGCTGCAAACAGAGCTGTGTTGTGTGGCTAAATGAAGGCAGAAGTCATAGCACCAATAATAACATGCTGTTCCCTGGAAATTATGTAGTCACACGTTCCTTCCTTCCTTTAATCATCAGTAATTATAATTAAGTGAGACACTACAGATAACAAATGGTTCATTTTTCGTCACAAATCTGGCGTTCATGGTCAACGTTATCATTACAGGTCACTGACAGTGATGTCAGTGTGTTCTGGTCCGTGTCAGTTTTCCTCTGAGAAGCGCGTGTCGTGATCAGCTACATAGCTAGTACAACCTTAATATTTATTTAATATCTGAGACGGGATTGGCAGGAGAGACAAATGTTTCAAAGCCGTGAGACAATCTTTAAAAGCAACTACCATTCACAAATTACTATTTAATAAGGGTAATAAATTCTTTTTAGACACAAACCATCACAATGAATAGCATTCATTCATTTTGGGATTATCTTTCATCATCTTGAAGTTTCTTTGAAATTTCGGCTGTGCCAATGCATGTAATACAATTATGGACCATTACAATATGAAAATTTTTTGTTTGTTTGATATGTTTATTGATTAGCATTCAAATATCTCAGTGATGACAGAACAAAGATTTACCACAAAGCAAGAAAGCATGAGACAAGGCTAATCAAAAGGTATTGGCTGAAGCATTTGCTTATTACGCCAACCCTTTTAACAAAAGATCTTTTAGCATGCAGCTCCTGTACACAGGGCTCGAAGCAAATAATAAAATTCAATTCAATTCAATTTCATTTATATAGCGCCAAATCACAACAAATGTCGCCTCAAGGCGCTTCATAGATACAGAGAGAAAAGCCCAACAATCATATGAAAATCTAACTGGAAAGAAAAGATTTTAGCAAAAGTAAAAAAAAAACAAAAACAAAAACAATTATACTGCAAATATAATACTGGGGTGGCTGTGATTCTGAAGGTGGAGCAGGTCATCTATTAGTCGCTTTGTGGTTTGAGTCCTGTTTGCTCGGGTCTGCATGCCAAAATGCCCTTCAAACCTCAAGTTACTCCTGATATGTTCAAGAGTGTGAATGTGTGGGAATGTTAGATAGAAAGCACTTAGAAGCAGAAAAAGGTGCTTGTATGAATGAATTTGTGAACAGGTGAATGAGACATGTTGTATAGATACTTTCAGTGCTCAAGTAGAAAACCAGTATATAAGAATGTCCACTTAACAAACTGACATATGTACATTTTCACTTGTACGCATTCCCTCCATTTCTTTCTTAAAATGGAAAAATGAGCCATTTCCCTCTAATAATGTGCATGTGGGTGACATGCAAAAAAGCCAAGAATTTTTTTTAAATCATCTTAAATAATTAGGATTTTTAATTTTTTCCTTGAGGACAGGATGAGGGATTTTTCTTTTTCTTTCAAACTGGAAATCCCCTCGTGCTCATTGCTGTTATTTAAGGCACAGCAAATGAACTTGATCATGAGTTTAAAAATGGAGCATTTCAAAAAACACCTCTGTTGTGTTGTATATCAATGGCTCTACTGTCTGCCCAGAGCAAACATTGCCTTGCATATTTTTGCTAATGTGAACCAGAAAATGTTCATGTTGCAAATAAATAGGCAAACTTTAAAGCTCTGCAATTAAAGTTAGAATGTCGTCTGCAGATGCTGCAGAGATACCTACAGATACAATACACTGACAATTTCTACCTTAATCACCAGTGTGTGAATGTGTGTGTGAATGGGTGGATGACTGGATGTGTAAAGCGCTTTGGGGTCCTTTAGGACTAGTAAAGTGCTGTACAAGTACACACCATTTACCATTTAATGCAATACAGCAACCAGAATTTGTCCATAATTTGAAAATCTGGATATCGGTTTATTTGACTGCAGAAGCATTTCCTAGAGAAGCTGCAGTCTTTTTTTGTTTGATTGCACATGAATAAAGACTTCAAATAATGCTTACAAGCAATGTGCAAAAATCTGAAGATAATAATGAGATAAAAAATACTTGACTTTATGATGGACAGATGATAACTAAGCAATAGCACTGTTGTTCTGGATTCAATACAAACTCTTTTGTATGTTTTGACCCCTTTATTTGGGAAAACAGGTAAACATTTCCACTAACATACATATACATATGACATACAGAACAACATAGTCCTGTTTTACTCAATTTTAAGTTGACCTGGATGCACACAGTTGTTCTTTTTTTCTTTTTTGTTAAACACCCACATTTATACATTTTCATTTTATATTATGTATGGAATCATGTTTATTTGTGGCCGTATACTGAAGCCCTGACTGTCATTATCTTTAACAGAGGTTTTCTTAAAGACTTATACATGACAGTGTTGTATATTATCAGTTCTATATCGAGCCAGCACTCTGAAAACAATCCTAATAAAGCTAGTCTAATAAATCAAGTATACAAAAAACAAAGTGTACAAAAAAAAAAGAAAAAAATGGATTCTAAAATTAATCTTTAAAAAACAACAACAACAAAAACATTACACAGAGCACAACTGCACATTACACATTGCATTGTTGCTATAATGGTTTCTTTATTTATCTGTTGGCAGACAGCTTGATAACCCAGAAACCTTTCTTCCCACCATCATGTGGGGATTTAAAACCTTTCAGAGTTTAAATTAAGATGGATGAATTTCATCTTTTCCACAGAAAATGATAAGAGTGCAAAATGCAGGCCCTGTTACCAGCACTTATGTGGGATAAATAAAGAACACCATGGAATATATGCATCAACTAAAACTATTAATGTTAATAATTAATTTATGCAATGAGGTTAATTAATTACATTAGCTGGACTTGGTGTAACCTGTATGCTGTCTTTTTAATCATGGATCTTTAGTCCGTTCCTTCCTAGACTGTCCTACATAAAAACTTCAGCCCAAACTGTCCCTTATTTGCGCATTTCAGAGAACCCACAAACTTCCAGAAACTTTGACATGGCTTCTTTCTTCTTTCATAAACCCTCTCATGCCATGAGCCTCGGGCCTACCAAGCATGTTCATGTGATTTTTGTCCCCTTTTTTTCTTTTCTTTTTTTTTTAGTCACTGGGATATTTGACGTTTATTTTTGCAACAGTAATTTTTGAGTTTGTCACAGTGTCATTTTAAGGTTTAGTCTGATCGCCCCTCCAATTAAGCTGTGCTTCATCCGTTCCCTGCTCCGTTTACACCACGCTTGAACATTTTCCCAAAGACAGTCTACATATAAAATAATCTGCATTTGAGCTGCAGTAACTAAGAGATTATTCGCTGCTTCTATTTTTTTTAAATTCTTGCAACGCACATCATTCATTAAAAGAAAAATGTCATTAAGATATTGATTCAAAAAGAATAATAAATAATCTTAAAAGGGATAGAGATGTAAGGTAGCGACCTTTTGTTGTTGGCCATTTTAAAAATGAAAGTAAACTTCCTTTTTTATTTTCATGAAATTATAATAATTGAACGCCTTTTAAAAAAAAAAAAAAAGAAAGAATTAAGGCAGCATATTTTGACCACCATAAGAGGCATTTTTTATACAAAAAAAATCAAACATGTTTACAGAAGAAAGAAAGAAAAAACACTAAGACCAGATACAATAAGTAGTGTTGTGAAACTGTTGACTGATTTAAGAGATTATCATAATAAGCTTCCCAGTGAAGAACAAAAAAAGGCGTAACGCAATAATAAATAAATTTACAGCTAAAACGGAAGCCAGTTCTATTTATCAAATTTTTGCAGTGTGACAGAGTCTTCCGCTGCCATGTGCACTCGCGCACGGGCAACATTTGCAGGTTTAAACATATATCAGTTGTGTCTTATTCTATCTTCGGACATGTTGAAGACAGAGGAAGAATGTTGTGTTACGCTCGGTTTTGTTCAGGAATGTCCACGATGTCACACGTCGAAGCAAAACGAACACAGGACCATCTCCTGCAAGGTTTTACGCAGCTCCTGGCTCCGGTACGCGTATATAAGCGGGTCGATGAGGGAGTTACAGATGATGAGGATGAGGAAAAGGTTAAAGTTTCGAAAGAAACAGTTGCAGAAGGGGCTGGTGGGACAGGCGAGGATGAGGATAAGGTGTAGAAAGAAAGGGCCCCAGCATAAAATAAAGACCCCGAGCAGGATAGTAAGGGTTATGGCTCCTTTCATACTTGTGGACTGGCGCCTGTTTTTGTGGAAAGCCACGATGCGCCGAGAATGCACGTGCGCCAGGACAAACATGTGCAGGTATAACACGGCGTTGAATACCAGAGTAGTGCAGAAGAAAGTGACGAGGCACACGATGACGGCGTTGTCGGTGTGATATACGATGAAGAGGATGCTGGAGGTGATGCTGGCCAGCCACACCACCACGATGATGATGATGGCACGATGAGGGGTCATGATGCTGTGATACCTCAGCGCGTAAAAGATGGTGATATAGCGATCAGCAGCGATGGTGCACAGAAAGGAGAGAGAGGACACCACGGAGCTGCAGATCATCACGTCGATGACGTTGTCCAGGTGGCGAAGCATGCCGGGGTTCACATCCAGGAGGCCGTGGTCATTGAGAAGCATGAATATGGTCTCCACCACGTTGCTGACGCTGACAAGCATGTCAGACACTGCCAGGCAGCAGATAAAGTAGTACATGGGCGAGTGGAGGTTTCGGTTTTTAATAATCGCCATGATGACCAAGATGTTTTCCACCAGACTGATGAGTCCCAGTGCCAAGAAGAGCTCCTGAGGGATCCGGATCTGAACGCAGTTCAGCCAGTTTCGCTCTCCTGCGGTTGAGTTCGTTTCGTTCTCCTCCAGAAGGTCATTTAGCGGTCCGAAGTCCGTGTGAAGTATGGAGGGATACTGCAGGGACCCGTTGGTCATTTCCATGTCTGCCTTCTATTAGGTAACTGCAAGCTTTTAGCTTTTCAGGTGCTCCGTGTGGGTTTTAGGCTGCTGCAGCACAGATTTAAACTGGGTAAGGAATCTTCATCAGCTGTCTCTGGAGCTTAGAGGATGCTTCTACATCAGCTGTCGCAGTTACACCTTGCTTCTGAGCAGTTTGGGGATTCAAGCAACTCATCCAAACTGTTTGTTAAACCCATGGAAGCCTCAACCGTCCAGGATCATCAAACTCCACGCAAAAAGTTCAAGTATATGTATTTATATTTATTGCAGCCATTAAAAGCCTGAAAAATCATCGGGGAGCTACCGCGTTGGTCCCGGTGAAAAGTGCGTTTCTTGACTCGAGTAATCCTTTTTTTTATTATAACCTATTGAGTTTTTATTATTATTTTTCGCCCTATCCAACCAGCTGCTCCGGGATGGAAATCTGTAATCTTTCCTTCTCCACTGAAATCTTGCAATCCGAGTTCACGTTTTTTCCTCAAACAGAGCAGCCGAGCCACCAGAATCCTTCCATTAGTTCAGATTGTTCTGACCAGCACAGTAGCAATGAACACTGTCTATAGTATACTGGGAACGAGAGAGAGAGAGAGAGAGAGAGAGAGAGAGATGCCGGATTATTTCGCACAGTGATGCTGCGTCCTGAATAACTTAAGCGGCTCCTCCTCACAAGCGTCAGCTGCGCTGCGGTCCTGTCTGCGAAAGTTGTGCCAAGTTTTCTTGGGAGAGAGCTGAACGGTGATGGATTGCATTTAGTAATAGTTCGATCTGGTGTTTTTTTTTTTTTAACACTTTCCTTTCTGCTTTAAGAAAATGCTTCACTTCCGCTAATATTATTCTAATCAGAGTCTTGGTGTCCAAAATATAATTTCTGAAAGCTAAAAAAGAAAAAGCTCTGAAAACTTGTACTATTTGTACTATACTTTCTGGAAAGCAGATTTAAATCTTTACTCGTAGTTAGCCTCTTGTTTTGTTCTTAGATATTCTCATTTTAAAAACAACTGCACATATAAAGATGCACACGCCATGTCTGTGTGTATTTTTTATGAGACAGTAATAAAGAGAGGGGTCAAGAGGGATCTTGACACTGTGCTCAAGTCATATTTGCCCAGGTTCCTGCAGACGCAGGAAGTAGGTGCAGGTAGGGAACAAAGTTGGTCCCTTAACATAGACACAGCATCTGCTCCTGCAAGCACAAGCACCTGCAATGTAACTAAATAATCTAAAAACAGTCAGAATCCATTTGTTCTGATTTAACTGTGACCAAATGAGGGCTTGGGGTGTCATAAAATTCACCTGAGCTGCTAATTCAGTGAGTGTGGGAAACACATGTGCAACTGCCACACATGCAAGGCTCCCCTTCACTGCTTTGCAATATTTTTTTAATTTTATTTTTGTTAAATCATCTTTAAATAATTATGGATGGTAAGTTATGAAAACTCTTTAATGATGTCTTAACAACAAAGGAAATTGTGTGATAGTAAAGATCTTTCTCTGAAACAAAAAAAAACCTTCAACCTAAACTTTCACTGCTCTCTAAAACATTAATTTAGGACAATAATCTATAAATGACAATTATGCTGTTAAAAAAAAATCTAAACAGATGCATAATTCTAGATTTGGTGTAGACACTGTGAGGCAATTCTTGGCCTGGGTCAGTCTGACCAGGTACATATTGTGAAAACATTATATATGAAATCTAAGGCTTAAGTAATCCAGGACAAAATCCACACATCTACCTGTGCTTAAAAATGATTTCCATTAAAAATAAGTCTTAAATAGCTTTAAGACAAATGTGCAAGTGAAAATCTTGGTGTTCATAGAGCAAAACGTGCTGTTTGTGGTTAAACTTGCTTCTCAAACTAACGGCACAGTAACTTTGGTACATATCCACACAATTTGTTAAATCAAATTTAATAATTTCAACTTCAACTTCTTCAGCATGTTTATCTGGTCTCAAATTCACTTGTATTATCAAAAGTGACAAGTCATGCAGGCAAACACGTCACGAAAAAGTAGCAGACCGGCTTCTGTCCAGCTTCTGAAATTTGAGGATTTGCCGCGTCATTTAACCCTGGAGAACCCATGGGGTCAGAGCCGACCCCATGGGTTCTCCAGGGTTAATTTATACAATGACAAAAATATCAGGGGTCACATGTAGTCATGTGACTATGAAAAAACAATTCTGAAATCAAGTAAGTTGCACAATATTTTTTGTTGCAACTCTGCATTCATTTCTTTCAGGAATTTCAATTTGCTCTAGGTGTTTTTGTTAAATTATGTTATGGCAACTGGTCACATTTAACCCACAGCACCAGTGGTAATACTGCAGTCCCATCAGGCAGCCTCTGAGCCACTAATCTGAAAGCGCTTTCAATACAGCAGAATGATCACATGAAAAGTTTTCACAACAACACCCATAGCTCCAGGTGAATTAGGAACAATGACCTCATTTGACCATCTAGCACAGTCACCCACATCCTTGTGGCTCATTGGAACACAAAGTAAGCAGGTATGTTTCAAGCGTGTACAGCATCTCGCAATGATTTTGTCCTTTGACTGAGAGTAACAGACCTCAGGCTAGCTCGTCATTTGTGTTTGTATTGAAAAATATGTTTGAACAGTGACTGTAAAGCATAAATGGGGTGAATTGTATCCCATGGATAACATGAAAGGACACTGAGAAGAAAGGGCAACAGTTGGAGAGTGTTAAAAAAAAATAATAAGCACAAGTTAAAAACGATAAATATCACTGATGATAACAGAAGCATAGTTACTGCTTCAGATTTAGTGTGCATGGAATGAGCATAATCAAGTGAGGTCATGAGAATCTGAGTGTACACCGAAAAGAGTTAATTTAATCACCAGTTTAAGAGATAAAAATGAAAACATCTGCCATAGCTGCGTTGTCAATTAGTGCAAGTAAACTGAAACTGAAATGTGAGAATCGGTGCCAAAGTCTGAGAGGTAATAAGAATATTAGAGAAAGAAAGCAGCAGAATTTAAACAAACCAAGAACAGCAGCCAAGATGATTAAGACAGTGAGTAGAAAATACCACGAAGACCACAAAGACAAAACAAATCTAGTTTATCATGTTTAAGGATGCTTAAAATGATGTCAGGTGTGTACGTGGAAGACCTTTTCATGCTTTTTGCAACAGGTCACAACAGAAGTGCGTCATCAGCATCTTGCTGAGGTTTGTGTGGTACTGTTTGTCTTTAGAAATGACTCAGTTTGATTTCATTTATTACCAAGAGTCAAAACACTTTAAATTTTTTCGAGTTGCCCCCGTTATATTTTGGAACTTCTTAATTATTCAGCCGAAAAATCATAGAAGTCTCACAGTAAGATTATTATGGCTACAGAATCCCTGCAAAAATAAAAGAAATGCACATACGAATGCTTGGATGTGGATCAACTATAATTCAGTTCAAATTATAAATAAGACCTAAATGGATGGCATGACTAACTGAATTTGCGCCAGAAAAAAAAGGCAGTTTCCTCTTTAGAAAAACAGAATTGATCGATTTAAAATGCTTTACTAGCTACGCATTAAAATATTCAAGTTAAAAAAAAGTAATCATTTTAGCCTTCAAGAAAACTTCAAAGGATTTTTCAGTTTGTTTTTATTGGGAGTAATCAAATCAATGAGAATAAAAAATTTATGATTCTGTGTATATGTATTAAAGTGCAGATAAGCAGCAGTTTGCTTTAGAACTTGCACTCAGAATGAGACTGCAGGAATCTCACTCTAGCTTCGTAAAGCTTCCACTGCAGGTGTTTATGAGAGAAAATGAAAAACTCTCAGAAAGCCAGAAACCAGAGGAAGAAAAGCAGGACTTATTATCCGTTAGTGCTGCTGACCTGACAATGCTTGGAGATTGATTATGGAACTAATAATTATAAATAATACACTTAACCTTGGCAACATGACAGGTCCAACTAACAATCTGCTTTCTGAGCTTGGAACAAAGTTTGCCAGGTTCACATCCATCTACATTACCCCAGTAGTATTTATGTTTGTTTTTTAAAATCAGTCTAATATTCTGAAATTATGACAACAAAATAATATCCAGCTGTCCAACTTATTTTCCTTGTAATTATTAACATCACTTTTTTTTTTCTTCAGTTTTTCAGTTTTATTCCTCTTCATCCATCACTTAGTCCACCTCTATCTCCTCTTTCAGTCCCATTCATCATCATCTCTGTAGGGGTTGTCTTCTCTTGGTGGCTCCTGAAACCGGATATTTGCCAGCATGTCCCTCATTGCCACCATTAGGCGATTTACTTCCTGGTTCAGCTCCTGACCAGCTCGAGCCACTTCCATGTCATCTTCCTGCCTCGGTGGATCCTTGAGAATGAAGGAGAGATTATTCAGTCTACAAACTTCTAGTGAGGTTCTTATATAGTGCTTTTCTACTCTACCTGAGGACTCAAAGCCCTTTATACAAAGTGCCTCATTCACGCCCATTCTTTCTATCTAACATTCAAACACATTCATACTCCAGTGGATGCATCAGGTTATCTTTCCCAAGGATATTTGGCTGGAACAGCCAGGGATTGAACCATCAACATCCCAATTAGTAGATGACCCGATCCATCTCCTGAGTTACCCAAAGTGCTCCGCTACAATGGCCTAATAATTTAACTTGTTCTCAGAAATAGTTAACCATTGCAAGACATTACTTTAACTGTGCTGATGGTGTCCAAATAAATATACGGCATCTACGTTGGATATAGCAAAATAATCTAGGGTTCATGTTATCAAACACAACTTTAGGTTGTTTTCAGAAATGTAATTCTAATTTACGGCCACGTTGTTCTTTAAATATTAAACTCTTAACTATATTTCCTTTATCCATATTGCATCTCTTCCTCTCCATAAGTGGATAACAGAGTTGGAACTGTCCCGTTGGAAACATGCCTCGGGCATATCCGTTAACAGTAAGCATGTACAGTTGACTGTGTGAGTGTTTGCCATACATTTACTGTATCTTAAAGTGGCGGAGATTGGTGTGTGCTGCATGCTGGCAGGAGCCTGTAAGACCAATGAAGACATTCATGCTCAGCAGGCCAGTCATTGGAAAACTGGACATAAACCAGACACATGTCATGCTCAGTGTAGCACGAGAGAAGTGCTTTAAGCCATGAAGTGGATGTGGTGTCTTTGCAATAATCACCTTCACACATTAGATAAAGTAACAGTTAAAGGAATCTTTCAATTTAGTCTTATTTGCAGAAAATAACCAAACAAGGTCAAAATGGGTTCAGTATAGGTCCTGCTTTCCATGCATTCGTATACCATTTTCACACAGAAAGCATGTTTGCAATTTTTTCCCTTCCTCTTAAGGGCATATAAAGTAAAAAAAACCAACCAAAAAACTCATTTTAAATGCAAGGGCTTTACTTAAAATCCACACTCTGATATATTTGCAGAGTAAAAGTACACCATTTAAACTGCCACATGTTATGAACTTGTTTACCAAAAAGCCTTTGAATGCCTCCTTTATGCAGAATCATACAAGCGAGTTTTTTTATCATCAGCAGGTTTTGTGAAAAGCAGTGCATTCTTTTTATATCGCTTGTGCCAAGTAGATGAAATCATCCTCTCTTCAGCACATTTTCCTTGTCAGAAACATCACAGAAACTGATGCTGTGAGAATGTACACTGCTATATACACTGCTCTTCATTTTTTTATCCCTTAAACAGCAGCATCTTGTAAAATTCTGCTAAGAAATCAGTGTTGGTCCATGTTAATTATGGCCAGCACAGATCAGTGAAAAGCTGTATTTTAGCAATGTTGTTTCAGCTGTCCGACTGCAATGGTCAACGCTTGCAAAGCCTTTTCTAGTTAAAAGGTATTAAAGGTAAGATGCTAGGTTGAAATGCTGCAACACTGTAAAAAAAAAAAAAAAAAAGAAAAAGAAAAAAAAAAGAATGCAACTAGTAAAAAACAAAACAAAACATTGTTCCACGTCTCACTGTCAACCCCAGCATAAAAATGTATGCGCTGTGTAATCTTTATACATTGGTTCTCTTTCACAGTCTGAGCTGAAATGCAGATCATTCTGACGAAACAAGACGTAAGAAAATATCGAGACAAAAATCAGCCTCCCTGCTCATTCACCTCACTATTTGCTTACATCTTGTTTCTGAAGAATGGGCTGCTGACATCAATAAGAACGAAAGATAGTAATGTAAATCATGATGGAATTGAACAGTTTATGTAATGAAGCTTCCACGTTTTGACATTTAAATTAATCCAATTAACTAAACAACTTCCTATTAATAAAATATATCTAAAAAAATAAAAAATAAAATAGATCCTATAGATTTCTCAAACAGTTAACTAAAAATCTGCAGTGTTGGGAAGGTTACTTTTAAAATGTATTCCATTACAGAATACAGAATACATGTCCCAAAATGTATTCTGTAACGTATTCCGTTACGTTACTCAATGAGAGTAACGTATTCTGAATACTTTGGATTACTTAATATATTATCATGCTGTTTACAACTACAGGAATGTACTATTGCTGTGATTTATTACTATTACTGAAGGTCCGCGGCAACGAACCGTAGTAAAGGGACCTCTGGCTAATACGTCGGGTTCATGTCGGGCTCGTAGCTGAAAACTAGCTTTACTTTGTTGTCTGGGTCACTTTGCTAACGAGAGACAGAGAGAGGCGTTGAAAGGCTGCTCCAACGGAACTTATTGTTTCAGAGGAAAACACGAACACAGTGTACAGTCGAGTCTTAATAGCTTACTTACAACTGGGCTCGTCAGGCACTCTTCTTGGCTGCAGTGGCTATTATTATATTTACATGCTTCCAGCTCCCGTTTTTGCTCGATGACAGCTCGTACTTTTCCTTTTTCTCCCTCCCTCGCTCACAGACACATAACGGGTATGGCAGTCCATTCTCCCTGCAGCACGGACTACACTGCCCATGATGCTACATTCTGCATTCTCCCTATTAGCTTAGCACAACGACAACAAAAAGGCCTCTCTCACCGAGGAAAACCGCGGAGCGAGAGCGTCACCCTGTAACCATGGCAACCGTAACGCTGCAGCCTGGAACAACAGAACGTAGCTGTCAAACAAAACCCAAACAGTCCTGACCCGCGACAATATGAAACAGGGAAGTACCGCCGTGTAATCCATTTATTTCAACAGAGTAACTGTATTCTAAATACCACCTTTTTAAACGGTAACTGTAACGGAATACAGTTACTCATATTTTGTATTTTAAATACGTAACGGCGGTACATGTATTCCGTTACTCCCCAACACTGAAAATCTGTAATATCTGCATGAGCATTGTGAGCCACTCTACACTATATAAGCTACATAAACTTAAAACTCAGCGAGCTTTAAGCTGGTTTGTGTGAGACGGGATGAAAATGGTTTAGTGTTCATACATTAACAGATGAACAGAAGAACCCTGATTTTACAAATACGGGTGTCATTCAAGATGAACAAAATGTAAATTAACGAAGAAATCCAAGCACTGAACTTCCTTATTTGCAAAGAGAAAGCAGAGACATTGAGTCAACTTTGCACTTCATGAATGTTGTTTTCTTGAACTTGGAAATGGTCGACAGAATTAACTGTAACTCTTTTACGCTACGTCCACACCTACACGGGTATTTTTGAAAACGCAGCTGTTTCGTCCACACGTAAACGGCGTTTGGAATCACCGAAAATGGAGATTTTTTTAAACTCCTTTTTTGCGCTTACGCGTGGACGAGGAATACAGAGTTCGTCACGCAACGTCAAAGGTATGTGCCTTTTTTCATGTTACGCTGTGCGCCACGTTTTTGTTTACATGAGATGAATTACAGAATGGCAGATCAAGACGAAATACTGTTAATCTGACTATCTTCAGGTTTTACACGCTTACATATATACACGCAGTTACTGTCCTTCCATTTAGAAAAGCAGAGGCATCACGGTGTAATTATTTTACATGTAGTTGTTTTTTTCCCTGTGTAATAATATTCAACATTGCAATCAAATCAAAAAATGCCTCTCTGTGCAAAATGGGTTCAAAAACAACTGTGGGATACTGTTTGTCCATGATTTGAACCGGGGGACAAATTGTGGCAGGATCAGCCTGATGTTATTTGTATCCCACTGTAACTTTAATGTATAAAGAGCTAAAATCTCCAAAATGTCAGGAGTAGTTAGTCATTACAACAAGTGTTTGTGAACTAAAAATCAAGAATGTGGGATACTGTTTGTCCGTGATTTGAACAGCCCAGCGCTGCTCCCGACAAAGGGAAAACTAATTCTGCAGGGGAGACCTACCTCGGCACTTGTGCAGGTGAAACCAAAGGGAAGATATGCTTCACCATATTTTCTAGTCTTTGGCCTTAGAATGAAGTTGGTTTGGAAACATATTCTGCGATGCTTCATCTCCTGCTTTGCGTTTCTGTAGGCGCCCGTGCTAGCAGTGTCTAAGCGTTTTGTTTTTTTCCCCCCCTTTTCATACCGCGCCCCCTCTGCCATGGCTCTGCGCCCCCCCTACTTTGGGAAGGTCTGCCTTAGGGTGACCATGAGTCTTAAGAGGAAAACTTCCATCAGTCATGGATATGTTTTAAAATATTTTCCCAGATCGTTTACCAGCTCAGCCCTGCAGGGTGCTGCTATTAAATGGGTGTATCTGTGGGTGTCTGCTTTACTCATAAAACCAAAACACAACTTTGCTTGAAATGCATCATTCAGGGTGTTGAGGGCGAACACTAGACTGGAGTTTGCTTTGGAGGAGGTATGACTGTCATCAGAACGTGTCAGACCCACGGACCGTTTAGGAAGGTGAAAGAGAGAGTCACTTTATTAAACTTTATTACGGAAGAATAAAAATATTGATTTATTATGTGTCTAATTTTAATTTCTTTCTCATAATTACAAAGTACCTGCACAGAGTAGAGGTTAACAACATTTGCTCTTGTCAGGAGGTGAGAGCCAGACATTTTTTTAAATTCTGTTATCTGACACCAAATTAATTTATCATAACTTTGAAAAAATTGTTTATTGTATTTCATTTTTAATCCTGATTTTTCAGTTCTTCAAGTCCCATCTCTCAGGCAAAAATATGGGCTCAAATTGTGGTCATAAATATTTTGTACTTCAGTTCAGTTTTGTATGTGTAAAAAGAATTTGTGTGCGTAAAAAAGATTTGTATGTGTAAGTTGAAACTCTGCACTCAGGTTTCAACTTACAAGTATGGATTTTGACCCTATTTTTCTTCCTTTCAGCTGATTGGTCAATGTCATGTCAATCACAAATTTAACTATCCAATCAGAGAACAGATGGGTTTGGCTGTCGGAGGGGCGCTTTTTTGAACTGCAGGTCCTTGAAGGATAAATGCCCTTTCATGTCTCTTATCGCCACACCATGAAAGAAAACATTGGTGTGTGTCCAAGTAAACTTTTTCTTACAGGTTGACGTGCTTACACAGGGACCAGCAGGGCATTTTCAAAGGCTCTGTCGACCTCGGAGGAAAAGCAGTTTTGTGGAAATGACACACTCTTCACTTGTTGGGACAGTTACAAAGCTTTCCTTGTTATGAACGAGAGATACGTTTTTATTAAACATTTGAACTTAATACAACACAAACTCTTGTAGAGGAGATAAAGTCAGAGAGATACATGTTTTGAAACGACAAAGATCAGGTGCGTCTAGTACACCAAGAGCGGCCACTAAAAAACAATATACAAGCAGAGCTCAGCAGCCAGCGCAACAAATTCTGGATCCTTCGCTCTTAGTTAGCGGTGAGCACAGAGCATGCCGCGTCTGATGTGAAACGGCCTTTATGCTGCATAGTGTGACTCATAGCAGTGGTCCCGGTTCAACACTGATTTTGTATTAAAGTAATACTAAGGTAATAATGGTATTTCTGACCACTGGTATATCACAACTGTATCCTTTCAACAGCTACCAGGTAAACTCTCATTCAAAGCTTTGTGGCTCCTTTAGTGATGTGGTAAGTAAACTCAACAGACATCGTTGCAAGAAATCAGAGAACCAAGGAGAACATAATTAAATCACTTTACAGCCCTCTGAGTTCACCAGTTTATAATGATTCATTCACTAACTGCGCTTACACAGGTTTAAAAGAAACAAACGAGTTTTGTGTCAGGGGCTTATAGCTTAGTCACATGGTGTTACCACATGCACACACTATGGGTTCTTTATTTGTATTTCATGGTATTCTAAGCCTATGCAGCTGTTTAGAGAAGCTATAGCAGTAGCGTATGCTCTTGAAAGTGAGGAGGGACATCTACAGTATAACTGAATGTCATCCATCCATCCTTTTCCACTGGCTAGTTTTCAAAATGTTCCCCCCAACTTCATCGTCAATAGCTTCACGTCAGCATTTACCCCTCATTTCTGACACAACCAACATGCACGATCAGTGCTATACCACTGCACACATTAAAAATGAAAGTGCATCAGAAAATGAGATAATACAGACCTACAAACGATATATCTGTCTATTGTTTTATTGTAAGATAGCTTAATTTAACAGTTTGCAAAGAAACTAGTTACTCTCTCTTCCTTCTGTTTTGCTATGTCCATGTATCTGTGTGCTTGTGAAAAAGACTCTGCTGCATGTCTGTGTGGCAAACGCAGCACAAAACAGAGGGGAGGCAAAACTGAAGTTAAAGACAAATTGTTATGAGTGCATTTAAAAGCTTCCTGACAAGCGTTAATCAATAAAAAATCTGAAATAGACATTGACCCTAGAAAAATACTGATGTTGACTGACTCACCTGAATGTTAAAGTTTGGCAGCAATGACCGGAAAAACAGTGAGAGTGTACTCTCATTGGATGCACCAACACGCTGCCTATATGCAGACGCAAAAATAAACAAGTCATGAAGTTAAAATGAAAATTGAGACAAAAAAAAAAATTATAAGGATCCACAATTACCTTTCTGGTCGTGTATATGATATCACTGAGTCGAGTGGGGGCAAAGGATCAAACCCCATCACAGGCTGAGTGGTCACCTCCTGGTAGTGAAACAAATCCCCCCAAAAATACATGAATATAGAACAGAAATGCTAGTTATCAAATGCCTGTGTGCAAAATGATGGATGGCTTTTAAGCTGTCTGGCCTCTTTCTTCAGTAATTTGAGAAAAAAGAAACAACAAAAAAAAAAACTTAAGTTGTTCACAAAGTCCACTGCTCAGAAATAAAACTTTTTTTTGAGCAGTGTAGTTTTTCTTTTTATAGTTTAAATCTACGACTTGGGTGAGCTGGAGAACAGCAGACTTCTGTTAGAGTATGAAATACAGCTATAATCGTGTGATTTTGAAGAAACTACATTTGGTACAAACCTTTAAATTAAAATTTATTAGACAATTTAATAGTTTGTAAAACAGCTATTGCTTCTCACAGGTCTTCTTTGCTTTAGCTGCTTTCCACTAACCACACACCATAATCTGGTTCTGCCAGAGATTTACGTTTTCTCTGCACTGTGGCTGTGTGCTTGTTCACAGGGAATCATTTACCACAATGACACTGAGATTCTGTGATTTACAGTGAGAGATTTGGAGAGTGAACTGAAGACACTGAGATGTGTCACTAGCAATTGTTGGAGTATGCTTTCTGCTATCAGGGTGGTGCCTCAGACTGTTCAGCACCCTAATCAAGGTAACGTAACCAAGAACATTTGAAGAAAAAAACAAAAAAATACAAAACATTTACACTTCACTTGCAATTTGCTGTGTGCAGTTCTCAGAATAGAAGATGGTGATTGTTTCTTACCAGAGGCAGAGTTGAGGTGGCTTCTTTGATCTCAGAGAGTAGGACATGGCGATGGATGTTCCTTGGTGCACTTTGGTACCTCTGCTTTCTCCTATAAGAAAGACACGAAGGGGAAGGTTTTGAGAGGCATGTACTTTTAATTAAAGGAATACTAAGTGCAGAGGTAAGACCCACCCACAGTTAATTTTGACTCTCTTTGTCATCAACAAATGCCTCCAATGTTAAAAAAACAAAAGAACAAGAAAAAAAAAAAGCTTACTTGTTTTGGCAGTCCTCCACTACAGGGTCTTTGGCATCAACTCGTCGCAGCACTTCTTTCACCGTCTCTTCCAGCCAAAGCATTACTGCAGCCTCCCTCCACAGAGTGTAAGTTCTCCCCACATACAGACTTGTCAGTTCAGCCAGAGCTGGCAGCTGCCTAAAGATGGAACAAGTGCAAAGGGCTTTAACATGAGGGTACAAAGATGGAAGAAAAAAAAATGTTTCAATTGTTTTTAAAAACTTGCATTGTGCAATAGTTCGGAAAATAAAGAGAGCATACGTTACCTTATCTGACTATTTGGACCAAAGAAGCTATGGGAGGTGACTGCGGCATCTGGCTGCACAGTACACAGATCCAGTAAAGGCATCAAGACTATAGTGGGGAGAAGGGAAACACGTCAAAGGGCAGGGAATTACAAAGTTACACTTTTCAAAGGGTGAATGGTAACAGTCCTGGAAGTTATTAAAATTCTTTAGAGTATGCCTTAGAATATGAAGAGCTAATTAAAGGGCAACCATTTGATTCAGTTCATTGCTGAGGGTCTAACCTGCAGGGAACATGATGAGGGCAATCTGCAGCAGCTGGTCGGCTTTGTGCCTTTGTTTGTGACTTTCTTCAGGGTCCATATTTTCCTGCTGACTTAGATGAAAATGACAAAGGGCAGTGGAGAATGCAAAGTTTGGCAGCTGAGACAGATTTCTGTGCTCCTGAAAAGCAAAAACAAACAAATTCCTGTCACAGACTGAAAATTTAACAGTGGCACACTAACTCCGGCACGCACACAGAACGTAAGTGGACACTTTACCTCCCAGTCCTGATATAACTGAAGGACGGATTGGTACTCTCTGGAACGAAGTGCCAAGAAATCAATGAGCAGCAGCATGCAAAGAGGGTCAGAGTCCGGGTCCAAACTAATTCAAATGGGGAAAAAAATGAATATAAAACAATCATGACAAAGATGTGTCTTAGACTAAGTACAAATAAAACTATCACACCACGATGATCTGGGCTGCTTACGGTGTTTCAGACATTACAGCAACTGTTGGTTATGGCATTTAGGGATATTTAATAAAGACGGCATTAATGCAGAGGGTCGAAACCAGACAGCTCCAAAACACCACTGCTTTGCTGTTTGTCTCCTCAGTAGATTTTGACCCTCAGGCAGAAAACCAACTGAAGTAACCAGGAGGGAGGTATTAATCTATGCACACAAGTCTCTTTTTACAATAGCTTAAAATCAACCCAAGGGCAAAAAAATAAAATTCTTTAAGAACAACTGTGATTATAACGACAAATAAAGTTTGTGTGTTAAACATCATAGCAGATGAGATTATTACTTATCTTCTTTAATCGTCTCATATAATGTATGTGTAGCATTTCTTTAAGTAACGTGCTAAAGATTCTGTTAACGCAAACAGTGACAATATCTGCCGGTGACAAAGGGCCAGTGCTTTTTATTACCACACTGCTGCTCTTCAGGCCGAAACATTAAATCAGGAAGCCAGAATTTGATGAAAATCACAAAAAATATTGACAACTATATGAATAATCTGCAAAGCTGAAGCGTATGGCAGCAGTGTCCCCACAGGAACACTTCGTGGAAAGATTTTTGGTAAGTGATTTCTTAACATAAGAGATAATGATATAAACACATGGACTGTTTTTAGATTGGGTCTCCATAAAACTTTAATTCTATTATGTGTAAAAGACAGGTCATGATATTAGCCCGAATCTCAATACATGACCTGAATGAATGGTCTGAAACACATGTTCAGTTGTTTTTTTACCTCATAAATAATTCCGAGTCCATCTCGGATCATTATCAGCAGACAGTCTCACCACATTAGTACGCATAAAAAAGGTGCCTCAACAAATTTGCCTGTTTAGTGTTTACTTTATAAAGGGAATAAAGGTTCCTCTTGTTTAGCTAGAAAGTCCTTTATGTAATACTTTTCATGTAATGAGACAGTGAAAGCGTCTAAATGTGAATCCTCTCTCTTTGAGTAGAAACAGATTGTGTTCTTTCATCATTATTGCTCACATGTCCAATCAGCCCATTAATTCCTCAGCAATTAAGAAGGTAACTAGCAGCCAGGTGTTGCTAATCAAATGCAGCTGATTAACTGATCATCACGAGCACCTCGAGAAAAGCAGTTTTGACCGTTTAAACGTTTGGACCATTCAAGTGCGTTACAAAATGCCGCGATCTTCCTAGGACTGGACGTCCCAGTAAATACACCCCAAGGTTAGACTGCGCAATGCTCAGGGAAACTGCAAAAAATATTAAATGTCAAAGCTAATGACAGTGAAAAGAATGCCTGAACAAAGATGGATTATTTGGAAGCGTTGTTAAGACGAGGCTTTTTCTCTCTGAAAAGAACATGCCAATATGCCTTAGGTTTGCACAGTTGCATCTGAACAATGTTTCAAAGGTCTAGTGCAATGCCCTTTGGACAGATGAGACCAAAGTGGAGATGTTTGACAGCACCACATTTGGTGAAAACCAAATAGCATATGAGCACAAACATCTCATACCAACTGTGAAGCTGGAGGTGATGATTTAGGCTTAGTTTTGCAGTCACAGAATCTGGCCACCTTACAGTTACTGTGATGTTCAAAGTGAATAAGACCTCAGACACTGGACAACATCCATCTGGCAACCACTGGTTGCAAAGGAAATGTATTCCCTGACTGGTTTCCAAGTGGTTGCTGGCAGTTACCAGATGAAATTGGTAACAAAAGTTATTTAATCCTGCAGCAAAAACCTCTTAGCAACAGGTCACTAGCAGATTGACTTGATTGTCAGTAGTTTGCATGGAGCACACCGACTACTGCGTGGTGAGTGTTTGTACAGAAGTTGGCATCTTGCAAAGAACTTCTGCAAACCTCTCACAAATCAGTTGGGCAAAACACATTTTTGCCCCATGAGCAGTGGTTGTACCATGTCCAATATGACCATGTGTACCATGTGATTGAGAGTTCTCAATCACTGTGTTTAGGATGTCACAAAAAACCTCTACAGAAAAGTATTTTAGAGTCAAATGTGAGGCCATCTGTTTGAAAATTTAAGTGTGACTGAAATTTGGTCATCCACAACAGGACAATGATCCCATACACAGCAGCAAATCTATAACTAAACGGCTGAAAAGAAAAGAATCAACATGTTGAGATGGCCCAGCCAGACCTCACCCAGACTTGAAATGCCATAGCGGGTCTTCAAGAGAGGTGTGCATAAATAATTCCTCACAAATATCACTGAACTAAAGCAATTTTATACAGACAAGAGGCCAAAATGTGAATAAAGTCACAGAAAACATGCAACTATGGAAAGTCATAGAATCATTGGGTGCACTCGGTTTTTCACAAGAGTCCATAATGTTATGGAAAGGTCAAACACTTTTCACAGCACTGTAAATTAGTTGTTAAAAAAAAAAATCTGGAACATAATGTTTTATACATCAGTTAAAGTTTGTTTAAAGTGGGAAGAGTCTGAATGGGGAAGAGTGAGGATTTATTATTATTGCTATCATAAATGCCTCATATCTAATTATGTAACTTATTCCTTTCCCACGTTTTAAGCTTTTCTTTTTATACCTCAGGATAAGTTTGCAGTACTCCAAAGCTGTCCTTGGGCATCCTCTCTTCTCCAGGAACATCATGTGCTTATACAGAGCCAGATAAAATGCTCTGCAAACAGGGGATATTGAATTACTGAATTGCTGAGTTCAATCACTTCATAAATATATAATTTAAGTTGAAAACTATACTGTAGAGTCTACAAGATGTTTAACAAATGTCCAATGTGTAACAACATTTTTAAAAAGTACAAAAGGGAACAACCAACCTGTTTTCTGGTCTCAGATAATCCAGTCTGCTGGTGCCCGACGTCAGACTGAATAAAGGATGAAAAGCACACTCAAAGCTATACAAAGCTCGCTCTGGAAAAAACAAAAACAAAAATACATTTTTACTTAGGAAATGACTATTAAGTATACGTAAGTATAAGTATACAAGGCTGCATCATTCCACCTTTAAAGTTTTGGTACACGAACATGTACCAGCAGTAAAAACAATGTCTCTTACGCCTTCAGCTTGCATTTGGCTGGCACCGTGTTACTACGCAAATCAGACAAATTATCCGTGCAGAGGACAAAGTATCCCTGTGGTCTTCTACAGAGACTATTTCAGAGACATATTTAGGATGGTGCCGGTGAAATTAAACCCATCATTGTCCTTTGCATGAATTTTGACTTGTTAACAGTGGCTAGTTTGTTTACTCACAGTATATCAAGGAACTACCTAACCAAATATAAATCAATGTGGAGAAAGATAGTTTAGAAATGAAGTAAAATGCATTTTTACTTGAAATTATTACAAAGACAAAACATCAGATATTGGAAGTGGATACATTTAGTTGACTAGAACAGACAAAAAACAGGAAAAAAAACCCCAATTTAATACCAGCAACACGGTTTAAAAAAAGAAAATGACAAAACCTCAATTGGCACCGTGTCACATCATCATCACCTATAGTTTAGAAAGCCCAGCATTTTTGCTCAATTAAAAATGGTTTTAATTGATCGAGAGTTCAGAGGGTTTTTTTTCCATTTTACAAATGATGATAAAATACATTTTTAAAATTGTAATTATACTGAAAGAAATGGAACATTAAATGCTTGAATTCTAAAGGTATTCATATACCAAAAACAAATTAAGTAATCCGTTAATACTGAAAAAAAAAGTACAGTATATGCTCGGTCCTCTTAGTGATGATGAACAACAGACATGCACTTAAGCCTGTCTTAAGGCAGACTAATGCCTTAAGACAGGCTGCATTTCATGTCTGTACCAAAACCTCGTGTCTACAGCAAGAACAGAAAGAGTTTGTGTATTAAGTCACTGAGATCAGAACGCCAGAGTGGGTGCAGGTCACACAAGTGAATGAAGCACAACCCAGTTAAGATTCAAAATTTCATTACAGTCTAAAGATATCTGAATAAATCACCATCGTACTTGCAGATCATTAGTTTGCCTTGAAGCTAGATGCGTCATTTGCTCTTAACAGATTATGGTTGAACAGAGTGGATCCCCAGCTATCATCATTTAAAAAAACCCATGTATTTCATGACACAGAGCATCCAATGATCCTCACCAATAAGGTCCCTAGCCATCTCCTGGTCTTCTTGTATGCGACAGACATCAGAAAGTTGCAGCAAGGAATCGATGTGGTAGGGGTTAAGCTGAAGCAGGGCCTGCCCGGGAAAAAACAAAACAACACAGACGGTACATAAATATTGGATGCAGTGTGCTGCTTCATCACCCACTGGTTTGTAAAACTCTGTATTTAGGCACTCTAAATCTTAATTTTTGACCAGACATCACAAGCAAGCCTTGAGAAACCAAGGACACTGCTTGTTCATATTGCAGCAACTTGTCAAGGTTGACAACCCTTGTTTAACACTGTAATATCTCCCGTTTTATAGGCTGTTTTTCTTATAATTTAATAGTGGTCACGTTGTATGTAATATTATTCCATACTGGTGATTTAAGTTAAAATAAAGTTTTTATTGAAGTCATAGGTCGAGTAAGGCACTGATCACATAGCCCTAAATACCAGTGGCAACCTGCTGGCATTGACTGACTGCTGTTGAAAAATGTATTTTCCCAAAAGGATTGGTGGTTGCTGACAGCCACTAGATGAAATTGGTCATACAAAAGGGACCTGTACCAAAAGCCTTGTAAGTCCTTTGGTCATTATCAGATTGCCATAATTGCAGACTTGTCCACCAACAGTCACTCACTGCTTGCAGAGACGTAATAAAAGCTGGAAAAAGTGTGACAACCCAGAAACTGAGATTCCCCTTCTAAGTGAAAGCTTTGCTTTATGGCTGCACCATCACATTTCAAAAAGTGCAGCTTTTTTTGCATTGTATCCCTCTATTCAGCCAGTTACACCTAGCAACTACAAGCAGCCTCCAACAACCAACGGGCAAGGTAATAGACCTGAGTGACTATGGCCTAAACCGTGGACTCAGACTTCGTTTTGCAAGAAGAAGACTCCCTGGTGACGATTACAAATAAAGTTGTATGAGGTATTTAAGTATTAGTTTCACTTTCACATCCAGAAGCTAATCCTGTTAGATTATATAGAGTCTAATTCTTGGGTAGGATCAGAAAGGACAAATACATATATACATATATTATAGGTGTCTTTAGTCTTCTTGTTTTTCACACTCAAAACCATCATGAACCTAGTTTATCTTTACATTGCATTTGCTTCACGTTATTCATTAAATGATTAAAATATTTAGAGTTTTTCAGTGTAGATTTAAATGTTTTAAAGTAAAAATTAGTTGCCAACATTTAGGTTGACACAGTTGTCGGTGTCTACACACACACAACTGAAGGATTTCATTTACCACAATGTTGTTGGGATCCATGGACTCCACGGCATCCAGGAACTTGAACTGTACTTGTTGGTATTCCCGACTGTGCTCAAACGTGAAGTAATGAACGCCGTCCTTTGTCTCCAGTAAGGTCATTGAGATTCCTGTGGAGAGGTCAGGCAGAAGGAACAAAGCAACACGTAAAGAAAAGCACAACTCATGTTACATTTAAAGTCACTCTGATAAACAACTGATAAATATTGGAACATTTTTTTTAATATATTAAAAAAGATTTTTACGTTAGATGAGAAAATGTGATTCAAACAAAGTGTGAGAATCAAAATTGAACAATTAAATAACCCATCAACGATGACTTTCAATATGTTCACAATGAGGTGGTCTTACGATGGGAGTATCAAATAACATTCACTACATGTTACACCTAAATATCTATTATAACTAGCACAGTTTAGAACTTTTACCCTAAATGTAATTCTTTCAAACTACAAGATAAAGTAGCATGAAAAGATCTTAGCACCATTATGTGCCTGTCAGCTTGAATTGTGTATAGTTAAAAGAGAATAGATCAGGAGCTTTTGATTGATATAAATTGCTGTAGAAACTAATTTATCACAGCTATGTGTGCTTTTGTGTGTCTTCTGCTTTTGCTGTGTCATATAAGAGCTTAACAGGCAAAACTGTCCTCATCCTGGGACAACTGAAAAATACATGTGCACCAATCTAACTAACCATTTATTTACACAGAAAGCTGCCTATACACTGAGTGTCATCAGTAGCGTTCTTGTGGGTGTTTTGGCATTTGAATCGTACCCCAAAATAACCATTAGGTAATCACGAAACTTTTCATGTTTTAGTTTCAAACAGCGGCGTGCAACAGACAAAGTCAACCTTTGATCAGCATCGTTAAAAGTATTACTGAAATTATCAGCAAATCACGCCACATAAAATTCCTTATGATTAATTAATATATAAAAGTATACCTGGGCGGCTGAAGCGAGGCCAGCTGTCCTTTGGACTGGTCATCCAAGTGCTACGGTGAAACTGTCTGTTTCTCTGTCGAGGCCTAACAAAAAAAGTGCAAGATTATATTTTAAACTATAGATGATATAATACATTTACTTGTTTAAAAAAGTGGCACTGACTACTTTAAAAAAAAGGTTTTGCTATTACCTTTGATCCCCTAGAACAGCTCGAGCCCCAAAATATCTCTTCAGCTCCGTCTCAGAGTTGAGATTCCTGAGTTACCACAGAAATTCAAAATGAAAATGAAATTCACTTTGAACTGGTAGAGGAAATGCATTCCAGTTAAATCCAAGTTAAATTTCAAAACAATATCATACAGCAGACAATTTCACTGAGGACCATGAGAAACACACCATATAAGTGTTGAGATTAAGAAGTGGTCGTACCAGAAGCACACCCGATTTCAAAGCTGACTTTATATCAGTCAGAGTACAGAACCAAAATAAAACCAGGTCATCAGTGTAATTGTTTACTGCTTTGGGCACAGACGAGTTTCACACGATTAACTGTATTTTTGCGAGTTGAAAGCAGCAAATAAGGTTCTCACAAAAGCCACAGGAAAAATACAGTTGGGTGGAAATGTCTCAGTGGCTGCTAATCACCTTAATATTATAATTTGACAGTGCAGAATTTGAACATTTATTTGGAACCACCCAGCTGACTTACTGGTACAAAAAAGTGTTTGTTCTGTAACAGTCTTTTAATGCAGAAAGGAACAAATGATGCTTTGCCATTAACATTGGTGATTTGTCTTGTGCAACATTTTCTAAACCATTTTAACTTTTTGCATTTTAGTATTAATAAACTGTTGTACAATCCGAACGACTAATGGCCTTATTGTGTTTTGTTTTTCTTCTGTGAGCCAAGCGCCACCACATGGCAGCATTTCAGAATCACAGAAATTATTTTTGAGGCTAAAAACTAAACAAACCAACCTAAAACTGACTAAATCAAGGAATTTCAGCTGTCCACTGTTTAAAAAAAATCCTAAAGCCATAAAATGAATGATTTTTTTGTCATTATTTTCTAACTAATGCAGTATGCTAAAAAACTGATTTTTGTGTACAAATATATATAGAAAGATAAATGCTTCTGCCACCATGCTGGTCAGGTTTGGTTAATGAAAAATGATCCTAATGTGTGCCATTAGGATCATTTTGTGCCATTTTTGATGTCTTGATCAAACATGTCCTCACCTGTGCTCCACATGAAGCACAGGTCTTCTGTCTGACACTCCAGAATCGTCATTTTGCAAACTCAGACCGTTAGACTGCTCCAAGTTTTCCAGCAATAAATCAATGTTATCATCTGCTGCAGCCTCCTGAATGTAAAGCACATACACACACAGTCAGTTCAAAAAGAGGGGATAACGTTATGCATACTGCGAGTTTAGCTTCTGATTCTGAAGCATTAATTAAATATATAGTGTATATAGTAAACATGTTACCTGTCCATCTTCTGATGTCACTTTTGTCTTTTTCTTCTTCTTCTTCTTTTTAACTCTGTCTCCAGGGGGCTGTTAAAGAGAAGATGCACAATAAGATCAGATTTCCACAGACCTAGAAGACTGCAGAAATGCATCACTGTTGCTTTGTTTTCATTTTACCTTGGCTAACTCTTCCTCGTGCTTTTGATCCAGTTTATCTGTGTCTCTATTGTCATTCTTTGCTGGGTCGCTTGTTTTGTTTCTGTTTGGTTTCTCTGCCTCTTCATCAGCTGAAATTTTTTCTCCTTCGATGTCTGCACTACCGATCTGGTAAAAATAGGACATTGGCACTGAAAGCTCTGAAAGCATCCCGTCACAACACGGCACAGCTACAACTCCAACACAAAACAATATCTAATACACGAATATCTGTGTTCATGATGAGAAGGTATATTAAGATGACATTTTAACCACAGCTTGTGGGTGAATTGTGACTTAAATTGTGGGAGGAGTTCATATTTTTAGTTCTATTCTGATCAATGGAGAATTTAAATAAACTGATCTATGTAAACAGTATTGATATGAAATAAGCTGAAAATTAAAAACAAACAAACAAAAGAAACCTTTTAATGCTGGTGACACTGTAACAGAAATATTTTTCCTTCATGGCCTTAAGTTAAGATAAGTTATTGTCCTATGAAAAAGTAATTAGCCCTAAATTTAATAACTGGTTGTGCCACCCATGGCAGCAACAACCGCAAAGTGGGAATGAGTCTTTGACATTGCCATGGAATAATTCTTCAAGTGTGGTTATAATTCACAGGGTTTTCAAGCATTACTGGCCTATTTAAGGTCATGCCAAAGCATCTCAGACTGAGGCAAGTGATGCCTGCAGTTCTTTAGATGATGTTCTGGGCTCTTTTGTGGCCTCCTGGATGAGTTACTGATGGAGTGATTTTTGTAGGCCAGCCACTCCAAATTCACCACTGTGGCAGGTTTTCTTAACCTATGAATAATGACACTCACTGTGGCCTTAGGAGGGCTTGGTAACACCTTTCCATCTTTGTTTCTCATCTGTTCTTTAGTTTCTTTAGATGGTAGTACACTGTGTTGCGTTTTGAGATCTTTTAACCTACCTACTACACTTTGTCTGACAGGTTCAGTTTCATTTAAGTGATTTATTGATTCAACAGGTCTGGCAGTAATCAAGCCTGGTTGTTGCAAGTAAAATTAAACCAAAGTTTCCAAAAACATGTTAGTGTGACAAATAGGGGGGGAATCAGGAAGGGATTAGATACTTTTTCACAGCACTGTAGGTTTCAGTTAGTTATATTAAACACGGTCTCACAATAAGTAGAAGTAAGTACAAAAGGCAGCGCCTGTATGACTCCCAACTCACTAGGATTATGTTCGTGTTGATGAGGAATGACACAGACAGCTGTCGATTGTCGGTCCATGTGCAATCAGCCGTACAGGGCATTTTAAAGGTAAGTTTTAAAAGAATAGTGGCGCGCTGAAAACAAATACCAGGCCTTTTCTGGCGGTATTCTTTCTGATGGTATAGACAGAACCTACATTTGGACGATTTTCTAAAGCGACAGCCAGCTGGGCATCATGTCACACGGCTAGCCCAGAGAGAGCTAGCCGTAAACAGCTGCCATTAACACACTAACTTTATGCTAACTTCATGATAAGCATGAGTTGGTGGATTACACCGTCACCTTACCAACTCGTAAATGTTGCTGAAATTTTTCTGAGCCTTGCTTTTCTTTGCCTTTCGGCCGTCACTTTTCTTGTTGGAAGGAGAAACGTTAGCCGCGTCCAACTGCTCCTCTTCAGCCTCAGCCTCAGCCTGTTCCTCCGGGGTGTCACCCAAAGTTAGATCCCCCAAGTCTAACGCCTCCTGGCCTCGCTGTTTCCCTTTAAGCCTTCGAAGAGCCCGGGTAGACATTCTCTGATACTCATGAGGTACACACACTTGAATATTAACGACTAAAAGTGTTGTTTTGCTAGCAGACAGGCACAGCAGACTAATGAACTGAGGACGAATTCCATTGGGTTTCTTTTCTTCTTCATCGAAATGTTTCTGCGCTTCTCCGTTTGTTACTGCCATCCATAGGATAGATGAGGAATTGCAACAATAAATATAAAACGGTCACTACGCAAAGTACGTAAGAACAGGAACAGGCAGGCAATAAATTGTCAAACTAGCAAGACAGAGGATGGGAGAGCAAGATAAATATGTCTACTAGGGAATACACAACCCAAGCCATTAAAAGCCATGCAATTTAAATAACTTGTGCAATTAATGACGCTAGATTTATCGATAAATTATCAGAACTTGTAAAATGTGTTTGTATGACCTACATCTGAATTTCATACGAGTTGGACACAACTTATTTTGACATTTGTTAAGTTATGTGTTTCTATAGATTTTCCACGCTTATTTCATTATTTAAAGAAAAATCATGAGCATTACAATTAAGCTCAGTTGTTTTATAATTTATTTTGAATGGTTTGAAAATAACAAATGAATCAACGAAACTGACTTCATAACTAGTCTTACTTTGCCTTTGAATCAACATCTAATGCAGCACAACTTTGTTTGTAGTTCTCTCGTTGAACAGGAGGTGGCAGAATTAACCTACTTTATAAACAAGACAAACAACTTTTCTAGCAGCATAAAAAACCCGTGAAAATACGCAGATTTAAGGACATTAAATTGAATATGAATCATATTGTCTTGATGATTATTTTAAAAATACAACATATACATTAAAATGCTTTTAAATAGATCAAACACTGTACATTAGTGCTAGGCCCCAAACTAAAATGAAGAACTACTGTACTACTATGGTTTCTACACAGAATCCACAAAACCCATGGATTATCATCTGACAGTATGCATTATTCATAAGCAGATGCCTATTTATAGGGATAACCAGCTGCCTGACAGGTCAGCTGTGACACACACACACACACACACACACACACACGATTATAATACAATACATAAACATGCAGAACTTGTCTGACAACCAGCACCTAAACCAAATGAATGATCCTAAGATTTTTTTCCCTTTGTAAGCCAACAATTGATGGCAATATGACAAAAATGCAGAAGAAGAAAGAAACAGCTGAGACAAGAAAGGGAAATTCTGACATATTGAAAGTGTGTACATTTGCAAAATGGGGAAGTTGCATTGCTTAAAATAATTTACCACAGAAACCTTGTAGAATAGAGATTTAAAGAATACGCCTACAACACATAATGAGTCAAAGGATAAAAGGAGTTTATTTACAACACAGTGAAAATGCTAGCAAAAAGTTTAATAAATGGCTTAATGTCAGCCAGATACAGTCAAAACCAGCAGGTCCATTTATTCCTGTTAAACAGCATTGGGATGAGCTGCTTTTTAAGAAATACGTAAAGGGTTAAAACACGGTGTAATTATTTTGGATGCAGAACAACTTAAAACAAATTGACAATATTTATTAGCGGATGACACTTAGCAGCTACAGTGTTTACATTTATATTCTGTTGTCTGATTTTTCTTTCTTCGTTGAACAAATTATTTCCTTCATTTTCTCCTCCCATTTTTCTCCAAGTTGAGGTAAGGAGGTGTGTGTCTAACTTGTTGCCCAGTCAACAGAAACACTAAACTTCAGAAAAACGTTGTTCATCCAGAGTTACACAATCCAGTAAACTCCAACTGTAACTGGTTATTGATTGAAGCTATACTGCTTATTCATCATCAGTAACAGACATGGGGTTGTCATAGGCGGATTTTTCAAGGTCGCCTGCTTGTTTCCTGCGCATCTCTGGAGGAGGTCTAGGTGGTGGATTCTGAGGAGGATTCTTGATGCTCTCTGCAACTGGTTTTCGGGTCTCCTTCCGTGGAAGAATGGGCTCCCAATGCTCGCCTCGTATAGCGGCCTACAAAGCAAGAAGATGACAAATCAACAATGACTGGCTTGTGGATGATTAAGTTAAGCATGACTGAAAGTTACTGTTAAAGTCTGAAAATTAGGAAGATTATTATTACTGGTCCTTATCTTTGACACTCACAGTAGTTTAGAAAATATAAAAATAAACAGTGCAACCTCGAAAGCTTCCACAGAGATCCACAGAGGTGTTGAGGAATTCAGTCACACCCCTAACTGTTCAGATTTCACAACTACATCTTTCAACAGAGGTGCCAGTAACGAAACAACCTCTTCCTTGTTGCTATTTCCTTGTTTCCACTAACTGGCCAGTTCCTGCTTCAGTTAACAACTTTATCAAAAAGTTATTTAACTTGCTGGACAAAAGAAAAATAAATGGGTTAAAAGCTGCAAACTTACTGCAAGGTAGATGAGGCTGGCAATGCCAAGGCAGACACATCCGAGAACAGTGGCAAGCATAAAACCTCCAGGTACACAGATGCTGAGGAAAAAAACAAAAACAAAGGGATTTTGATGACAAAAGACAAAATAAACCAAGTCATAATCCTTGACTAATCGACAGTGATTGAAAGCTGTTTGGCAAAGATAGCAGCTGAGATAAGAAACTCACGCAGCATGTAAGAATGCCCTGACATAGTAATTCCTGGTCAGTGGTCCAAAGGCTTTTACACACACAGTGAAGCAGTACTGGCCCCTGAGAGAAATTAAGACACAACGATGAGCAATTTAGAACTTGTCCATTAAAGTCCAGCACACATCCAAATGAATAGTGTTTGCTTACGTTCTCTCCACACTCGTGCCCTTGGCCCTCTTGCTTCTGGGATACTCAAGTAGACACACAAACACCCCAGCAGCACTAGTTATCTGTCAAGGTGTTTTCTTTAAAATAATGTTCTTTATTTGCATGCAAAGTGTCACACAGACATAAAAACAGAAACAATATATCATCATCAGTAAACACAGTGCACTAAGTCAACAGGACCAAAAGAAGTCAGATAAGAATGCTCACTGAGAGAAGTCTGAGAAGTGAAATTGAGATAAACACTGGTGACGCTGAGCAGGTTCAGCAGGCAAAGACAATAATGAATGAGAGCATTGTTTCTAATACAAAAGAGAATATGTCCATTATTTCATAAGAATAGCTACTTGGGGAAAAGAAAGTACTTTCCCATGTTGTATTTTTGCCATTAATGAATAAAAAGAAATAATGTTCTTGCATGTCAGTGTGAACATTGTTAAGCACAGCATCGGCTAAATCCATAATACTAGAACATTTGGTCAGGTTTGAGGTTAACTTGCTGCATAATTGTGCTTAACATACTGTGTGATGCATCATATACATTTGACAGTTATTGTATTAATAACACTCGTTCAACTGCTTGACAATAAAAACACCAATTCAGTCACTAATGAGGCTGGAACAAAATGCATTTTGAAATATATTAATAACTTTAAATAAGCCTTAGAGAGAAAGAAAATTCACCCACTGAGCTGCGAAAACACTTCCTGCTGGAAAAGATAGGAGAGGAATGGCTGCACTGATTGAGCGGCAATGCAATAGAAACTAAAATGACATGTTGTGCAGAGAAGGATCTCTGAGCACAAAATCTGTCAAAAAAAAAGCAAATGGTCGTCAGCAGCTTTAGACCACACAGGCTGCAATTTGTGCAGCTAAGAAAAGTAAACAGAGCACACAGTGGGCCCATGAGTGGACATGCATGGCTGGAAAAAACATATTGCCTGGTTGACTGGCGATGACTCTCTTCCTGTATGCATTCCTGTATGCAAACTGTAGCCTGAATACATACTTTATATCAGTTCTAATCGAGAGATTTTTGTGACGTAAATAACATCTGTACTTTATTTTAAGTTATTTAGCATATTATTATTTCTACAACACAGAAAAAGCTTAATAAGCCAAAAATCCAGACAAAATTAAAAAATACAACTGAAAATAAAGGATACACTGCATAAGCAGCAAACTGCCACCCTCTGAACTGTCCAGCAACGCCTACGATTCCTCCTGTGAGGAGAACTGAAAGAAGAAAACAGGAAGATAAGATTAAAATAATACACTCCAGCAGACTGCACAAAGAAAGAGATGGTAAACTGTACTTTATTATGTTGTCAGAAACACTCTGTAAATGAACTAGACAAGAGGCTAAAAGTATAATTCCCTTTGAAAATATTCTGTTTGAATTAAACCGCTCATATAACCGAATAAGACAAGAAGAAACATGCTAAATACCCCCCCCCCCCCCCTTTCCCTCCATAATAATAAAGTTTTCATACTCACTTAGACCCGACGCCAAAGCCTGCTCATTAGCCCACATCGCCCACTCAATCTTCCCCATTATGTTAACCTAACAGCGCCTCTGCAACCTCCTGGAGCTCCTCCGGCGTGGATTACCGACGCTGACAATAGTTCCTACAAGGAAGAAAATGTATTTACGAGATTTGAGGGGTGCAGGTGGGCAGGTCAGAGGGCGAGGCTTGTTCTGCCTTAGCCAATCCCCGTTTCAAGCGTCATGTCCGAAAAAATGCAGCGCTACAGCGGAAGAGGAAGAACCGAAAACTCCTGGCAGGTAACACAAAGAGACCGGCTTTATCCCAAGATATTTACACTGTGATTGTTGATTGTGGCGGTGATTGTTAGGTTACTGGAATTTGTAAAAGTTTTTTTTTTCTTTTCTATTATTTGCTGTCCTTTTTGCTGCTTCTGTACCAGAATTATGAGTCAAACTTTTAAAGTTCTGAGATTGAATAGAGAATTATTTTTTCATCTGGATGAGAATCGGATGATGACAAAAATCACAAACAACAAATGAAATCTTGACCAAAATATATTTTATTGTGTGCCATTGACATTGAATTGACATGAATTAAATATGCACTGAAACAAAAAACTGTACAGACAATGATTTGATCAGACAGGTCAGAGAACAATGGGTCAGCTCCGGTCTGCGGTCCAATCTGTATTTATGACTCAGTGCACTGCTCACTGCAAGAGTTTCCACTTATTTACTACCAGTGTCAAGGCAGTATCAGTGTTTATCTACCTGCAGACACACAGAAATGATTAAAGCTATGAAAGAGCACAAAAGAGTAATGATGATATGAAAAGAGACCAAACAGGACAGTTTAATATTTAAAGGGAGACGTATCATCTTCCGCTGTTGTGAGGAAGGTGTCTGGTATTGCTGTGATAAAAGTTGTATGCGACTAAGTCACATTGGCTTCCCTATTGCTCAGTAAAACTCGCTTCTTTAGGGCTGCAGGAGGAAATTACATCATTTTCTTGGGAAAACCATCAGATGAAAGCAGGTGCTGAGTGGGATCCTCTACAACATGCGGGCCTGGTCCAGCCTTGAAGACAATACAAGAAGATGAAACATTAGATTAATTATGTGTGTCTGAGTGTTCACAGCTTCAAATTTATACCTTTATTCTTTCCCCTTGGAAACGTTAGCTTTTCAAATGAAGCACTCACTGGTCAAAGGTTCAGATAACTGTCATGCTCTTTCAGTGCCCTAGTTAAATGGACCAATGCAAGACAATGTTTCATAACAGCATGTTGAAAGGTATTGCATAGACACATCTGAACCTTCTTGCAATCCTACAGCAGACACATCACTGCAGTTTTGTGCAGCATAGATGGATCATTTAAATCTAAAACCTCTGTATCTTTCAGCTGCTGTTTAAAGTAAGCCTATTATACAAAGTTGGAGTAATTGCTTGTGTGGGTAAATATGGGTGAATACCTTAGTACTAATTATGTAGTTTATTCCCTTTGGCATGGGTTCCAGACCAATACCTTGCTTCAGCTCCTCAGAAAGAGAAGCACAGTTGACTGGAAGACCCTTAATAAAGCTGCAGAGAGGAAAGAAGCACTCAGTGACACATTTTAAAAAGGACTGAAGGCCAATACACCTTAATAAGCAAAAGTACAAGTCTACCATTTGTTCTAAAACATTATTCAGATGCAACATTAAGTCCTCTGTGGAAGTCCATTTAGCAGCATTTGCAGGTTCAGATCTTCATAGACATTTCTCTAGATTTATTCTTCTAGGCAGGTTTTTTCTAGCTCAAGCTATTTCTGTGTTTTCAGGTTGTGTGCAATTTGAAGCAGGTTATCTTCATGATCCCTTTCTGAAATCTTTACATCCCTCCGTCTTCATGTCCCTTCTGTGGAGAAAGACCCCAATAGTATGCAAGCATCCTGATTCACTTGCCTTCAGCAAGATAATAAGCAGTGCCTGGTATTAGTCAGAAATAGTGGTCTGCTCAGGGAGTTAAGTGTGTGGATCATTTGACCAGTAAGTTGGCTGTCCTTTCAGCAGGTTTTCACAACAACTTGAGGACCTCTGAGGTTCAGTCAGAGCAGACCTTTCTTGCTTGATTGCTTATTTTGGTTGGATGGCAAGGTAACTTCTGGTAAATATCTTCTAGAGATCTTAATCGACTGAGTACAATACACTTTTGGGAACACTCAAAACCTCAGAAATGGTGTTCTTGACCACAGTTTTATGGTCAGTTTTTACAGAGTTTCCTGGACTTTGGGCCTTAATACAATATGATTTGTTAGACTTTCTTTACAGGCACATGCCTTGGTAAGCTGTGCTCAAATCATTTAGGTTTCCACAGTCATGTTGTAGACACGTGTCAAAAATAATTAAAGCAAACAGGATGCACCTGACCAAAATGTTGAATGCAACAGCAAAGGGTTTAAACACCTTGGTAAGAACTGATTTCAGTTCTTGATTTTTAACAAACCAAAACAAGTTTCACTTTCACAAATTTCAGAGTAGGTTAATGGGCAAAAGGTCTGCTTTATCAGTTTTAGATTACACGAAAAGACCTAATACTTTCCACTGTATATATCTATATATATGCATTTAAATGTTGATTTTTCAGGATTAATTAATTGCTATAGACAGATTTTAAAGGGAATGAGCTTAACATCCTTCAACTTACTCTGCTCCGTTGGTTTCTGGGGGAAAGAAATGTTGAACCACGTGCACAAACTCAGGAACGTGCTGCTGTGAAGTGAAGATCACAGCATTGGGCCCTGCATCAAAAGTGTAGGCTACCTATAAAGATAATAAACAGAATGTGACTATTGCAGAAAAAATGAGATTTTCCTGTCTCCAGTTTAAAACCATCCCACATCTTTCACATCTTCTTTACGGCATCATAAAAAAAAAATGGATTATTTTTAACACATGAGGAAATTAAGTTTTCTTTATTTCATTGAAAGCATGGTATGGTGTTGAGTGATCGTCTGGCAACATGTCCGCTGTTAAACTAAACTCTCGCCCTATATCAGCTGGGACAGGCACCTGTGACCCCAAGTCGGATGAGTGGTTAAGAAAAATCAATTTCATGGAAAAACAATAAAATAAAATGGAAATAAGGGAATGGAAATACAAATATGTATAAATAAATAAAGTCCAGTGCCCAGATATTTCTCCCATAATGCCACTGTAATAGCTGCTCACCCTCGTCTCCCCGCAATGCTTGTTGTAACGATGGACCAAGCTGATGATCTGCTGCGAAACATGATTGAGGTAGAAGATAGGGGGGTACGTGTCGAGGCAGGTGGCATGAAACTGGTTACTATCCTTCATGGTTAGTTCAGCAAATGCAGTAAAGTCCTTTTTTTGTATTGCTTCAGTCATCTCTACCATCCGGCCTGGGACAACAGATTCAGCGCGGTGCTAACACAGGCACACACAGACACACACAGACACAGGTATGACAGTGAGACATGTGTTGTATTAGTGAGCTGGGTTTAAATAAAGTGCCAATCGATATACATTAAAATTCTGACATTTGCAGTATAAGGTGAACAAACCTTTAATAGGCAGCTTGTTTTTACACTGGTTTGCATTCCAGAGGTGCTGCCAACTGGCTTCCGCTCTGTACTGGCCTGTGACAGAAGTGCATCAAATTGATGTAACTTTTGCATTCCTGCATTTGTAAAAGCGCAAATTCATCAGCATTATTTTCACTTATTTAGTGTCACTCTCCTATACCCACAATCAGACCTACCACTAGTACGAGGATTCTAAGCTCAGGCCAGTGAGTCTCTGGCTCCACCTGCTGGGCTAAACTGTCCTTCCCATCCTCTTTGTTTCCCATGATCCACTGGACGAAACCTCCATACATGCTCCGGCATGCGCTGCCAGAGCCTTGACGAGCAATCCTAGACAACTCTCCTTCTACTCCAAACACCCGAGCCAGAGAGTAAACTGCGCCACAGAACAGTCAAAAAAAACCCAAAGACACTGGGACTAAGTGAAGCAATATCAACTATAAGAAAGATGGAGATGGAGATGTTAGCAAAAGTGAATTATAGCACAGACAAGCTCACCCAGGCAAGCAAATCCAGCTGCTGAAGAGGCGAGTCCAGCAGCAGTGGGGAAGTTGTTAACTGAGCAAATGTGGACTTTGTGTGACAAACTAGCTGAATCCACGCCAGAGTCTCCATCATTACGCCTCTTCCGTGCCAATCGTCGAACTAAATATAAAGAAAAAAGAAAGAAAACTACATTGTAGTATGCACTCCCTTCTGCCAGCTCTATGATTTTACAAATATAATGCACAACACTCACTCTCTCTCAGACAGGACTGCAGTCTGGGATGGGTTATGTCCTCCTCTTTACCGTTGAGCCATATTCGATCCTCCTGAAATGATCTGCTGGTTGCAACTGTAGTGGTTGTTTTCAGCTAAGCAGAAGAAGAAAGGAAGGTATGTCTGTATTAAGCTGCATTTACAGTGGTGTGCAAAAATCTTGAACCATCCCTGATTATTTTCAATTATATTTCCAAGAACCAGACCTTTTTGTAGTTTTTTAAGAGTGCTCGAGAGCAATAGTTCTCCAGGCATTCTGAAGTTCTTTCAAAGTTTTACTTTGGACATTGGATGCTTTTATACACATTTTTAGTCCAGTCCTTGTACCTAACCACTTATAGAGGGATCTGTTTTTGTTTATTAAGCCACTTAAAACTGATTTATCAATCACTCAAGCATAAAAAAGGCACCTAACTCAAGGGATGAACCAGTGTTATGTCCATACATAACAGACCAATTAGCCAAACCAATTTTAAATTGTATCTTTAAGAACTTTGTTACTTCAGCCCGTTCCAAAACATTTCGTGATTTCTTTAGGTAAAGCTACATAAAATATAAAAATGTATTTTTGCACCAAGAAGATGATTCCCAAAGCGTTATTTGCCAAAAGCATATCTCATCATGGGTGTGCAGCGTGTTCTTCAAAAAGGACCAAAGAACTGACAGATCCTGACAGAGAACAGAACATAAAAGCAGCAAACATGCAAAGAAGAGCAAAAGAGAAACTAGAGAAATAATGGTGCTGTGTGTAGTAGTGCATGTTATTACTAATATAACATAATATCCAATGTGAAGCCTAGAGACATGTGAAAAGCACAAAACACAGTGTATCCCAGTTTCAAGGGACAGTGCAAAAGTGATGCCAATCGTCTGTAATCTGAGTAACAGAGAATTTCTTCCAGATTGTCACAACACTTTTCCTCCCAATATTCATTTAGTAGAATATCTAATAGACGTGGACAGGTAAAGTTTAATATAACTGTGTTCACACTGCAAATAATACTAAAACAGCAGATAAATATTTAAAGTTTGGCTGGCAATCCTAATTGAGACTAACAGTAATGTTATGAAATAATATTCTCTTAACAGTCTATTTTATAGAGACTTTGGCTCCATTAAGTGAACTCTTACTGCCACAGCAGCAGTTATTCTGCAGCTCTCGGCAGGGACACACGACGAAATGAGAAAACATAGAGAAAGAGTGTGTTTTTACAGACACAGGCTTCGTGAGGATTTCGTTTTAATTAACATACCTGGTCTTGATGCAATGTGACGCTCAAAGATGAGTTAATGGGTAGAATTAAGTCTTCATTTCTCTTGCCCCCTGAAAAGTAAGAAAGCTTTAACACGGAGTCCACAACCGAGGTGTCATCAGCCTGATATTAGGATACAATATAAATAGACTCGAGAGTAATTCAGACCTTTAATAGCCAATATTCAGTCAGACATTAACACACAGGCACTGTCGATTCAGTTTTACTTGAGTCCAAATGATACAACCATAACAAAACAATGCTAACTCAAACACAAGTCGAGGTGATACTTACAGTATTTAATGACAGCTATATTCACTGGAGCGGTACATGTAACTATATGTGGCTGCTCAGTTCTGTCCTCCAGCATGGCTCTGCATATACACCAATAAAAAGACTACCTGAATGTTTTTAAAACACACTGTACAACCCTCTCATCGAGTTTAGCACTCTCAGCGTGGCTGCCTGCACCTTACTGTAGCGTTTCCTAGCAGACTCACCCGATTGGTTAGTGATGAACATGTGACTAACCCGAGCACCAATCAGAGTCGGGCTAAGTGCACTAAACTCTAAATAGCCAATGAGAAATCATCTGACCACGGTCGTGTGAAAATGAGGCAAGCGTAAGACCAACCCAGACCACTATCGTCGGTGTTAGGGTTTATTCAAGTCAACGCAATTTTGAATTATAAACGCAATATGAATTAAAAATCTTAATAAGTGCTCAGGAAGGAAATGACTATTGTGAATTAGAGATAAGCTGCAGGATTCAGTGCTGAAAAGGTACTCAGTTATTGTATTTGACATGTAATGAACAACTGAGGTACATTAAATGCTTTCTTATACTGTACATCACTATTGGTACTGACACCGATAAAAGCAGTTCTGTCAGTGTGGTGACTACAGTGATTTCGGACAGACTTTTCTAGAGATAATAAAGTATATTAATATAAAACACATTTCCCCATCTTGCATTTTATTTCAAAAGTTGTTGGATACATTTGGCAGTCTGTTAACTCCTGCTTCTGAATTGAACGTCAAAATGTGAACTTATTTATAAAGCAAAAAGTCCAGAGTCAATCATCCACCTCATCCATAGACTGACAGTCTACCTTTGTATGGTGGGGACGTTACTGTGTATTGATGTTGTGATATTTGATGCTCAAGTCAGTGGAATACAATTTGTGTTTAATTCTAAATGGAAACTTAAAAAAAGATTTAACACTCATTTAAATGGTGAAGGACAATTTTAGAAACAGTCCACTAATAAGGAAAAACATTTCAATTTAAGGCTCATTTACTTTATATGTGGACCCTCAAGGTACACATCAGCAACAAGAATCCTAGAATAACAGCTAATGGGATAGTAGCCTAGATGGCAATTAAAGAGTAGACCCACATAAAATGCATTAACATCAGTATTATCTGCATTTTAACTAGTTTCTAATGTTTGAAGAAAATGCATGAACCGTGGTGAAAATAAAGGAAACTACTGAGATGGACTAGGAGAGTCAAACAGTGCCATGAGCTGTCAGATAAGCAGTAAAAATTTGTCTTCATCTTGATTGAAGAGTTTACATAAGAAAATGTTAATTGACATTGTGTTCAACAATCCCACCAAATGCTGCAATCAAATGTCCTTGTTTTCCATCTTGGTTGGTAGTTTCCAAAGACACACAGAAGCTTGTGTGGCATCTCAGGGTTCAGCTAACAGGAACACACTAGTCAGCGATCCTGTCAGAGTCCCAGCAAAGCATGTCAACTGCTCTGATTTGGTTGCTCATTCCAGAGCTCCTGTTGAAAGTTAATAGTCGTCCTCATCATCCGAGTCCATCACCCTCCGTCTGTTGAACTGTCAAGTAGAGTATATTAGAAATGTAATACAGATAAATTACAGGAAAACAAAAATCAAATGTATGTGACATTTCAGAGAAACTTACTGTAACGGTTGTCTTTTTTTCTGTTTGTTGACTGACTTTTTCTAGGATCTCAATCAAGCCTGATTCTGTAATCTGACAAAAGTGGAAATGAGTTTATTCAATATGTTTTGCTAGAAGCATTCAAAGTTAAAGTCATTTGAGGAAAAAAAAGAGTTTTGAGAGGAATGCATAGTGAAAAACTACATACACTCTTGCTGCTTAAATGGACTTAAATGATCGTCAGCAAGTGTGACCACCTCTGAAAGCAGAAGTTTGGCACTTTGCTGGCACCATGCAGGCACCTTGCAGTTGAGTTAACTGCAAACTCCACTGTACACGGAAATATTATAGTGCTAAATCTGCCTGACAACTACAGCTTGGCTGAAACTGGATCACACAATAGGATAATGATGCCAAGCACAGTGACAAATCTACAACAGAATGACTGGAAAAAAAACCTCCAAAAGTGTCGCAATCTAGACTTCAACCTGATTGAAATCCTGTGCATATATGAATGCCCGCAAACCCAAAGCGACTGTAGGAACACTGTAAACAAGTGTGGGGGTGAAATTTCTCCACAATGATGTGAGAAAATGATTTCTTCAACTTATTACTGCTAAAGGTGGTTCTACAAGATACTGAATGGTGGGGTGTATTTAGTTTTTCATAGAATCGCAGAGAGTGCTTTGAAAACATTTTCCCCATGTCTGCACTTTCTTACCTTTCCTCCCAGCTTTCCAAAACGAGCCATTTGAATGAGATAGTTTTCAACTGCATTTGCCTTTTCTGGCTTCACCAAGGCAAGATTGCTCACTAAAAAATAAAATACAATGAGACAGCACTATTAATTTCCAAAGAGGAGTTTTATTAGGATGAAGGATATACAGTATATGAAACCACACTTACATCTCGCACGGGCAGACTGGTCTAGAACTTGAGCCAATATGGAGTTCCTCATATCTGTTTCTCTGTAATTAGAAAACAATTACATTAGTCAACTGAGACCAGCTAAAAGAAAACAAAAGATACTGCATTTATATAGAAGCTAAGCAGTAAGAATACCAGGTTGGTCAGCTACACTGAGAGTTTAGATATTACATATATGTCAAAAACTTTCAGTGCTGGCTCACAGCGGGTCATCTAATTGTTGGGGTTTCTCCGTATTAATGTGATGGGTCTATACCTTACAATATTAAGCACCTTGAGGTGACAGTTGTTGTAATTTGGCACTATATAAACAAGACTGAGTTAAATAGGAAAAAATATATTCAACTGAAGTTATATATACACATTTCTGCTGTATGGAAATATTTTGGTTCAGTTACAAAAAAAGTGCAATACTTAAGGCATATAACAGTTAGTCTTAAAAAAAAACAGTCCTTTATGCAAGTACAAGTACTATATACAGGAAAAATTCAGCTAAAGTAGTTTCTTTTTAGATCAATTACACATCGTACCTTTGTTTGGCCTCCTCTGCTTGCTGATTATTACCTTCCTGGAAGTATACAGGACAGCACCATTAAATACAGATTTTATTTATACATTCAGATAACTGGTAGACATTTTATTTTATTCCATCCACCAATCAAACAGTACTTTAATGTTGGTAATGGTGAAAATTTGATAAAGTAACTTATTTGCTGTTATTTTCAGGTCTGACGATACAAAAAGGACCATGAGAGCAATCTCTTTGGTTATGTTTTCAAGTTTCTTTGTTTTGTTTTTAAAAATTCTATATTTTACTTAAACCAGTATAGCAAAGTATACCATAATGGCTTATCTTTAATCGAGTTTGTAAATTTGTTGCTTTGGATATTTTTTAATGGTAGGTACCCTATAATGTCCTCTAGACAATGAATTAAAGTCCAGTATGTTCTCTATTTTGTAACAAATAAAGTTAGACTACTGTCAACAAACAAACAAAACTCATATGACAGATTTTTTAAATAGGCACATTCAGTGAAAAGTTCCTATTACAGTCTTCTTGAGGTAAGTTGGATATCATCAATGAGCTTTAAAACCCACCGATCATTGTATTTTTTTGAGGTCACAAAAAGACATAAAATAGAAATTTATGAGTGTCAAATATTTTCAAAAACAATGACAGAAACCCAGACACGTGAGGACTCTCTAATCACTGCACTGCATGTGAATTAGTATAAATACTTATTTCTGACATATGATAATGTATTAGACTACTGACAGTTCACCAAACACGTCAGAAATTGCTGCCGCTTACTCACATGCTGTGCTAAAGTCAAAGTTTAGATAAAGACACACACACACAAATTATCTGTAGAAAGGAGGAAGCACAACGACCACTCCATCAGTAGCAAGTCTAAAAATGTGTTCAATTTTGTTCCAACAAGCCAGCGCTTTGATTTTCAGAGGGTATGCGCTGACTGATACAAAGCTAGCACTATGGTGATGTTAACACATCTAGATGAGGAAGCAAATATCATCTGCACCTAACACGAGGCTCATTAAGTTAGCTGTGTATATCCCTTAAGTTAGAGTTAAGTGGTGGTTTGTTTTTGTTTTAGCTACACTAGCTAGCAGCATACTGAACTCAGCATTTCCATATAAGGCGGGTGAAACCATGCTTTCCAGTGCCTATTCGGTTCTTACCCCTTGCTTTGCCTGTAGCTCCGCCATTCTTTGCCGCCTTATCGCCTCTAATTCTTCGTCTGCCATTTTTTATAAGTGTAATATTGACCTAAAAGTCAAAACTGGGATGGTGTATCGCAATAAAATTCCCACTAAACGGCTATCACAGGCTAGGCCCTGCCTAACTGAAGGAAGGACAATCGACGTCAGAAAAACAGATCCGACAGGCTCGATCAATCAGTGAGAGAGTCAGGATCACTCAGTCGTGCACTGTATCATTATGCTTCTGAAGTGATATATTTTATTCTCCCAAGTCTTGGCAATCATTATAACATTATAACATTTTTCCCAGGAAGTCCGTTTGATTTTTCTCCAAAATATAAGGTTAGGGTAGGGCTGTGGCCAAAGTTACCACCAATAATTACTTATACCTCATAGGGGTAATACTGGAAGAAGGATCTCTAACTGGAAATATGAAAAATCTTAACTTTATCCTACAGCGATTTGTATGGTTCTTGTGATGATATACTCTCAGGTTCCACAGGACCTGGAGGGGTTTCTTGAAGGTTACTGTCTTTTTAAAGGCAGTGCACATGTAACACAATTGATCAATCAATATGTTTCAATCTGTATAACATACAGAAACTGGTGATTTAGACAGATGTATTATTTGATAGTTTAGACGTTACACATCTTAAAATAACAGCTTACAATAGTTGATATGGTAGACTAATGTACAGCATATATTAATAAGTGTTTTTTGTTTGTTTTTTTAAAGAAAGAAAATATGGTATTGTGGCACTATTACAACAAAAAGAATAATTGAAAGGGAGTATTGTGCCTTGTCAATATGTCCAATATGTGTGACAGTTCATTCAGTGCCATCATGTGATGTGTCAAACAGCTGACAGGTAATCTCAGGAGGTTCCTCTTGCTTGATATCTAGCTCCCTCTGTATGTACTGTAAGAGAAACGACTCAGAAGCAGAGGGATATGGTACTTTTGCCCAGGGTCATTTATGGTGAAGACAATCTGCAAGAAGAAAAAAGAAAAACAGAAAGATTACAGAGATAAGATTAATATTCAAGTCCATACAAATGGTTTAAATTGGACACAAATTTACCGATTTAGTCTCAAAAATTGTGATGACACCACAAGTAAATCGTAGATATCAGCAGTTTTAGCATTTCCTCACCTCAACATACGGGTAAAAGCAGGTCTCTCCCATACTCGCCCAATACTGAGCCGTCTCAAAATGCATTTTGTACACACCAGATTTAAATGATTGTTTTGCGATAAGTCCAGGGCAACGTCCATCATCATTAGTGGTCCTGTTCAAAAAGCATAAGATCGAAGAGCTTTGCACAAAGACATCAACTCTTACAGCAGTCCTTGAGATTTTCAACTAATTATAGGTTTCTTGGTGATGCTTTTTTTTTCCAGGTTCTTACCCGGTGGTGACTAAATTCCAGGTGTTTGTGGAGGGGTCTTGTTGATAAAGGCTGAGGGCCATATTTGACCCGGGGACACCCATTGCAGTGTTCAGCACATGTGTGGTCAGAGGACTAGGTGATCCTGACATTGCTGTGGGCTACAGACCGAAGACATAGGACTTTAAACAGAGCAGCTTAATATGGAGGAATCACATTAAAATAGTAATATTAAGATGAAACAATATCCACACATTTGCATCTTACAAATGAGATATTGATGCTGGTGTAGTTTTCTTAAAGCACTAGTGAGTTCTTGCAATGTTAAACTATCTTTGGCACTTTAAAGATTTTAGACAGCAACCACAACAGAACCCTTGGTTTAAATTTGCCACAAGACTGTGTTCAATAATTAAAAATAGCATATTTTGTTATATTTGATATTGAACTGTTAACTAAAACTAATGTCACCTCAGCCATAAGTTATAGTACTTAACAACCTATCGACTATATAATGCTGTTTCACTTTATTTTAAAATCACAAATCTTCACTTTTATCATGTATTTCTTAAAATGTTACACTTACCTTATTACCAGGCAAAATCTGACTCTTCAGTTGCTGCAGCCTGGATGCGCTCATGAGCACTGATGAATAAAAAATCTGGGTTTGCAGTTTTTTACTGAGTAATGTAATGTTACGGTATATGTAACAGCTTCAGATCTTTATTAGAAAACCCCCACAAAGTTCTGAACACTGTCCTCTTCAGTATGACATTCAGTTCACATGTGCTTATCTTTTTGTCAACAGCACGCTAGTTACGCAAGAGCTCCTTTTGTCACACTTCGTTTTCAGCACTTTGAACTTGGATGATTAAAGTTGCTTCCTCTGGGGCCGAGCAGATTAGCACAGTAAATGGCATTAAAAGTAACAAAGTTGCATTCTCACATCTTCCCCCTGCTTGAATTTCACAAAAGAATATTCACAACATAATTTTATATGAACCACTCAACCTTAACCTCCAGCTTCAAATTCAGCTCCCGGAGTTCAGCATCAGAGTTGTTAAATATAAAGACTTGTTGATTTTATTGTTGACAGCAGAGCTCTGCTTCACAGCTCATAATGGTGACTTTTTAGCAGTGCAGTTCTTTTTTTCTGATGCTTCCATATCAAACTATATCATCAGGTACATGCTGACATTAGAGCGCAAGACGGCAATGTGGTTAATGTGCATCATCAATCACTAAAAATCACCAGGCTGTCCTATTTGGCTGCATTTCATTTCATGTCTTCATCTCATGTTTGTTTATTAATAATTCATATTATTACTGATGAGAAAAAGAGAGCAAAAGATTTTTACATGTCTTAGTTTTTAGTACCCTTTCAGGTCCTTGTGACCTATGGCCTAAATTAAACTGAAACCTGGCCATTTTCCCCATGTGGCCTCCGTATCTCAGCTCAGTAAAGCTTTCCCTTTCTCTCTTAATTATCTCTCTCAGGCTAAGCCAGCTTTCTAAAGAGACAGCTGCTGATGGAAAGGCTGCAGGTGGATTTTTGTTTTTCAAACTCTGACATATATATAAAAAAAAGAGTCATATTTTGTTTCAGTGTTTCCTGACTCAGCAGAAATTCACAGGCTGCTGGAAAGTCTTATCAAATGTCTGCTTTTGCCTCGGTCTTTCAGAATAAAAACACAACACCACAAATAATGTTTATACTCAATATGAAAATACTTTTACTACAGTGACAATGAGTATTTCCACTTGGCAATATCTTAAGAATGCAAACAAAAACATGTAACACCATAGGAATTATAATAATATCATTATTTTCTTTAAAAAACACACGGAAGTCCTAAAGCAAGATTAAAATTGTACGGCTAAACAATTACAGTAAAGTATACAATAATACACATTATTACACTGACCTGGGTCTTCGCACATCTTAAAGTGTCTAATACATAGAGGAAGAGAGTTATAACATTACTCTAATACACTTAAAGGAGATAAAATACTCTTTCCTTCTGAAAATACTTAATGGGTATAGTATATCATTCATACTCATACCTACAGGTGGAAAACAAACCATTTATCTCCTGAGTGATTATCCAGCTAAATTCTGATATCTGAAAAATATGACTTAAGGTTTAAAAATGAAAGAGCTGTGTGCAGAGTTTAGAATACTTGAAGTAACACCGAGTTCATTTTCATTATACTGTCCACACAATATTCCAGTTCTAGTCTTAATTTGGAAATAGTGGCATGTTTACATGGTTGAGAAAACCCCATGCTTAATTAATATCTAGTCCTATGTGTTTTGTACATGATTTACTTCAAGGTCCTTAAGGCCTTTAGACATTTTGTAACACTAAATGATTTTGCTGTTTCCAGGGGGAAAGGAAAAAAACCCCAAACAAAATGATGAAGCAGCTGTAGAAACACTCATATTAACAGTATCTATAAATGATTAATGTGTGTAAAGTCTGACATTAATCTATGTCATCTGTTTTCATAAAAACAAAGAAAAAACCCCAGAGTGACCCATGCATGGTAAAAAAGTACAATCTGAAGTGAAAAATTAAACTAATGAGGAAGTGCTTGAAAACCTGCATACTATCTGATAGACACCAGTGTGGTTGCACAAAGACTTCAGGTCCTTTAGAAGTCCATGGGAAAATGACTTTCTGACTTGACCCCTGTAAACACATTCCTGCTCAGTTTATGGGTTCTGTCACTCGTTTTTGGTCATACTGAATTTAAAAAAAGAAATTAGTTTGTTTTATAAACCTGGGTAATACTGTGTTTCAAAATAGAGGCTTATCTGTGGTACGAAATCGCACGCTCATTAGCATGTGAGACGTCACTCTCCAGTATGCCAAATGCTCATCTCCAGGCTTCAAAACAGGACTTCAGAAACCGTGTGTGACATCACGGTAGCTACGTCCATCTTTTATACCGCCTGTGACGTGAGCAAAATAAACTGGCAGGTTTGTTTCATTATGATTTAATGATTCATATCTATTTTGCTGAAACATTGAGATTCATGCTGGAGTGTTGCTGTTGGTGCAAACTCACTCATACAGTAGAACTGGTTCATTTCAGGTAGACATGTAAAATTGATAGATTCATCGTTCTGTTTTGTTTATTTGTTACAGCAAGGTCACGGTCTATCTGTCACTCTCTTAGGCAAGCCTGTCAAGTTCTGGTCAGTTGGATGCATGTGTACTTGCTTCTCAAAATTGATCTGTATCTGGATCATGGTCACGTTAAACGAGTTGCTGTGATTCAATTAAATGCATTATGTTATTTGATATGTACACCCTATGTTGAGCTTCTGATGTGGGTGTTAGCCTGATGGCTCAGGTTCTCTTCCTCCATGTTTGGCACCTTATCCATGTCTTTTACGTTTTTTCACATTCCTCCTTCATATTTCCTCCTCAGGGTCAGAGCTGTGGTTGCTCATCTGTGACAGACAAACAGGCAGACAGACAGTGGGAGGGAAACAAAGAAGGCGTTTCATTAACTGCCAGCTCAGAATGACTCAGGAAAATTTTGTTATGCCAGTATACGCTGATTTCAAGAAGCAAAGTCTTGCTTAATGTCCAAGCCACTCTTAAGACTGAAATATGTGGGCTTCTTGCCTGTATGACTTTCAAGTAAAAACAATGTTTTCTAAAAAAAACCCAAAAAACATTTATACAACATTACTCCCCATCCATATTCACAAAATGTAGTCCTAACAGAGACCAAAATAATGTTCCAGACAAAATATTAAACTTTTTTTGGTCATAGCATCAGTATCCCCTTAAACTAGCATATGCTTTATAAACATCATTCACCGTGTGGTGGTCATCGTCAGGCTCTCTCAGGTCAGGGCTCTCCTTGTGAATTCGATGGCGGGAACTAGGAGGGGAGAGGGAGGAAAGGGAGTGCTCTGGGCTGCTGGGTGATGCAGCATATGGTGAGCCAACTGGACTGTCCTCTCTCAGTGGAGACCCTGAAAAAAGAAAGAAAGAAAAAGAATAAACATATGTACACACGACATTCGCAGTTTTATTTGAGATTAATTGCTGTTCGCACAGCGTATTGAAGAAAATTCGTGTTCTCTGATTTTATACTAGATGACAGGCAGAAAAATGAGTGGGAGTGACAAGATGAAGGACAGATGTGATGATAGCGAGAGGGAGATGAGAGATGGCAAGGCTAGACAGTGAGGGACAGGGGAATGAAGCAAAGCTGGAGATAAATTAATATGAAGATGAGAGCTATTTATCAGCCAAGGTCAATCAAAGTAGACAGGAGAGTTTTAACACAGACTTTTGCAGGTGCAAATCCACAGATAGTAAAATGAAGGTTGTCCAGGACTGTTTTTTCAGTCGAATGTTGTGATAATGGCTTCAAGGTTAAAGTACTGTCTTTAGTCAACAACATTTAAGTGTAGCAGTGACTGAGGGGTTGGGAGCTCAGAGGAGGTTGAACTGCATCAAGTGAGAGGGAGTGGTGTAAACTCAGTGTTTCAGTTATGATCAGTTTAATTAAGGCAGAGGCTAAAATAATTTCCTTAAGGAGGACAATAGAGCTTTGTCCTTTATTGCCCGAGACGTTTTTTCGTAGCCAGCTGCAGTGACCTGGAGATGTCCACATGAGGGCAGCAACACCACTTCCTTCTGTGTGTAGCGATCGGCTGCCGTTCACAGTACTTGATTATTTGCGTTTGCAGAAGTCTCATCAGTCAGTTACTTCAACCACGCTGTTTGTTCAGCATGTTCCATAATTTGATCCCAACCATAAATCTATACACTTCACCCCCGACAGCCTATATCTGCCTGGATTCAACTTTTTAAAAAATCCTGACTGGGGGAAAATAATTGATTTGTCAGGTAAAATAAGAGTGGCTCCATCCATGCATTGCATTCCCATCCCCCAGTTTCCCTGCAGTACAGATCCTGAATCGTTTTGATTGGGGTTGTGACTGGAGGAGCTAATCAAGCAGGAATCTGAACGTGGCATATTGCCGGAGTCCTCCTTAAAATGATTCTGATGTGCAAATAGATTATCTATCATTCGATCTCACAGCCACCCGACTCCACTGTCTTTCTGAATGAGTGTCTCACCTTTGTGGTCATTCCTCTGTGTGTCCATCCTGTCAAGACTGTCAAGCAGCCCATCGATCTGTGTCTTTATCAGAGTCAGCTCCTTTTTAATCACCTGCAACTCCTCCATCCCCACTGCAAGGACAGAGAGAGCGAGAAAATGTAAGCGACATTAGGAAATTACACGACCTGGAAACACCTTTGGAAAGAATTCTGAATGTACTTCAGCTAGTGTGAGACCTCTTTGAGGACACTGGAGCAATATACAGTTAGGTCCATAAATATTTAGATGCATATATACATGTAATTTTGTCCCTGTACATCACCACAGTAAATTTTAAATGAATTAAGATGTGATTGAGATGCAGACCATCAGGTTTAATTCAAAGGGTTTGACAAAAGCATTGCAACAACTGTTAAGCCGTTGGAAGAAAATCCATTTCATTTTGATCAATGGGAGTCAAGAACCCATGGACATCATCAAATGCTGCATTTCCTCCCTTGACATGCTCTGTAAGGACTTTATGCAGCCGCTTTCAGTTGCTTATGTTTGGGTCTCTCCATTCAGTTTTATCTTCAGTAACGGAAAAGGATGCTCTGTATTGTTGAAATCAGGTGACTAACCCAGCTATTGAAGAATATCCAATTTCTTTGCCTTTTAAGACTCTTGAGTTCTTTTTGCAGTATGCTTTAGTTCATTTTCCACTTTGACTGTGAGGCTCTGATCAGTTTTACAGTATTTGGCTGAATCTGAGCACCTGCACACTTCAGCATTCTTTGCTACTTCTATCAGCAGTCACATCATCAAAAAGCAATCATGATCCAGTTCCACAGCCATACATGCTGTATGCCATGCCGTAAAGTCGTATTGGACATACATGCAGTATGCTTCAGATCATGAAATGTTCCCTTTCTCCTCTGTACTTTTCTATTCCCATCATTCCGGTACAAGTTAATCATGGTTTATTCTGCCCAAAGAATTTCTGGACTGATGATAAAGACTTTTATTCTGCTTCTGAATCTACTGTTTGGTTCACTTCTATCAACATCTGTTTTGACCTCATACTGAGAGTCCCTGTGAACAACTACCAAATTCAAGTTCAATACTTGGAAACAACTCTATATCTTTCATCTGCTTCTCATGGAAAAACGAGGGAATGGGCCGTGAAACTGCTTGTCAGTCAACTGTCTAATTAACTCTGGGAAAATGGAGGACTAGAAATTTCTGCAATTTCTAAACAATTAATGCAATGATTTTTTTCAACCCCTTGAATTAAAGCTGAAAGTCTGCACTTCAAATAATTGGTTGATTTTAGAGTTTACTGTGGTGGTGTAGAGAGACAAAACTACAAAACTGCCAGTGTAAAATGCATGGTTTCTTTTTTATAAAATATATTTATTAAGCATGTAAGTTTAAATGCATAGAACTTTACTACCATTTTAGGCAAACAATGGGAACCTACATTATCCAACTTGTCTAATTTAAGATGTAAAATAAAGCCATTTATTTTTTAAAAATTTGTTTGTCAGTTTTTTCCACAACAATCAAATCTCAGTGACATCCCATTCATATTGCTCACACTTGGCTGTGGCTGAACTAGTAGAGTGGGCTCTGGAGCTTTTGGAGTGGGTTCTGTCTCGGCTGCGTCTGTGCCCAGAGGAGTAGGAGGAGGAACGGGATCGCTTGGCAAGACTGGGTCCCAGGGGTAGGGGAGAAAAGGAAGCTGGCACACGCTGGTAGTCATACACCCTGTAGATTAGGTAGACACATTTTTAACAAAAAATATTGTTAAATGACTGTTTTCATGCAGCAACTTGTGTTTTTGTGCTACAGCTGTGTCTGTGTGATTTTGTGCTTGTGTCTGAAATGATAACCAGAGGCTGGAAACAATGCATTTTGTCACACATAGGTGAAAATGACTGAAATTAGAAGCTGTATGCAGATTATTGTTCCGCAGATCATTTGAGCTGTTCACAGCCTCTGTACAGAGTACACAGATTTTAGATCTACCGTTTCAGGCAACAGGTGGTGATGACGTTTCATGCTCATGAGGCCACTTTAACTTTCACTCAGATGGCAGATTGATGCAGGGCACACTGCAATGCTCAAAACTGGGACTAGTTTGCTTGTATTTTATTTTGAAATATTCTCTTGCACAGCTGAATGTATATTGTATGTTTTCTAAGTTCTTAAAGTATCAAATTCAAATCAGCATTCATACCTAAACTTAGATGTTATGCTGGAACTACAAAAAAATGTAATCATATTTAAACAAAATGAAAAGAGATGCAAATTAAAGCAGTTGTCCAGCCGTCATAAATAAATATGGGTGGGTCTATTCTATGTTCCTTTGACTTGTATTTTCTATTTATCAAATGCAAGAGAGTGAAACTGTCTCACTCTCACTATTGCCTCCTCCCTGTGGACAGCTCCATGTCTCTATCTGTCACTGAATGTAATTGGTTCTGTCAGGGCCAATCAATAGCTCCCCGGCAGGCTAGTAGTGCTGGTGACAGGGGGTGTATCACTGTCAACCTCTATAGTGGTTACAAAAAATGACACTGTGTGTTTGTGCATGCGTGTTTCAAAAATAGAAATAATGATCTGACTGAAGAATGCAATGGCCTCGACACTCACTGACCCAGTGACCAGGTGAAGCTACAGGATCCAAACCAACCAATCATCACTTGGCAAACCTGTAGAAAGTGTGGTAAGCTAATGTTTTGAATGGTACAGTGCATCCAGAAAGTATTCATACTGCTTCACTTGTTCCATACTTCTACACAATGACATTGTGAAAAATGTTGGCTTGAAATTCCTGCAGATTTGTTGAAAACAAAAAGTAAAAGTTTAGCATTTACATTGGTATTCTTTATTGAAGCACCTATGCTAGCAATTACAGCCTCAAGTCTTTTTGAGAATGATGCTACGAGCTTGGCAAACCTATTTTTGAGCAGTTTCTCCCCTTTTTCTTTGTAGAAACTCTCAAGATCCCTCAGGTTGGATAGGGAACATCCTGCACAGCCTAGGGATTTTCAGTCAGGTTTAAGTCTGGACTATGGCTGGGTCAAGGAAATTCACAGTCGTTGTCCTTTTCGAAGCTGAACCTTTGCTCCAGTCCAGGGTTCATAGCGCTCTGGAGGAGGTTACCATCAAGGATCTCTCTGTACATTGCTCCGTTTATTCTTACAGTTTCTGCTGCCAAAAAACATCCCTAGAATAATATGATGCTGCCACCACCATGCTTCACTGTAGCACGGTGTAGCACTGGTATTGTGTCATGTGCCTTGAAGAACATCATCTCCTCCTCCATCCCAGACACCATTGTGAAGTTTGCTGATGACACAGTGGTGTTGGGCGCCATCTCCAACAACGATGAGGCGGGTTACATTGACGAAATGAAGAATCTGGCATCATGGTGCCAGGATAACCACCTCCAGCTGAACGTTGGCAAGACCAAGGAGCTGGTGGTGGACTTCAGAAAGAGTCAGCACAGAGACTACAAGCCACTATCATCAATGGAGCTCCAGTGGAGAGGGTGCAGTCCTTCAAGTATCTTGGTGTTCACATCTCCTCAGACCTGACATGGTCTGCCCACATTCAGGTCCAGACCAAAAGGCTAGGCAGCGCCCGTATCACCGCTGACAACTGAGGAAGTTCAGGGTGTCGCCAGTGATCCTCGGGACTTTCTATACAGGTGCTGTGGAGAGCATCCTCACACAGAACATCACATCCTGGTTTGGGAACAGCTGTGTTAATGACCAAATAGCTCTTCAGAGAGTGATCTGTACAGCAGAACGCTGCTGCAGGATTGCTCCCCCCCACCCCCTTCAGGACACCTACATCAGGAGATGCTGGACTAGAGCAGCGCAGGTACTGAAGGACCCATCCCATCCTGGCAACAAACTGTTCCAACTTCTGCAATCCGGCAGAAGGTTCTGCACTATCCGGGTAAGGACAGAGAGACTCAAGAGGAGCTTCTATCCCCAAGCCATCCGGGCCCTAAACTGATTGGCCACTCTACAATACAGGTCTGATGGTGGAATGCTACAGAAATGGTTCTCCTTTTTCTCCTCTCTCCACAGAGCAATGTTCAAACTCTGTCAGAGTGTCCATCAGGGTTTTGGTCACCTGCCTCACGAAGGACCTTCCACAATCACTCATACTGGTCGGGGAGCCAAATCTAGGAAGAGCCCTGGTGTTTTAAACTTCTTCCATTTACAGATGACTGGATAACAGGACCTTCAGTGCTGGAGAAATGTTACTGTACCATTCCCCAGATCTGTGACTTGATAAAATCGTGTCTCGAAGGTCTGCAGAGAATTACTTAGACTTACTGGGTTGGTTTGAGGTCTGACATGCACTGTCAACTATGGGACTTTATACATACAAATGTGTGCCTTTCCAAATCATGTCCAGTCAACTGAATTTACCACAATCAAGTTGTAGTAAAATCTGATAGATCATCAGTGAAAACAGGATGTACCTGAGCTCATTTTGAGTGTTATGGCAAATGATGAATACACGCACACGCTGTATGTTTGTTTCTTTTTAAAATAAATTTGCAAGAATTTCAATCACTTTGTTATTAGGTTCCATTTTTTTTCAAATTAGGCATGACGAGACAGGGGAAGCAAAACGAGGGACTGTCAAAAATAAAACAGGAAGTAGCACGCAAACCAAGATTCAAACAAGGACACACAGGATTGACACGAAGATGGGGATAGACAAACATGGAAACACATGACAGACTGGGGGAGACAAAGGAGAAAACACAGGGAGAAGAACATGGAGACAGCACAGAGACAGGGATGAGAGGGAGAGAGAGGCCAAGAGACATGACTGACAGGAGGGGAAGCCAAACAACAAAACAGAAATACCAGACCAAAGAAGCGGGAACATAAACTGATAACCCTAAATTAACTTAAAACTAAACTAGAGATCTCTAATAAGGGATTACCAAACGCTACCATTTGTAGTCACACGAACGAAACAAGAAAACCCGGCCTAATAAAATCCAGAAAAAAGGTTCACTTCTCAAAATCAAAAAATGAATTCAACATGATGCAAAAGGTCACAAAACAGAGAACACTGGCTCAACGATCCGGTACCATGACACTACTATAATAGTGTCAGTGACTTAAAAAAATAACGTGTTAGATATTTCAGGATAAAAGACAGTCTGAAAAAAAATGAAAATATTTCTGCAAAGCCTGCGAGTGAAGTGTTCCTCTGTTGTATATAACAAGCCAACAACAGGAAGAGAAGCTGTCATCTGCAAGGACTTTGATTTTGGATGGCAATTTAGATTACCGATTGAGCCGTTAGGCAGTCAGTCAGACACAGCCTGGCTTCCTGAAGAGTTTTCTATATTGTTTCCTGATCTATCATATTATGTGAAGCCTGTCTACTTGATATAGTGATTTCTGAACAGACTGTGTTCTTAGCACATCCACAATACACACTCAGACACATATGCATCACAATGTCACATAAGTATGAAGTGTATTAGGCCACCGCAAGTGTGTGAGATTAGAGGCTTTGAGCATTGTCCGTGCGGGGAGACACTGAAACCAAAGACTTAAGGGAGTTTAAAGTCTTTTAGAGCTGTGTGCAGGGGCAGATAGACAATGTGTTGTTACACCGGCTTTGAAGTGTCATCTCAAAGAATAGAAGCTCAGACAATGAGAGACGGTAGAGGAGTGAGGATTACAGAAAAGTGTGTGAGTGTGTGTGAGAGTGTTTGTCTCCATGGATTAGACCCCACATGGAAAGTAGCTTTGTCAGCCTGAGCTGTTATCTGTGTTGAAAGACACTTTACTGTTGTGTTTGCTCAAGAGGACAGCGGGCAAAAACAGTCATTTCTCCCTTTCCCACATATTGACGTACACAAACAACAAACACAGATGCAAACGTGCGTGCACGTGTACACACGCATAGCTCCCACTCACTCAAACCCAGAGGAATACACGCACATGCACTCAAACACGCACAGCTGTCAAAAGCGCAAGCCAACAGTGTGCGGAATAATCACGCACTGTGTTAAAAACAAATTGAAAATCAGCAGTGAGTGTTCCCCCCTGAACAAAGACGAAAAAATGTGACGCGAGGAAAACCACATGAAAATATGAAACAATGAAAAAAAAACGACAGGTAACACTCAACTCAGCAATAATACTCAACTAGGTGCGAGAGAAGCTACAGGATGAGGTGTGATTCTCCTGTGCATGTGTGTGTTTCAGCAAGTTGACTGCCTTCTTTTATTCAGATATGCTTAGCGGAGCAATTATTATTATGAAGCCTGAGGGGGAGGCAGGTTGGTCCCAGAGCAGTTTCAGTGCCGCTACCCTAAATGAAGCTCAGCTAACTACACCATCTACCTAAAAGCTGCGCTCACGCTACAAATGCACGCTGTCCAAAAGACAGATTTTGGTGTTTATAAGATGTCACTTAATTTAAGAGTATGGCTGTTGTCAACCTTTTTCAGAAACTAGTATGAAGTGCAAATTTAAAAGAGAAAACTTAAATAAAACCTGTCACATTTCCACAAAAAGAGCTGTCATGTTTGACACTTTTTTCTACAACCAATTTAAAGTGAAGCATTATGGCACCTTTTCAGTCATCTCCCAGTACAAGTTGTTTCTTAAGACCTGATTTTAGTTGAAAGTGAAGGCGTGAGCGAAATCAAATCAGTTATTCATTTTCCTGCTTAATAAGGCCTGGACATTTGAAATCAGCAACTTGAAAGCAGAAACTTGAATAAATAAGAGGAGAAACAAAAAAAATATTTTAATAATGGGCACAAGGGGCCACTAAAAGACTTTTTTGAGTATAAAAAGGATATTAATATTATGCTAAAACTGTCACAGTCACTTCATCTTGGTGACTGTTTTCGAGGAATGGTTTTCATTCCTGTAAAATGGATCTAAAACTTTAAAAAAATGAGCTCAGCAGTTCTGTTAAACTGGTTTTGGCCAAACACTTTACAAAGACACAGCCAGGGGCGATCGTGGCTCAAGAGTTGGGTGTTCGTCTTGTAATCGGAAGGTTGTCGGTTCGAGCCCCAGCTCGGACAGTCTCGGTCGTTGTGTCCTTGGGCAAGACACTTCACCTACCGCCTACTGGTGTTGGCCAGAGGGGCTGATGGCCAATATGGCAGCCTCGCCTCTGTCAGTCTGCCCCAGGGCAGCTGTGGCTACAACTGTAGCTTGCCTTCCCCAGTGTATGAATGTGAGAGTGAATGAATAGTGGAATTGTAAAGCGTTTTGAGGGGTCCCGAAAAGCGCTATATAAATGCAATCCATTATTATTATTATCATTACAACAGAAAAGGAGTTTATAATCTCACTGGGATATTCAAGAAAAGATTAAGATACAATATACAGTACTGAGTAAAAGTAATAAAGCATGTGGCATTTCTTATTACATGTTATTATATTATATTATATTATATTTTTCTGCCTAGGAGAGGGATTTTTTTTGCAGTTTTCAGTGGCCTGAGTATTTTTGTTACTAACAGCCTGTTGCAAAAACACATAATTTGTTTCACTTTCCTCAGGTAAATATATGAAATATTCCAAAGATAACACAGTTTGATGTCATTAAACAGTTTTTTGCAACAAGGTCTAAAGCAGATGAACAGTATCTGGGGTCGTGTTCTTAAGAAATAACAAAAAATCCCGCAAAGACCTCGCACAAGAGAGATGCATCTAGTCCTTCAGTGAATCCATCTACTGTTTGCTGAAGTTTCATCAGAAATGGCCTCAATAGATAGGTTGCTGTCAAGAAGCCATTCATCACTCAATATTCAAATCATTATCAATATGTATGTGAGAAAAGGTCAGTGACTGTCTACAGCCATCTGTTAAACACGGTGGAGGCTTCATCACGGTTTGGGGTTGCATTTCAGTCAGTGGTGTTGGGCAGTGTTGGGGGTATCATCAGATTTTGAAAGAAATGACTGAAAGATTAATAGGCTGTGTTTTGAGTTTTGTTCAAAAAAGAATGACTTCATATAGGGAAAAATATATATCACATAAGCAGGACACCTTAAACTAGCTTTTTAATTAAGCAGCAGAGCAGCAGGCAGAACAAAATCAGGGCTGTATCAAATATACAGTTGAAACCAGATATTTACATACTCTTCAGATAAAAACAGATACACTTTTTTAATTGTAACATCAAATCAGACTAAATGTTTATTTTTTAGGTTGATAAATATAAAACACATATTTGTTAACTTTAAGAGTAAAGAAAGAAACTATCTGTATTTCTTAATTGCAAATGGCACCAAATTGGTGTTTTGGTTGACATCTCTTGATTTTCCCATTTCAAAGAAACAGGCTCTGTGTTTTGCCTTATATGCATCCACAGCTGTGCCACCAATTTACTCACATGGACTTTACTAACCTATCAGAAGCTTCTTCAGTTCAGAATGGAATCCTCTGGAGTTTTCTTATTAATTAACAATAAACTTATTGTGTACGTACTCCTAAATTTGATGAAAGTAATAAAAAATAGACAGCTCTGTCTCTCTTTATTCTGACATTTAACTAATTCAAAAGATATTTCAATATTTATTTAACCAAAACAAAACAAGTTTACTCTAAATTGATGTTGTACAGTAAAAAAATCTTCTTGTGTTTTCATTAAAGTGTATGTAAATATCTGTGAATATACTGCTGTGTATTGAAATTCCTCTTGTTTTGCATAGAAATATACTGAACAACATACAAAGCATAATATATAAAATAACATCTACCAGAGTTTTTTCTTTGAAAGAAGCCCCTTATAAATATCAGTACATTACTGAAACCGATTTATTTAGCCGTGGAGGGTAACAACTGAAAATATGAAATAAACACACATGTAAGCTAGGACTGAAAAAACAGCATTGTTGTTGTTCGGTTTTTCATTTCGCCATTTGTTGATTCATAATCAACGTAATAATTCACGTAATATATGTTAACTGATCAGTTTGACCTCAATCTTTCGTGATACACCTTCATATTTACATTATTTCTACAGTACGAATGATTTGCTTTTGTGGTGGCAGATTTCTTTTCTCATGTATTAATCGCATATTTAATCATATCACATTAGTTATAGTAATATCACTTTCTCACTTTACTATAGTAAGAGCACTCCTGTCACTAGTTTACATGCATGTGGAAAGTTAACACAGTGAGGCCATTGTAATGGGAGACGTTAAACAGATAGTGAGGCTCCTTCTGCTTATCAGGGATGTAAATCCTTAGGTGATGGCTAAGCAGAAAACAAGGCCATAATTCTCTCGGTGAGGGAGGAGGTATAGCTCCCCCCCCCCCCCCCAATGAGAGGGGCCAACATGTAAGAGTTTGAGGAATGTTCTTTGTCTGTGTCTCTGTATATAAGATGTAAGGGCGGTGGCCACAATTCAGAGATGGTCCTAGTGTTTCACTGGGATGCTCTCTCCACATTGCAATGTGTTTATTAAACCCACTTCAAATCAAGCTCACTGGGTGTGTTGCAGAGTATTGTTAACATTTCCATAACACTTTGGTACCTGGTCAAACTTCAGTTCTCCTTTGTCTGCCTGGCTCCATTTCTCCAACTGCGCACTCGCAGGCAGCAGCTCCCCCCGCCCCCTCGCTCAGTCGCTTAGTGTCTGAGCTCGGATCATACCAATATTAGGGGGGATTTACGCACAGTCATAAATTCCCACAGTGTGCACTATGTGCTTCGAATATTGTGTGTAGTTTTTGTTTTATACAGTTGTCAGCCAGGCATCTAACTATGAAAAAATTACACTTCAAAAGACCCCCGGCTTCTGAAAAAACAACCCGGGCTTAAGCCCAGTAAAGCCACCCCCCCCCCCCCCCACCCCCCACCCCCCGCTCCGCCACTGCTTCAAAGCCTGGAGAACTATTCATGAACACTACTTAAAGAAATTAAACTAAAGTTTGACTTAGAGTGTTCAGGCTGTGTTGAAGAATACTGAAACATACAAACATTGCAAATTATGTTTGCATGTTAGAATAAATCACTCTTGATTTAGAATGCACATCAAAACCCACCGTTTTAGTGTCTGTAAATAGTATTGGATGTGTGTGTGTGTGTGTGTGTGTGTGTGTGTGTGTGTGTGTGTGTGTGCGCGCGCGCGCGCGCGCGAGGTTGTGTAGGTTGTGTAGTAAATGGGTACACTGTAAGCAAAGACAGAATGACTGACAGCTGTGTGGGAGACAGCAAAAGGGAGCAGACACTACCAGCGGCTGTCAGGATGACGAATCCACTTTAGCCTCTGCCTTTAGCCGCCTGTGACACACAGACAAGCAGTAAGGTGTATAGGCTGCCATGCATAGCTTTCTGGCAGTACCTGTCATAGTAGTCCTCGTGATAGCTGTCATACTCCAGGTCGAACTCAGATCTGCAGGAGAGGTGGAGAAAAAGTCAGAGGAGAGATGAGGTGAATGGTCAAGAATTTGTCAAAACTACATGATGGGCTTTTACCAAAGCTATCACATTTTTCACATAACTGACAGCATGCTTGGTTGGTGTGTCAGTCTGTAAATGTAAGTCTTAACAGAGTTATACAGTACAAACACTTCATCTGGAAAGAATACAATGTTCATGATCTCCAGCCAGCCAGAAAAAAACCCATCAAATTTGCTCTGCTGCATCATCCAAGGTGGATAATCCATAGAAATTGGATCGTGCTCCAACTGTACCACCCACTGAACACCTCTATGTGTAAGCTTGGTGAGGTAAGCAGTGATGCATATGTGTCAGAATGAGAGAGAGAGAGAGAGGAGAGAGAGAATCAGAGGCAGGTGAGTGATGTGACTGGAGTGAATGGTCCGTACCTGCGGAAAAGAGCAGAGGAAGTGGAGGGGGGGAAAGTGACACTAAGCCACTGCAATTTCACATTCTAGTGTGTCAGACCTCAGCATTCCTCCCTAATCCCTTCACAGAGTCACTAATAATCCCTCCATGTTGCTCATCCTCCCTCTGTCTCATTGTGTCTCTCACTGACTCACTCTGTGTCTGTCTGTCATTTGTTTATTTATTTGTCATGTTTTCTCTCTATTTAAAATGACCTCAGTCTCTCTATTTGTCTCTTAGTCAGCCTTATGGTTCAATTCAATTCAATTCAATTCAAATCAATTCAATTCATTTAGCGCCAAATCACAAAAGTTGAAAGGTAAATGCCCTACAAGAATATTATTAGTATTATTAACTAATTTATTTTATTTTATTTTGCTCTGCAAGATTTATTCCCAATATCACATCTATAAATATAGTCTCTTAGCAACTAATGTCATGGCCGTAGAGTTTTTAATTTTTGACTTCATGATCCATTTTTGTTTGGAGATGAGATTTGTGTTTGATTTCTATTCTTTGTTTCAAAAGAAACAAAGAATAACTCCTGTATATTTAACCAATTATGTAAGACTTGCATTTTAAGTTGTCCTTGCATTGCATTTCTGTGAGTTATGTTTCTCTTTAATATTTACCGTTCTATTCATACAGTTTTCAAGTGTTATTTTTCATGAGTTGTATGGATTCATAATGATCTCCATTTATATTTTATTTTTTTAAACTCCTGTTTTTAGTTAGAGGTAACTTTGAAGTTTGTATTTAGTTAGTTTCGTTTTGTGTTTCCAATCTGTTCCTTTAGTCTTGTCTCTGTGTTTATCTCTTTGAATGTTCTCCTGCCTTCTTCTGTCTTCCGAGTCAAGTTAATCTTGTTTTCCTGCTTATCTGACTCATTTACTTCCTGTTTTATTTTGGTAGTAGTTTGATCTTCTGTATCTTGTCTAATTTTGTTTATCCTGCTTGTCATCTTGATTGTTTTCTTGATTGCTTGATTGAGCTGTGTGTGGGTTTCCACCTCTTTTCTCCATCCTCATTATCTGTTCTATACATTGTTTCAGTCTTCCCTTATCCTTTGTTGTGTCGTCTGTGTAATTGTGTATTCCTTAGATCTGTAAAACCAGAATTCCCAACATTTCATATGTTGTGTTCTTTGGATCTTGGACTTTCAAATTCTCTAAACTAATCAGCATAAAAAGCTCACCTTATGTTCTACACCTGTGTCTTGAATCCTGCCGCTGGTTATGCAATATAAATCTACAATACATGCAGCTGAATATGACTAACTAATTACTAATAACTAATTACTCCACTGTGATGACTACAGTGTGTACGGTAGATCAGAGCCCTTTTGCTAAAAATAACATGCTGTTGCAGCCAAAACCTACACTGTATGAAAACCAAGGCTGTGATGCTGCTAGCCACAAACCCAAAACAATGAGCTGAGAGAGAATAAACCAAGTGTAAAAAGTTCTTTAGAGCTTAGCTCATTTATATTTCCGCATGGGTTTGACACCAAGATGGGTTTCTCTTATGTACCAGAAGTTTTGTGGTCCATTGTTAATATAAGAATACTCTTTATTGAAATGGGTGCAAGAAAACGTGGTGCATATGAAGATGGGGTATGAAATTGTATTAATTCATTCATTTTTGTTGTTGACTTGTGCCATTTATGTATACCTTCGATTCGTATATTACATTTTTTCAGGAGACGTCACCAAAACCAAAGTCCCTGCCATCTGCCTATCTGTCGCTCACGGGCGGCTGTGGTTCTCTTGTTATGCAGCTAATCTCAAAGAGGAGGTGTTTTTGTGTGTAAGGAGAAACATCAGGGGACTAAAATGAGTGCCACACAGTCAGAATTACATACAAAGCAAGACAAACATAATAACGTCTCAGCCTTAGTACTGTGTGTTTGTGTTGATCTGAAGTGTAGGCTTATTTTGGAGTGAACCATAATCACATCTCCTCCAGTATCGCTTTCACGGACTCTTTTCTGTCTCATACCAGCTGGTTTTCTGAGCTCAGGAGACAGGAAACCACAAAATAATTCATAACATGTACTCCTGTCTGAGCTGTACACTTGCCAAAAATGCAAAGCGCAATTTCAATCCAATTTAAAGATGGCCTTCTGTTAGCCTATTTGATATGAACAAGGTCTACAAGTTGTTTTAGTTCATTTTCCTAGGTAATGTGTAATTCTCTGACATTTGAAGGTATAAAATTAAGAAAGCAATTCTAGTGAATTTGCCTTTTATCCTTGTAGCAGTTAAGGACACACTGAGGACAGAGGAGGACAAAGGGAAGCAGCAACTCCACAGCTTCTTACCCGAACAGGGCTTTCTGTTCTCCAAGTGAATTCAACTAGATGAGAGAAAATAACAGCTATTCACCATAATCCCCACTGAGGGGGAACTAAGCTGCTTCACGTTCTGTTCGTTTCTTTTGCTGTGAGATTCTCTGGTTTACCTTTGGCTGTTTGAAAGGCTTTATGGCAAGTATTTCTTAAATCATGTAAATTGCAAATATTGAAGGCCTAATTCAAAATGATTTCTTTGTTTTTGTTGATTAAAGCTTTTATAGTGTTTCATTTCCACTTGGTCACTTTATTTTGATCAATAAAAATTATTCTTTTGTTGGGTGTTAGCTTGAATTACTGCTATTGTATATACAAAATTCACAGTAACAACCTTACAATGTAAACAGTACGAGTCATACAGAGTGATTAGCTGTCACCTAACCCATAAATGTTGGATAACAAACTCTTTATTTTTCTTGTAATAGTGTTTGGCCCATTAAAATCTCACCATACTGCAGTAATGATACACCTAGGTATTTTTTATGTGATTTAGCGAAGATGAATCTGTGACAGGTAAGCATAGCCCATTTAACCTGTAATTACATGCAAAGTGATCAGCCAAGCGCCTCTGCCAGGAGAGAGAGAGGCAGATGGACAGCAGGGTCACTAAAGGCTAATTAATTCCTTTTCATAATTTCTCAAGTGCCAAAGCAATCCATTAGACATGGCTGGCTATAAATCATTTTAGCCTCAACAAGCCTGCCTGGCTGTACGCACGCGTGCGTGTACGTGTGTGCGCGCGTGTGTGAATGTGGAGATCAGGCATCTGTAATCTGTTTCTGTAAACAAAGCATCCCAGGGATTTCCGCCAACATAAACTCCCACCAAAGGCAAAACACCATCACAACTTAACAGATTCAATGGAAATTGTATGTGAGTATATTTTTGTGTATATTGTTTGTGTGTACTGTGTTTAATTACTAGTTATGTAGTTCAATTAATTTAGAACCAAATTAGGCAATTTTTACATTTTACTGACAATCAGTTCTTGACAGTGGTGAGTGACAGTGACAGTGAAAAGAAAAACTACAACAACTTTGTCTAAGCCTTAAAAATAAGTCAAACTTCTATTTTACATGAAATTTTATGCTTCGTATTAACAGTTTTGATCACGATCTAGGTGTTAAAACATGTCTATATGTTTAGAATGAATAAAAAATGCATATTTGAATGTTTACGTTTCATTTTACTTCAAACTAATGTGTTTTCCATTTTGTTTATTTAATACAGTTTAATCCCCCCCCCCCCCTCCCTAAAAAAAGCCTTTGTACTTACTTGCATGTATACTAATTAATTAATGACTGCACTGGATTCCCCCCTTAGAACCTCCTTAATTTTCCATGACGCAGATTCAGGAGACATCTCTCATATTGACATCATTTAGTTGCTGCAGATTTGTGGATAACACTTTCATGGTGTAAAGCTCCTGTTTCACCACATGCTAAAGGCTCTCTGTTGGAGAGAGATCTGGTGACTGTGGAGGCCATTTTACTACAGTGAATGCATTCTCATGCTCAAGAAACAAGACAAAATGAGCTTTGAGACACGGTGCCACGTTCTGGTGATTAGCAATTTGCAATCATAAAGGGCTGGACATGTTCAGCAACAATACTCAGGTAGACTGTGGGATTTAAATGATGCTCAGCTGGTACTAAGGGGCTCAAACACCCCCAACACAATTACATGACCACCATTAGTGAGAGTTGTTGATACAAGGGTGGATGAATCAAAGCTTTTAAAGTCATGAAGACTCATTAAATCAGACAACATTTTTCAAGTTTTGATGCAACTTTGTTACTAAAGCCTCAGTTTTCTGTTCTTAGTGGACAGAAGCATCATCCCACGTGGTCCTCTATTGTTCTGGCCGACCTGCTAAAATAGTTAGTATTGACTTCATCGTACGCTTTTCTCCCTGTAGAAATCATTATCAGAGTAACTCTGGCCATTTATTCTGGACCAGTCTGGTTATTCAAGATCATTAGTCTTTGAAATACTCAAACCATCCTGTCTTTTCCATTTACAAACTTCTTACTTGTAATCTTTATTAGTATGTGATGGAGAAATAAGACATCCTGATTAGAGATGCACAAACTGACCAGCCAGGGACTGGAATTGGTTGATTCCAACATTTTGACCTTAGATCGGTCAATCAGCCTCGTGCATGTCTGACTAGAAGCAAGTCCATTTTATCACACACACATCACACACACAGTGGCACAGGCAAACAGTCACACTCATACTGACACACTAACATGTTGTTAGTGTTATTGACAGTTGCTCTTCACTGTCAATGACGACACAAAGTTCTCCAAAGCAAACCACAGGAGGAGCACCACAAAAATGTCCATAGCAACAAACCTTTATCACATTTAAATCATTACCCAGCTGAACATGGACAGTGAAAAAAGACACAACTTGGCTAAATGTAATATCAGAATCAGAATCAGCCATAAGCCAGCAGCCATCGTAAGAGCCTCAGTATGAGCAAAGGTCAAGTTATTAAATTTTACTAGAAAATTATGTACACAACTTTTGTTTTGTTATATAAATCTACTGCATCATCTTTTGTTTGGTATAGTAAAATATGTCAGGTAAAGGTGGGTGTACAGCAACTCAGTTTCAGTTAACTGTTTCTACCTCTTTATTTTTACTTGTTTCAGTGAGAGATCAAGCAACTTACTGCAGTTTGAAAGAAAATGTCAAGTATAATTGTTCATTTTGCCATGAAAACAATATTTTGTATTGAAGAAAAGATGACTTTCCTTGCATGTGTTCAGTTATAGTTAGAAAGAAAACTGGAATCAATTTAGGAAAAGAAAAGAAACCTCTAATTCTGGTGTGTCAAAAAGTTTAAATAAAGATGAAAAAACTTCTTTCAAGTGAGGATTTAAATGAATGGAAGACTAGAAACTTTTTTATCAGCCTGTCTCTGATGCTTGTAGGTGTCATTTCCCCCTAATGGCTCAGCACTGACTCCCAGAGCTCCATATCATTTCTGATGGAAAGGCAAAGGTCAGCGAGGTTATTATTGTACACTGGGTATGTCAATGTGTAGGGCAGTGAAACATGACAAAAACGTAGCTCAAGAAACCCGAGGACAGACTGCTAAACTATAGAGTGGTAAACATCCCAGACAAGCTCACGTTAATGTAAATAACAATTCTTAAGAATACATTTTTGCAGTGTAATTGCAATTTTTTGTTAGTACCAGGAGTCCAGTTAACATTACAATTACAAAACATGTAGAATATGGAAAAACCAAGTCTTATTTATTTGTCTTGTTGACATTTTGCATAATAAGAATTGCTAGTTCAGTAGTCACCATGCCCCCGTACTCAGTTACAGTGAAAAATATGGAAAACAAAACACAGCTGAATAATCAAGAGGGAACACATTGCACAGCCCACACCAACTAAGGGAGACTGGAAACAGCAAGCAGTGAAGAAGAAATGAGATTACTCTGTGTAAAAACTATCACATAGGAGTTTTCATTATGCCCTGCCACAAAAAAAAGTGTGTGTGTGTGTGTGTGTGTGGGGGGGGGGGGGGGGGGGGGGGGGACTACAATCATGCTCATGGACTGACAATGAGAGGAGACACAAAGAGAGAAAGAAAAGAAAGAGAAACCATGATATATTAAGGGTGAGCGTGATGAAGATAAGAGCAGAGAAGCTTTGACGGGGGAGGAGGGGAAGATGAAGGGAGGGCTGGCAGCTTGTTCACCCTATCAGGCACTCTCTAAGGATGGACTCTGAGCTAATCTACTCCCTCTTTCGCTTTCATTTAATCACTGTCACTTGTATTCTCTCCATTCCACTCACATTTTTAATTTATTTCCCTAAGTCCTTTTTATTTTGTAAAATGCATCTAAGATACTTCAAATCTAATGGCTTGCTTTCAACATACTGAGCCACATCTACTTATACTGTATATATACATGATCTATAGAGCAATTTTATTTGATTTCTGATGGATTTATATAATGTGGTCAGTTTAAGCCTGTGCAGAGATGACAATCATTACCAACTGTTCTGCATAAACTACAAACATGTGCCGGTTTGATAGATGCAGCATGCACAGTTAATTATGCTTCAAACTGTTATCAGTGTTGTGGCTTTTGCACTTGGGAAAAAAATGAATAACTGCCAAGAAAATTGCTATTGGTGCATCTCTATAAAATAGCACTCAAGCTCTTTTTATTACTGAGCAAAGTTGTTGTCACATTTGCTGAAAGTAGTTTGGCAGTGTCTTGATGAAATAGACAAGGCAGTTACAAAACCTGCATATAGCGTCAGCATTAATTAAAGTACAACTGCATGGTTCCTCTCCTTGTTAGCCTGGGGTATATCATTTAAAAATTATTTGGAATTTTGCGTTGTCAGACTGCAGGACAGTTTTTGCCTCATCTATCACCTTTGTAAGCACATCTTTCTTAAATGTGCTTGAGACTAGAATTAATGCCTTGCTGCCTGATGGCCTCACACAGCCATTAAATACTAGTTTTTGTTTTGTATTCTAACATTTTACTAAGCATACATTTCCAGAGAACCTATTTCAACATGCAGCAATCACACACCTTGCTAGCTCAATCAATGACATGCATTCGACAGTAGCTAATCAATAGCACATCACTGTGCAATCTACTTATGGACATCCCTTACTGCTTGGCCCACTGGTCTGCATTACTTGAATATACTGCCCATACTCCAGGATGGTGTTATACAGCTACAACCCAATGGTAACTCATTGAGCTCATAAATTTTTATCAGGCTTTCTGATCTTGCGGTCGCACTTTTCTCCTCTCCTCCTCTCCCTTAGCTTCCCTGCATAGCCTCTTATGTCCTTGTCTAGTCTCGTGTTTTTTGTATTACTTTTCCCTGGAACACTCTCTTACAGTCTGTTCTCTAAAACCTAAAAGAGGAATTATGGATTTGATCAACTGGTCCCTAAATGCAATTGACAACCCTTTCTCAACGAGAAGTCTGGGCTTGGGTGAGCTTGAGTGCTGAAGATATCTACCTATTCGGAACCATGGTAACAGGGTTCTCGCTGATCGGAGCTGGCTTGGCCCTGGCTTATCAAAGAATTAAGAAAGCGGAACCGGCTGTCCAAACCCCCACGAGGCTGCCCGCTGGGATTGAAACGATGGGAAGAGACGTGAGTTTCTCAAAATGGGCTCATTGAGTGCAGCACGGATAAGACCTTGGAGAGGCTTACAGCTGCAGTGAATACTCAGAATAAGATCTCTGAGTGCAGATTGGATTACATCTTGGAAGGGCTCGCTCGGAATAACATCTCTGAGCGCAATTTGGATTACATCTCGGGGAGGCTCACTGTGGTCGTGAGTTCTCAGAATCGGCTCTTTGAGCACAAGAATGACAACATCACAGAGCGCAAGTTTGATAACATCATGGAGAAGCTCGCGGCTCTCCAACGGGAGATTGAGAGACCAGTGTTGGACTGTTAGAACTGCTTTGAAATTCATATGAGCTGTTCGCACTAAAGTAAAAAGCACCATCACTTCATGCGGATACCCTTTCGGCGCCAGCTGCGGTCGCAAGCCTGGAGCCGAACAAAAACACCCTGATAACGACTGTGTTTAGACTGTTCCTTCCCATTCCATGCAAGGCCACCTGGGTTGGCTGGAAGACTGTTTACTTAGCCTAGCAGGGCGAAGGACACTGTCTCAGCTGAACTCTGGACACGCGCACACATATACACTGATATGCACACACTCATCCCCCCTCCCTTTCCAAACGCCTTCGATGCTTGTTCCCTCCTGGGAGCACGGTGGGTCTGAGCCCGCGCTGGAATGGTAGCGCTGGGCAGGATGGCTGCTGTGTTTGCTTCGGATTACTCCTCACCCCCCACCCGACCCTGTGGCTTGTCACGTGTTCCATAATGTTGTGCTGTGGACATTTATGTGCTTTTTTGTGCAGAGGAGTTTTTTGTTTCTTGTTCTCATGCTGTCCTCCCAGGAGCCCAGCATGAGTAGAGGTCTCTTTTTTTCCTCTTGTACTTTCCCATTGTAGTGTATATTGGGTGTTTTTTTTCTGTAACGCTATTGATCTCCGACCTGTATCCCCATGTGATGTCTGTGTTGTGTGTAAGGTCGGGGGGGGCCTATTTCACTGCAGGGCAACCTGCATGTGGCGAATAAAGCCTTGATTGATTGATTGATTGATTGATTGATTGATTGATTGATTGATTGATTGCATGCATCAAGGTTAAATTATGGCCTGAGTGTATTTCATTCAGTCTTAGAAGTACAGGTAAACAGGCAAGGGTTATGTGTCAGATTGCACTCATCCTTCTTGCCCTTCTTTTTAATAGCCCTGTAAGGTTAGCAGTTCCTTAGGTTTGATTGGCAGTATCACCATCAAAAGGAGGTGCAGAAGAGTAGTAAATTAATAGATAGGAGCTGGGGAGTGCTACTGCATCAATAAGGCATTGGAAAGGAAGCAGGAGCAGAGGTGGAGCATAACAGGCAGTTCATATAGACGGCTGGCACGCATCACTGAAGAGGAGACTCAATGAAGAGTGTCGTACAGGAGAAAGGTGCTTTCCCTATTTGGTCTTCCAGCCCAAATGTCCATCAGAAGTAATCTCTTATGTCCTCTTATAAGAGTGATCATCAGCAGTAAATTAACACTCACATCACAGAACGGAGCAATGCCACCATTCCAGAGCACTTAAACCAGAGTGGATAGAATGAAGGATACAGAGACAGTGAGAAAGGGTGAGTGGAGCATTTGTTAAAGACAGGAGGATGCGGACATTGGGCAGAATGAGTCAGATTCTCCCACAGCTGTCAGGGTGTGGACATTCCTGGCTGGGCTTATAGGATCAGCCATGGCAGGGGTAGGGCCTGGTATGGTTATTGTTTGATCGGTCATCCAGCTACAGAATATGAGCTGGAAGTTATTCTCATCCATTTTGGGACTTTAGACATATTACCAGTGAACAGCGATGGAAAGCTGACAATCAGATTCTTACATTTTGTGTTTTCCCACAAAGGAAAATGCATATATACATACACAACTGCAGATAGGCTTTGATGGCACAGTTGAAGAGACTGAAATTAAAATATCTGAAAGCTATAAAACACTAAAGAGCGGATACAGTAGACTGGAACAAGAGAACTAGCAGGACTGTGAATATGCCTAAACAAAAAACAAAAAACATAATCTGCCTTTTAAATCAGATGGTTTTACAGTGCAGGTGTTTATTGTGATTAGATGCCCAAACAGCTTTTATACTAATTGCTCATTTAGCATTCAGTAGTAGGACAGCACATGAATAAATAATACTGTACATGTTTTGTTCTTCCAGACAAAACACTTCATATTCATATTCACTCTGATCAGGTGCTAGATTTGGCTGGCCTCTGTTTGACACAGAAATACAAAACAAGTTTAAGAACAAAAGATCAGAGACAAAAGCTTCATTTTTTTAAATGAGGAGAAGACATGCAGCGTACCCTGTGACTGGGTGAATTCTACAGTGGCTGTAGCGCAAGCGCGTATGCACCTTATGTGGGTTTAGGTATGTATGCACTTCATAAATATGTGCATATGCAGATAAATGTGGCTTTAGTTCCACGTGTATGAGAGCCAGAAACAGTCTCTCCTCAGCAGTGTCGGCAGCGTGGCCTGATCCTCCTGGAGGCAGGGTGTTGGGAGAGGGATAAGTCCAATTCTTCTGCATGACTTAAGACCATCTGCACACAGCTCGACATACAACAAAATAAGAGAATGAAGCTTCTTCTTTAAAAAAATAACAACAACAAAAAATAACTCTGTAAGAAGCTTTTGGATAACGGCTCATAAAGGAGTGTGAAGGAAATGGGGACAGGTCCTTTTTAACATGTCATCTGACTGGAAGTAATGTGGTGCATGTACCTCTTTGAAGACTTATATGTGTGGCTTCTCTCCAGGAGGGCCAACTGCTTTAGTATGGTGTTATTTATCAAAAGCTCAGGGTCTCACTGGGAGCAGTAATTGGAAATTTCAGAGATCAGGCTATTTAGTGCTAATTAGCAGCATTACACGGAAAGGTGACAAGTGACATGCACGGCACCCCTCCAATCCAGCCATTACCCACACGGGTGAAAGGAACAGAAATATCAAGACACTTCCACTAACAAGGTCCTCCATCAGAACCGACTTAAAGTGCTAACTTAAAAGGTTAACCAAAGCTGCCTGGAGTAATTAATCCTTCCAGCCCTTTCAACTCTGTCAAGCCCCTGCATCGTTTCCATGTTCTGAACTATGCTGCTGTCCTGATATTACTGAAGAATTAAAAGCTAAAAGTCAGTTTGGCTCAACTGCATAAAGGGCAAAGCAGCATGGTTACACCAAGCTAAAATTAACATCTTTGCTGTCTATCAAAAGAAAAGCAATAAAGACAAGGCGCTGTCATAAAAATGCAACAAAAATACAACGGCTTTCAGCGTGTGTGAGCAGCTGTGTCTAGTCAGACTTTTCTCATTTAGCCATGGAGAAAACGCAGTCAGCTTCCACATCACCTAGCAAGAGAGGACATGAACATTTAGAGGATATCTAGGGCAAACAATAAGCTGCCATTCAGAAAGCCCCTCACGAGAGCCATCTGTGGTTTTAACTGTGATCGACAGGACTGACATTTGCTGAGTCAACTTCAGACTGCAGTCCACGAACCTCACTGGACAAAATTTTATCCTCAGCTAACATGAGCAGTGCTCTGTCAACAACCTCCCTGTATCTGTCTGACTCTTGCTAACACAAAAACTAAAAGCGGCAGATGAATCAAGTGGCACATGTGTCTAAAAGGAGGGAGACAAGTGTGATACTTCAAGACTTTGTGTTTGCACAGCTCAGAGACAAACTACGCAGTATGGTGCTGTGGAAGCCAAGTCGTTAGCAGAATTTTAAGGAAATCTAAGAGTAATGCAGCAGAACTAAATGGTCAAACAGATGCTGTTGAAAGTTTTTAACTAATGCACAACTAACGATTACTGCACGCTGTGTGATTTATGTGGCTTTGCATTTGTGAAAAACAATTACACATAAATTTAAAAAAATAAGGGAAATAACAAATTTATGTGACATAAGAGATTTTCTATAGCATTTTCTTTCATGTTAGCTTTCCCTTTAATATCTATTTTTGCAGTCAGTCATTGCAGAAAATGTTGCAAAATAATGAACAGGACTGACTTATGGAAGAAATGGATTTGCCTTCCAATTTATTTTCTGTACTGTGCAGTCATAAAGTAATTTTAATAGCATATTGTTATTATGATGCAAATTAACATATGCACAGTCAAGAATTTTTAAACAGGGTATTCCAATAAATTTTAATATACTCAGACAGAACACAAGGTAAATTTTAAAGGTGAAAATTCACGTGAAGTCTGTTCAGAAACGTGTGGTAGCCCACTGGTCTCAAAAATCCCAAAGAAGTGCCAAAAACTAGAGTTCATCAAATGGCTATTTTTTTAAAAACATTTTTCATTTCTGTAACTAATCCCCCCCCCCCCCCCCCCCCCCCACACACACACCCCATAACAAAAAGGCTTCAGAGGTCCAAATCAATAAACCACAAAGTGAAATCATGATAACTATGCCCATTTCTCATATACAGTCTATGATCTAGTCTTTTGAATCTTGCACCTGGAGCTTATGGTGAGTCTAACACATGTAGAAATTTGTCTGTACTGTTATACTTAATACATACATGGCACACAGTGTGGTACTTTTGAGTTTTAGTGTTTCATCTGTCTACAGATAACCATGATGTTAGGTGCGTGTTATGAATAAAGGAATGTATTTAGTTGACGAATGACCCTTTTAAACTCTTTTGATGAAAACATCGATGTGGGGGAAGGTGTACGAGACTGACATTTGAGGGACTTTCATCTGCAGGTGAGATTGCAAGAATAAATGGAGTGTAAAGTTGAAAGGAGGAAACTTTGAAGTGTGTGCATGTGCATGAATTTGTTCCTCATGGGGCCCCAAGGTAAAAAAAAAAAGGGTTTTGTCTGTTTTTGGTTCTCATGAAAAAAGGATGTTATTTAGGAATTTTGGCAAAGGACAGGAAGCAACAAGATATCCACTTAAAGATGCGATTGAGCTGGCTTTTCGGTTTCCACCTCTTACGGCATTTTACAGACTGAAAATAAATTATTTTGTGCAAAATCCTGCAACAAACTGACAAACAGTTTCGTATGCATTACGTACATTTCCATTGTTGTTCATCTGCAATCACGAGGGTCAGTGGGGTTACTAAAATACCGTAGTGCTCTTTGTACAAACTCACACTTGTTTATATATTCACACACACTCACTATTCACCTCCTCTGTTCACCCCGCTAACCCCCATTACCTCTCTGTGCTGACAGTGAGCTTTTCAGGTCCAGGCGACAGAAAAGGGGCTCCTGCCTCCCAAACGCTGACATGCTCAAACACACCCCTCCCATCATCACCCTTTCCACTGTACTCCCTGAGCCACTCATTGTTTGTATTGCTCACCTTTCCCTATCTGTGTGCCATTCTGCAGCTCTCATCAGAATAAACCTTGAGTAAGTTTTCTGTGTCTTCTGGTCCCTGGTAGCTACAGTCCTGCAATCCAAGAAGTAATTGGAAGTGAGACACAGCAATACAAGGGCTGTGAAATGTACACTGATCAGTCATAACATTTAAAATACTGACACTTATGTTCTCATACAACGTAATATTCTGCTTATATCTTGGATTTTGTTGTTTATGTCGATGGTACCCTGGCATGTACCACCTAACTAGCAATCTTTATAGATAAAGGATCCCCACCCAGTCGGTACACCACACTCTGACAGCAGCAGCCTCCCACATCCTGCCCCACCACAAAAAACTGCTCAGGAATGGGTCGATACTACCAAGAGCCCAAGCACTGACCCAGGGCCCGAAATGAAGGAATATCTGCAGGATGTGCAGAAGCCCACATGAGGGTTAATGAGCGGGACCTACAAAATATTAGGCAAATGGTTTTAATATTAATGTTGACATGTGGATATTGGTCACCGGACACGCACAGTTGAGTATAAAAACATTATTCTGTGCTCTTAAGAAGCTGGACATGCTCCTGTGCTCCTGGACTGGATTTTCTAAGTGTTCCCAGTGATATTGACGAAAGTCACCTTTGAACAATTGTTTATATCGTTTTACTTTTTTACCAAGCCTGGAGAGGCAGCTTGCTCCCCTAAGCTGACTGACCGTCTAAATGCAATCCAGTATTGATCGTCCTTCCTCGGGCCATTCACACAGCCTTGCTGAGGACACATTAAATGTGTTATAAGTCATTAAGAGCTCCAGGTCTCAAATCTCACATGTCTAGGTTAAAATATATTGACACAGTGTGCGCTGACAAACTTTGTATTTTGTGAGGCAGCCTGTAGGTGTGTGTGCTGACACCTGGATCGCACGTGTGTGAGAGCTTGTGTGATTGTGATGGTATATAAGCCCGTGTGAATGCACAGTATACCCTTTCTGTACTGTGCTGAACATTGGGGAGCATGTGTCAGTGTATGGGTGTGTTGGGTACATGCAGAGACATTGAATCTGTGCGTGATTGTGCTTGTGGTTTGCGTGTGTATAGGGAGCCGACTCGTCCTCTCGCTGCCCCGGGGGCTCAGAGCCCATTTCCTGTTGTGCAGTGTGATAAGTTTCCCTGTCAGATCCTCCCAGCACCACTATATTTCTGATAAGCTCCACTGCTAGTTTTCCCGACCTCTGGCACAGAGATCAATTTGAGATTGATTCAGAATGCCCTGCTGGGCCGAACTGGAAGATCAATTTGAGATGGATTGTTCATGCCAGGGGGCCAATGACACGCAGTGCAGTGCTCACTTGCTTTCTCTCCTTTGCTTTCTTCACCCCTCGCTCTCCCTGAATGCTGTTATTTCTTCCTCTCTCTGCATTTTTCTCTCTTACGTACCCGTCTCCCAATTGTTTCACACTTGTCTTGTTACGGTATTACACCCTGCCTGTCTTTCAAGTTTCTGCATCAATCTTTATTCATGCCTCCTTTTTTCCACCTGCTTGCCTTACATTCTCCTCCCAGTGTGGAGAATGCTGTGGGGATAGAGATGACTTCATTAGCAAAGGGGCCAGCCACGGTAGAGTGATAAGCCTGTAGGACAGGAAAGATAACTCATCTGGCCTGGTAATGCTCACAGCCACACAGTATATGGATATAAACCAACACAAACACACACACACAGAAAGAGATAGATTTTTCTTCCTGGTGAATATGGCCCTTCCTGCCATTATGCCCTGAGCCACCGGTGTCACCATTGCTGGCTCATGACCTTATTTCCAAAGAACATTGTGTCTGCAGCCAGCCTGCCGCTCCCTTGCTCCTTCCTTCGAACCGCTCGAACCCTATCTTCTATCATCTCTGTTGTTCTCTACTCTCTCAAAGGCTTTGTCAGTGGCCCTGAAACCAGCAGATGCACTTTCCTTCTGTCTCCATGGAAAGCGACCTTTTCCCCACCAGTACATCCACCTCTGACTGCACTGACCTTTACCCACAGTCCAGCCATAGTCATCTCTCAGGAATGCACTGAAAACGGCACATCACACAGGTGCATTCATGCGGAGAGCAAGCTGACAAAGGACAGAGAGAAAAGCTGGACACAAAAATGAAAATGGCAGTTATGTTGTAAAATTGATGTTCACGTGGAAAGGGGAGGGAACAGTAGGCTTTGATGAATAGTTAGTGGGCTGTTTTTGGCCGAGGCACAAGTCAAGGCTGCCACCATGGTCTCTCACTCACTCTCTCAGACAGTCAGACTCTCCTCCCTTGTCACTTTGTCGTACACACTAAAAGAAACGTGGTTGTGATGAGAATAAAAAGCTTCACAGAGAAGTTCGCGCTACTTTTACTTGTCCTGGTTAGTCGCTGCTGGACACATGTCAGGTGTTGTGAAAAAATGCAACAAGTGCTTTGTTCAAAATCTACTAACGTCTAAAGTGTCTAATCTGGGTTTATTTCTGTCAGCATTTTGTGTAATGTTTTCAATATAACAGATTTCCACTTTTTCACATGAGCGTAAATGAGTTGCACACAAGTCTTCAACACTTTAAATAATGCAGTGTTCAGGATTTGACACAATTAATACTCAAATCTTCTCGATCTGGGAATGAGCCGTGATATTAAACATGGAGACGCACTCAGCGAGCCTCGCACTCGACTGGCCTCATCGTCTGGCAGAACAACAACGCTGCTCACAAAGAAAACACGGATGCATTAGTCACACAGACAAAGAACTTCCTCCACACTTGATTTAACTTAATTTTTCCAAGGTGCAGACATAAGCAGAATATTTGTCCTATTTGTAAGGATAAATTAAATAGCGAGAAATCCGTCACTGTAAACTGGAATACACAGCAAAGTACTTTTTAAACAAATGGACACCAAAGCAATAGGTGAGCTATTTTCTTTGTTAGATACTTTTTGAATGCAGATGAAAAACATCAAATATCCCTTGCTCAGTTACTTTTTGCAAAGTTAGCAAGGACAGGGCAACTCATTTGAGTTTATGAAAGGAAATAAATGTTATTTTACCCCTACCATGCATAAGTCACACAATCTCAGATATGAGCTCACACTAGTCTTGGGCATAGATCAGGAACAATGATATCATGTCAATTCTAAACCCAAAGCCCACGCTGGGAAGAACACAGGAGGCGGTGTAATCAGGTTTTGCATCTATTTTACATATTTATTTCTCTTTATATGTTACAAGTGACAGAAGTCTGTTTTTTGCATTTCTAATAAATGTGAGGCCTTTTTTTATTTTCTCATTCTGTGCAAACTGCACTCCTCTCTCTATAAATAATGTTTACAAATGTCATTTAAAAAATTGATTACAATGTGTTGTGCACACATTTGGCTCTGGGTAGGGATCATAACAGCTGGTAGTCAGCTGCGTTGTGACAATTGAGAGACACAGAACTGTATCCAGCAGAAAGAGGTCGTTCTTAAAATCGGCGAACATTGACAGTGCCTCAGTTTGCCCTTTGCTTTTGCACTGCTGGTGGATTTACAGATGTCAGCCAACCGAGCCTAAGGCGAGACCCTCATATACAAACTGTCAAAACAAGTGCTGCATGGAAACAAATGAGGAGGAGGAGGATATTTTAAGATATAAGATTCAAATGTAGGTTTATGGATTATTCCCAACACTGCCGTCTTGAATGACAGCTTAAGCTTTATGTCATCTGTCTTTTTTAAGAGTTTTTACTGGTCTTTCATGATGTAAAACTAATGGTGCACGCCCTGCACAGTCAAGACAAGTATGTTTAATTGAAAGCTGTAATAGGACGTGGCTGTGTAGTGTATATATCCTACCGAATGTTTGGAATTTAATATTCATCTTTGTTTGTTTTCTTTAAAATAACTTGGTTTAAACCTGTCTGCTCGTTCTTCTTTCCCCATCATCGGAGGTGACAAAAGTACAGACATTCAGTATTTAAGTAGAAGTACAGATACTTCTGTTAAAAAATACTCAACGAGAAGTACTTATATTTACTTCAAATCGAGTACAACTTATTTAAAAGGCTCTGAAATGTACTCAAAGTAAGAAAGCTCTTTTGAGGACACTTTTACAAGCTATTTTTGTGCGATGCCAACTGAACCTCGTACTATAATAATTTCACAAAATTATAATAGCACATGAGAAGACAAACTTTATTTTAGTCCAAATTTAAATTCTTATGTACCCAGATTGAATCAGTTTAGTAGAACATGAGGCTAGAAGAAAAGGAGAATTAAATAAATATATATTTTCTGTTGCCTGTGAAATGAGCACAGTCAGGGTTAAAGGGGGATTCAGTGGGTGGAGGAACCTTAAGATCGACTGCAGTGGTTCCACGTAGGGAAAAGAATCACATCCCAGAATAACTTCTATTGTAAGATCCATTCGATTTTAGATGTACAGGCTGTGATCAGCTGACCTGAGGTTTACTGCTCTTTGTGGATCTACACAACTGAATTCAACAAGATGTCAGCAGATGTTTCATGAGTGGTCTTTGCTGATTTCCATCCTCTACACTGACAGTACAATGTTTACACTGTCTTTATACTTCGTTCAGTGAATGAATCTAAGCATCATCAGCTTAAATTCAAATTCATCTCTGCCACACTTAATCTAGCCTAACTCTGACCATGAACACCAAAGCCGCTGTGCACCAGTCACACACTGTTCTTTGCTTTCAATCTATCACAGTACATTAAACTGCACAGTATTTTTATGCAACCTTTAAATACCACACAGTTAGTATACCTTAGTTTGTTTTCCAGGATGTTTCACAACATAACTTTACATAAAATACAGATCTAAAATCTGGTTTAACAAATGAGGTGTTATATCAGATACAACTTATATCTCTTTGTAATTGATAACCTTGATTGATCTACCATGACGATTGCTTTTCATGTGTTACTGTTAAAGGGTGCAGAGACTTGAAATAATAACTCCCCTCAAATGTCTTAAACCAAAGGTAACACGTCTGTTTCGAAAATGTAAGTGGTAGGAAATATAGATATTTGCGTTAAAATGTAGGATGTAACAGTAAATCGAAAAATAAGTACTCAAGTAAAGATACCTGAAAATTGTGTATAGTCACAAAGTATTTGTGCTCCCCAGCTCTCCCCATGTGTGACAACACATTCCCATTCACTCTGCCAAGCTTGGAGAGTACACTCAAGAGCCACTTTGATACTGATCTGTTCAACAGCTTCTTAACTCAAAAATCTAATCAGCCAATTACATGGCAGCAACTCAATGCATTTAGGCATGTAAACATGGTCAAGACAGCGTGCTGAAGTTCAAATTGAGCATCATAATGGGGATTAAAGGTGATTTAGGTGACTTTGAAAATGGCAGTTGTTGACACAAAAAAGGCTGGTCTGAGCATTTCAGAAATTGCTGATCTACTGGGATTTTCCTACACAGTCGCCTCTAAAGAGAACATATATTATTTTATGACACAGTTTGGGCCCTTTATTTTGTAGACAGAATAAGAAAGGCTGAGATGGTTTTTACATGTGCAAAAGAGAAACAGTGAAAGGATTTTGAATATGGAGCTGCCAGGCAACAGGAAAAAAAGGGTCCACAGAGAAGATTCATGGATGTAGTAAAGAAGGACATCCAGAGGTTGGTGTGACAGAAGAGGATGCTAGGGTTAAACGGAGAAGGAGGCAGATGATCTACTTATGTGACCACTAAAGCTATTATACTCTGTTGCGTACACGGACAGGGACCCAAAATTAAGTCACAGGTACCTAGCGGTCCCTAGTGGACTTGTGGATGTGGAAAGCATAAAATGTGTTTAAAGGGACCAGCCAAAGGAAGAAGGAGAAAACTTTGGGCTCCTTAGTACCAAATGAATATTGTTTAAATGTACCATCTTCTAATGGCTGCTTCTAGCACGGTAGCACACCATGTCACAAAGCTCAGGTCATCTCACACTGGTTTCTTGAACATCATAATGGGTTCACTGTACTCATAGCCTACAGTCACCTCAATCCAACAGAGCACCTCTGGGATGCGGTGGACTGGGAGATTTACATCACTGATGTCCGTTGATGTCGACATATCTGCAGCAACTGTGTGACGCTATCATGTCAATATGAAACAAAAACTTGAATTTATGTATTGATAAATTAGGGATCTCTGAAGGCAAAAGTGTACCTAATGATGTGGCTGGTGATTTTATAGTGTTACCATAACCAATAAAAAAAGAGCAACATTGAATTAAGTCATAAATATGACCTAAAATATTTCCTGTCACTCTCTTATCCATCGCCGTGCTGTCAAATTAGCTTTTAAGTTCTGGTTCACTGTGTATAACGCAGGACTTCATCATCTACTGCTTCTGGCCACTTCAGAGTTCATATTTGCCCCTTTTGCCCCCTTCAGCGTCTTTGAGCTGATCTAACAGATGGCTCGCACTGTTTCCATCCTAACACCGACTCCTCTATGAGTAGCCCCTCACATAATTAAAGAAGAAATCAGACGAAAATACCAGCGACCAGATGCTCAGCACATTGCCACTCGGTTTCAAGGCTACCCTCCTATCCCCCTCCTCTGTGCCTCTCTCCTTCCCCTTACCACTGAGAAGCCAAATGGAGCAGCTAGTAAAATGAATACTGTAGTAACCTTAAGATAGACTGGACATACTTCGGGGAGAAAAAAAATTACAACTACAGCCACAAAAGTCTTATCACACATAACAAGGGGAGAAGAAAATATTAGTTAACATGACTATGCCTGTGTGTTATTGTTCCATCTTAATTATAACAGCAAGTGCTTTGAGAGACAAAGGCCAAAAAAGACTAAACAGCAAGCCTCCCTCCATCACCCAACCCAGTCTTCTATTCCAAGCCATGGGTTAACTATACATTGACCGCACACACACATTCAAGCACACACGCTCCTCTGAGACTCCTCGTATGGCACCTGAGCCTTCCTATATGGGCCACACAGTACAGTGAGCTTTGTAGTAATGCACTGGAGCACACAAGGGCCATGGCTGCAGCATCAACAGCATCTGGGTTGTGGAACATTTGCCACTCGCTACACCCCATCACTGCTTCCACAGCTGTGGCTCACCAATAGAGAGGACCTGTGACAGTCAGAAAGCATGAACGATAAATGATGACAACACCCATATGTTGCCAGGGTCGCTGTAGAGGAAATAGCCTGGGGGTAGATATAGTGCATGAGAGAATGGCAGCGGGAAGAGACAGAAGAAAAAAAAAAAACAGTGTTTGATATCATGAGGCAAGAAATGACTTGCAGTGCATTAAGACATCAAATGAAAACCTTTATTGGGTTTTACTATCAATGGAGTTTAAATTTTTTATTTTGAGCTTCATAATCCAGCTTTCAAGCCATAATAACAGTTTAGAAAGAGTGGTAGACTACATGGTTTTGGATGAGTAGATTACACTGCTTTAGCATCTTAGACATGACTTAGAAAGTTTGTTTGCAAAGTAATCTAGGCCACAGGCGAACGTTTGTTGGCCAGCGCTGTGAGAATAGTGGGAGGGAGTAGTCAGGGCATGCTGCTGCTAGCAGCACAAAGCAAGATTACTGGAGCCTGGACAGAGAGATCTTTTGGTAGCTGCCTCACAACATTTTCATGTGTAACTGTAGCTGTACTGCTCACATTTTCTTTAGAAATCAAAATATATATGTTATGCAGAGGAATTGTAAACAGTGCCTTCCAGTAAAGCCAAAAGAAAGCAATTTATTCCTTTTTATTTTGCAATTTACTGTCATGCATTTGATTTTGGTCTAATGGTTGGTAATTTTGGTTTGTCTTGATAACTGTTGATGGATTACCTTTTAAAATGTATGGAGAAAATTGGCCGTATACACAAATCCTCATTGCATAAACTTTGTTGAATCTTCCTCTAGTGCCACTATGAGTTTGTGATTTGTCAGTTTTATTAAATTGTGTCCCTTTCAGGATGAACTGTAATAATTTAATCCTCTGACTTTCCCAGCGTGTCTCAACTCAGGTACTTCTGTTAGCAGGCTGCACTCATGCAGTGCATTTTGTGAACATCAGCGATTTGATGCATGTCTAACCATAATGCTAAATTCATTTCCAGGGAAGAGAACAGTTGTGTTTAATAAAACCAAGATGACACAACACGTGTGATGTTTGGTTTGAGTTGCAGGGCAACTTCCTTACATTCTGGTCACTCAGACACTCAGGATGTTGGACATTTAACCATCAAGAAACCAGTTGCTCACCAAAACTGCTTGTAACTAGTTGCCAAATACAAATAGAAAAATAAATAAATAAATGCAGTAACTGGCAGCCTACTTGCAAGGACACTGCTGTCCTATTTTTCCTTTAGTGTGACTGAGCCACTACACGCAATTAATCTTCTTCACGCTGGGTGAAAATTGTTTGGTGGTTTGTGCTATGTGGCTAGAAAAATGACCACATGACCACTAAGGGTGAGAAAAAGGCAGTTTTTCATCCTCATGTTTTGTGACAGTTAGTTAGTACACCATCATGCATTCATGTACCCTTAAATGTGAACAGACTCAAAATAGCAAGTTTGAGTTTCAGACATTACTGATTTTCAAATATGCATGGCAATACACAACAAAATATAATAGTTTATCTGACTAATTCTACTGTCAAAATGATTATTTTCCCTCATTTTCACAACCAAGATGGTGTTGGTCGAAAAAACATGAGATCTGTAAAGTGGAAAGACATGCAAAGCCAATGACTACGACAGAAACACCTTAAAAAACTATGCACGAACATTTGAGAGTCAAAGCTAAATGGGGCCTGGACATTATTTGAGGAAAAGCTGAATAGATTTTGGTAAATACTGAAGAGGATTTTAGTTGAAATGCCCACTCCTGGTGTAAGTATGTGAAGTATGGGATGTGAGGCACACAGTTTGAGTGATGATCAAAACTCTGCAAAAATAATTACATCCACAAGTCTGTGCGGTAAGTGATATATGTCAGTATAGTAATCTAAATTGTTTATCAAAACAATACCTGCTTATCATTAGAACAGCATTGTCCATAAATACGCTGACGTGAAGATTAACATCAGGCTTAAAGCACCACTGCACATGTGTCACAGAGCGACCTGCATGACTGTAATCATGTTTTTTGCATGTGTTAACAGGCTGGATGTGTCCCATGCTTAGTTTAGCCTGCTGGATGTGTCTATAAGCCTCAAACGACCACAGAAATCCAAAGTCCTCTGCTTTAAGTCTATGTCATTTCTGCAAAATATCACGGAGGCTATATCAGGCTATATTGGGGTTGATACCTCAGGTGTTTTCCACTGGGTGTTAGTCATTGTGAGTATGTGTGTTGTATGACTAACCTCATTAATGCATGCAGTGCTGTTGAATAACTGCATGGTGGAATGGCTGAATAGTGTTTGGGGGTTCAAGGTTTAGGCAGGGCTGGTTAGAGGGATTGGAGCAGGGAGCACAAGCAGAGAGCTGGATTAACTGTTTTCAAGGACATGCTGTCTACATAATACATAATGACCCATATTGCACTATTTTTACATCTATACACCACTCTAATATATGATGAAACCAACAGAAGGACATGAATACAGCTGCCTTGAACTAAAAATCATCAGTGTGTATTGTGGGGCTGGAAACACATGTGGAGGCCCTGTTGCACAGAAGATAGAATATTAATGAGATTTTCTGATTGAGACCGAGACAAACAAGTTGGCCTCAATATCATTACATCTGTTAATATTCACTTTCTATTCTTGTTTGCATTCCTAACCTAGTTTGCAGTATTTTTTTAATCCTAGAGTGGACGTCCGCCAACATATTTTAAAAATTAATGTTTTTCTCATCCTATCTTCTTAAATGTTAAAAAAACACTTTTGTATGCTTTCAGAAACTATCATTTAATTTGGGAATTTGGTGATTTTTTCTAAATCTCTTGGACTTTTCTATTTTGTTCCCCTTTGTTTTAAATTAATTTTGAAGGACATACATGGATTTACAGAGTACATACAATGAGCCATTACCAGTGAGTGCTACAAAATGAGGATCGACTCAAACGTAACAAAAAGACGGTACTCTCTGTGGTTTGTAGGGCTGGGCTATATCATACCGTTCACGGTAATACCGGTGTAATTTTGGGCAACGATAGGAAAATGAAATATCGCGATAGAATATGGGTAAAACGCGCATGCGCACTGCCTATGTTTACATACGCACATGGCGGCGACGCAGAATGAGAAGAGCGAAAGCGGATCGTTAAATGAAACGGATGAACCAGAACTGGTTTGTTAAAATGCTGCAACTTCAGTGGTGTGGAACTGGTTTAGCTTTCGTCCGTCAGATACACAACAAAGCACTATTTTTGGTAGAGCATGCTAGCGGGCCGTCGTTATTACCGTGTTGTTTGGAAAATACGGCACACTTAAAATCAATCCTTTGATTTTTCTGAAAATCGACAGTGCCCCTTATAATCCTGTGTGCCTTATGTATGAATTCTGGTTGTGTTTACTGACCTCGAAACGATTTTATGTACACGGCGCTCGAAAATCTGTCAGATGTTTCAGTACGACTTTGCTAAGCTACGAAGCCACACCGCTTGATGGATCGTCGGAGCATTACGGCTCCGACAGTACGTATCGTGCCTCAACATAATATTACGGTATTGTGTGTGTATAACCTCTTTTTAAGTTTTGTGGATATTATACATGGTTATGCTGAGGATATGTCGACCAGTTTCCACTGGAAATGCCTTTTGGTTAAACTGTCAGCAAGGAATATGCACTGTTACATTTTTATGTAACTTTAATGCACATACAAAAAACAGCTGCTTGTTTAAGTGAAAATACATTGATGGGGTTTTTTGCACTAATAAAGTTGTGGAGTTGTACAGTATTTTGTCTAGTGTCAATTATATCGTCAGTTATATCGTTATCGCAAATTTTCAAATGTATATCGTGATAAATATTTTTGGTCATATCGCCCTGCCCTAGTGGTTTGTGCTAATAAAAGGAGCTTTGGCCTACAGAGCCGCAGCCAGAGAAAAATCTGCAGTTCAAAGAGAGAGCTCGAGTTGAGTAATGAAGCCATGAACGAATTCAAACAAGCCCACACACTGTCATCTCTTCCACTACCCCTCCAACTCCCTTCCCCAGCCATCTGAGCACAGAGTTTACGTTAGTGTAGCTGCACACAGCAGTATTGAACTGTCAGCAATAAACAGTAATCAGCTCCAATCATATGTGTGCACTACATCAACAGATGGATTCAAACATTGACTGATGGAGACAGCACCTCTGGCCAAAATCAATAGCAGCTTACATACACTGGTATGAAGCTAATAACAAATAATGCTGCATTGATTGGAAAGCTGAGGTGCAACCATTGAGTTACAGATAAAGGGCTGCAGCAAATAATAGAGCGCGTGATTATCTCTGAGTGTGTGGGGGATAGGACAGTGTTCCTTTGTGTGTGTGTGTGTAAGCTTTGTGGGTGTGGGGAGGTGGGCGGTGTCATACTCACCCATAAGTGGTGTTGCTGGCCCTCTTACTGGCTGCCCTAGAGCGGCTTGACTTCAACTCTCCACTCATGCTCATGTCTGCATGAAAGAGCAACCAATTAACTTTGTACTGATACAGTAAAGAGCAACATACTGCAACACAACAAAGAGAGAGTACCAAACACACACACATACTCACACACACACAGGAACCTCCAGATGACTAAATGGCATACACATGGTCATGTTTATCCTACACTTGGTTCTTCTTTATTCTGGCAGCATTTACATAATCTACAGCAGCTTGACATGATGCTGACTAAAGGGCCAGCTAAGACTGACAGAAGCCAGTATCTGTTTTCATGTCCACCTCCCTCCAGCCACTTTGAGCTAGACTGTTCACTCCATTTTTATTTCCTGTCTGCAAGGATACATTGGAAACTTGGCACAGCCTCTAAAAAGCTCAACTGAGCTCTGATCTCACTCTTTCTCTCCTGCAAACACTTTTATATACATGTTTGTACTAGCCATTTAACCATAAACCATCTTGATTACAGGACACGCCAGCAGCTCACTGATCTCACTGTGCTTGCTCTCTTGTCAATTTACCAAAGGTGAGTAAAAGGCAAAAAAACAGGCAGGAGGAAAGCAGCAAAGAGAAGGGGAAAGGAGAGGAGAGAAGTCCAGTCTGACATGGACAGATGGGTGGTGAATGGAGTGTGACTGGGCCAGCTGCACATACACTCGCACAGCATGATTGTCAAATGGCTGGAAGCGACAATTAAGTATGGGTTTGAAAGTGTAAAAAGAAATTTAGACATACGTATGCGCCTTTACCTCCCAAAGTAGACATAGTATTTTCATGAAAAAGTGACTACATCTCCTTACACTAAAAGGACAAAAGGCCTACACATTATCTTTTAAATATAATGGCTCGGCATTGTGTGGCAGGAAAACAAAACTGAGTTTTATAATGAGTTTGCTGAGCAACAGGATGACTGTATGATTGACTGCGTTATGAAGCCATTACACAGGAAGAGAGGGGAGGATGCTGCTGAGCACAGTTGTGGCGCTCAACAGGAGCAAAACCTCAGGAGGTAATCAGAGTGCTATCAGAGTAAACAAAATCCTATATACACCACAGTTAGCTCCTGCTTTGCAGACTTCACATCTATGCCCACGCATGTATGCACGTACATATATGTGTATTACACTTTGTTTTGTTTTGTTTTGTTTTGGGGGTTTTCTGTTCAGAGGTATAGTTTCAAAAAACAAGGCAAACTGCGTTTTCCTTCTTTTACTGCAAACTGTCTTGCAACGTTTACGACTGTTTTGAATTAAAGTGACTTCACATAAATGATGACTTTTTTTTGGTGAGCCACACACAGATTCTGCCCTATAGTTGGCTACAGAAACATAGAGGCCTACGAAAAAGAAGTGAACTCACAGTGTTATAAAATACTCCACCCTGCTCTAACCACGGTGAACGCAAAGGAAACAGTGATTCATGGTTGTTGTTGTGATGCAATATGCATTTTTTTCCCCTTGCAAATACCAAACAGTCTCACTTTAAGCAGCTACATTGTGCATTTATTAGAGCTATAAAAAAACAATAACTTGTTTGAAACACACTACTATTGTAGGCCTTTGGATAAAATCATCTGCTAAATGAATATAATGCAGACTAAAGAGTTTTGAGGACATACATATAGTATTGTGGATTATATGTCAAAATTGTAGCTTTTATCATGAAAACATGTTAACACACTATGTTTCACTACTGTCATTTATTATCCATTTATAACATCCATTTTATTGGAGGGCAATCACAAGTAGACTATTATTTTAGTTTTATTTCTCTTTTTTGCTTCTAGTTTAGATGACAGATTTAAGAAAATATATGGTTTAAATATAAACGCATAATTGAAACATTACTACATCTTCACTGTGTGGTTAGAAACTGTACAGACAGCAATTCTGCAATACGTGCAAAATTGGATTATTTTCAACGAATACTAATATTTCAGCCATAACAAGATTGCGTAGTGATTCAGGACTCATTTACAAATCCATGACCACCCTGAGAGATTCCAGGTGCAAACTGGCAGGGAGATATAGAACTCAAACGGCAGTATAATCTGTTAGACAGTTATTTTGTAAAACTGGCTCAAAGAGCATCAGAGGATACAGCAAGGTCACATGCGATCAGCTGTAATGGGTTATAAAGCCTCAGCCTCCGCCACAGTCCATCACTATGCTTTGTATCAGCGGATGTCAGGCTGACTGCCAGAGTGCCGCTTCATACCCAGCCAAAGTTAGAGCCAGCTTAATCACACTACCTGGAAACAAAATTACATAGACACAATGTGGAAAAGCTTTTCTTATTCTGAGTTTTCAAAGCTAGAAGGAGCCTAGATTTCCCCTGAAGATCCCAGTCAATCAGAACCCACCCTGCTCTAATGAAACCTTGGACCTGGATCAAAGTTAGGAAATAGGAATCTGTGTATTCACCTCATTGGAAAACACTGAAAGTTGCAGACTTTAAGAGTCTGCAACACATGCATTAAGGGGAGTCTGTGCACAGCACTTACTTTGTTTTCACAGATTCTTTTTTAGCAAACAGTCTGAACACACACACACACGCACACACACACACACACTTGAAATCACGGATGTGTGGGAGATTGGATAATGTGATCAGATAAAAACAGCTAAATCTGCCGTCTTCTATCATCATTTTTATTTTCATCCCAATTCTTCAATTTATCACGCGTTGGGCTGAACCGCATCCCTAAATGTTTGATGTATTTTTCAGCGTAATTTGATTCAACATCTTAATCGAGTAACTAACTTCAGAGCAGAACGCAAACGCTTGAGCTGCTGACTGACACTGAAATTTTCAGAGGCATTTAATTCAAATGGAATATTTGGTAATACCGTTCGCACACTCACTTTGCTTTTCTGAAGCGCTGCATCCTAAAAGTGAAAGAAAAGAGAGCGCGTATGGCTGAACGCTTTTGCAACAATCATTTAAACCAGGACTGCAAAGCTGATTTCAATTTAGCAGATTGGTTAAATTACAAAAGAACCTTGATAAAAGATTAAACTACAGTAAGATATTTTCTGCTCTTGTATTGTTCTTTGTCTGTCCTTCGTGCCTTTTCTTTTGATCACTGGTTATTGGCTTTACTTAAGCCTACTACTTTTTTACTACTACTTATTCTGGACCAGAACAAATTTGTCAAGGCACAGTATATACTGTACTATCAAGCCGCACAACCAGAATAGCAGAAATTAACATTTTATTTGATTTAGACTTACAGTTGACGATATCATTGTGACTGCAGGATCACATAAATCCCCCTCACTTGTCATAAAGCTTATTAATTAATTCACATCCTGGTACCCTGTATATTAAAGTGTTGACGACGTCTAGGTATAAGTGCAGCGTGTGCAGGTCTTGTCGATATGCCGAGTCTCTGCACGTTCCTGCAACCATGAACACTTAGTTTCCACTCACAGATAAAAACACGAAACTGTGTAACATAAATTATTACTTACAGATCTAAGGAACAAATAAAAAACAGGAAATATACTGTTTGTTGGCATGGATACATGGTAAATTGAGAGAGATGCTAGTGTGCTAAAAACCACGTCTCAACAGTGAAGCAGAACGCAGCATTATAGTGAGGGAGACGACAACAGTGACTTGACTTTATTTTTGCACTGTGGAAGTATTCAACAGTTTAAGATGCGTTTTACTTTCACCGTGGAGTCTGTTAGTCTATACTGACCTTGTCTGAAGCCTCTGCTTCCCCACCAGACAAGTAGCTTTGAGAACAGACTGAGGTTTCCAAACTAGTGTGGAAGTTGTGAAAAGATGCTGGCACTGTGCCTGCATGGTAATGTAGTCTTATTAGGAACTGTTCATGGATGCACTGTTCACTTTGCAAATGAAGAAGAAAACTATAAAGAAATCTCAATCCATATGGAGAGATGGGTATTACAACATAATTAAGCTTTAAGTCATTTCACTAGCAAAAGCCTTTGTATCCAGACTAGACCATGTGCTGACCTTGCCAATAGGAGAAACACACTTGGCTTTTGCTTAAAGGTAAATTTGCCTGAAACACCTCTTAATGCATCACAGTGTTTAACATCCTCAAGTCCAGTGTCTCCTATATTACCACAGCATCTTCTGGTTGGACTAATGTTTACGGACAGGGAAAAGCGAGAAAAACAGCTCTGAGGTACAAATGTAGAGAAACCGGAGCTTCAGGCTGAAGTGCACAGATGAGCACACACAAGCTGAAAAGCTTCCAGGATGAAGGGGGAAAATGGCAGTGGAGAGAAAAGGGATAAGAGGAACAATGGCAAATACTATCTTTCAGAAACACCGTGGTGCATGCAAACATCCACTAAAACAGGCGTCATCACACATACACAACGAAACACTTCGGTATACTCACATCTTGGACTGAACAGGGTCATATCAGGGATGCAGAACAACCAGAAGACTGTTGAGTGGAAGGACTAGCCGAGGATTTCTTTCCTTCTGTTTTATAACTCTCTCGTCTTATGTCCTCACTCTCAGACTATGTGCGCGGTGTTGTTTGTGTGTACGCGCGCCGGTAAGCGTGTGCTCAAAATACTGTTTGGCTGACTGCTGTGATACTACTGAGTCAGTGACAAACCAGCTAGAGAAGCACCAATGGGATGTACCAAATTTGTTATTGTGGCAGGGGTGTGCGGGAGCACTGGAATGTTCCATTAGCTGGAAAACTGGAAGGAGGGTAGGATGAGTGCGCAGCTGCTTCTCCCCACAGCAACAGGAGCTTTGGCAGGAGCTTCGGGCTTACAAATTCAAACCAGGCGAAAAGGAAGCCGCTATAGTGCATGTAGTGCATGTGTGTGTTTGTGTTTGCACTTTAATGCATGTGTCAAAGAAGAGCAGAAGCCTGAAGGCACAGGTATGTATTTGTTTCACTTCACATGTGCACTATACAGGACTGTAGTCTCTACTGTATATAGTTAGCACGACTAAAAGTAATGCAGTATGCAAGGGAAATAAATTTTCCACAATCAAAGGACAAAAATGACCTATTTCCCATAGTTTCCCATGTCATTAACATGCAGTTGTCTGCTAGGTTTCACCTCTTTTGTGATTTTTCATGCTTTCAACTGTTTTTCAGGTCAATTTTGGTGCATTTTAATACAATTATCTGTCAAATAATATGCTTTGTGTTGCCATCAATTGTATTACTGGCTCACTCAAGAAGTCTGGCCTCCTGGTTTTGGCAAGTGAAATTCCATTTATTTTCCATTAATTTTCTGCTACTTATCCAGATTCAGGCCGAGGACACAGCAGTCTGAGTTGAGAATCCCAGGCTTCCCTCACCACAGCCACCTATTCCAGCTCATCCTTCTTATCCGTAATCTCTTCATGGAGTCCTGGGTCTGCCCCAAGGCCTCCTCCCTGAAGGACATGCCCACAGTAGCTCACCTAGGAGGAGGCATCCTAGTCAGTTGCCTGTACCACCTCAACTGGCTCCTTTCGATGTGGAGGAGCAGCGGCTCTATTCCGAGTCCCTCTCAAATGACCGAGCTCCTCACTCTATCTCTAAGGGAGAACCCAGCTACTCTTCAAAGGAAAATAACTGTAAAAAATAATAATAAAAAAGAATATGATTCACTTTGGATCTCGCCCCAGTCCATCTGTCAATCTAATGTTCTCCCTTCACTCGTGAACAATGTTGAATCCTGTCTCCAAATCCACAAAACACATGTAGACTGGTTGGACAAGTGCAGCCTTGAATATCATCGAGATTATAGTGAGCTGGTCCAGTGTTCCAGGCAAGTGATATTACAGTATTTTATTGTATGCTATTAGTGTGGTAATTGGCAAATATGATATGTTTGAAGTCCATGGAGCCAGCTTGCTAACCACAGTAACTTAGCATGCCAGCCTCTTATTAAAATGTTGCCACTTTGTCTTAAATAAAAACAAAATCATCCGTAGCTAACATGCTAATACAGCTTCAAAACAGGGCTCCCTCAACCAATACAATTAAGTCACTGCAGTCATGCCCATCTTTTATATACAGTTTATGGTGCACACACATTATGTGAGTAAACAGAAAATAAAACAGGAAACGTTCATATAAGTAGTGACTTTATCTCAACACAAAACCTATACTGCACTGGAGGCAAGTTACCTGTAAGCCAGCTGAGAAAGTAACTGAAGATTTCATTGCAATCCTAGTAATGTCCCATTTCTCAGCATTATTTCCATCTCTGGGATCTTGATTATAATTAATACTGTATCGCAAAACACACCCAGCAGAATCCTGTTTTGCGTGGTGAAAACTGTGCATGCTGTCTAATCGCTGTTTCACTTTTGTTGCGCGGTAGTTAGAGAGCGAATACACCTGAGGGCGTTTAATCTTTCTAGCTCCCGAGGAGGGGGCTTTCATGTGGGGTTTGTTTAATTAGCTCCTTTAACTACCAACACAGAGTGAGACTGGCTGCAAGCCAAACTTTAATCTTAGGCAACTCTAAAATGATTATTAGCTCTTTTCACACTACACTTAACCCAGACAAAATTGCTTTATTAAACTGTTAACTCTTGGATAACTGTGTTGTTAAGTGACAAGGAGCTGAAACCCTATAACTTATCACCCAGTAAGGTAGAACAGCACAGTGTATCTTGTATCTTTAGCCACTTTTTTATTAGCTGCCCAGTACAAAAACACATAACGGTGATTCTAAAAGAGCTTTTATTTGAAAACCTGAAAGGTTTAAGAAAATGGGAAGTGGAAAAGAAGAAGTAGCAAACCTAAGAAAAGGGATTTACAACAGGTGAACAGTATGAGAAAATCATGTTCCTGAAAAATAGGAAAAAAATCCAGCAAAAACCTGACACTGGACCTGAGATGAATCTGGCCCTTCAGTTGATCTGGCTACTGTTCACTGAAGCCTCATCAGAAATGGTTTTAGTGGAAGGATGGCTGTCAATGCCGTTTCCCTTCCTTAAGAATGCCATTCTTAAGGAAGGGAACAATCATCATTCCATAAAACCTGTTGGCACTGATTATGAGTGTTGGTTCAAATCCTTACATATATACGATGTAATACGATGTATATGTAAGAGGTCAGGAGAAAGCTGGAACCGTGGGTGTCAGCAGATGTCTGTAAAACACAGTGGAGGTTCTGTTATGGTTTAGGTCTCCAGTTCAGTTAGTGGCGTTTGGGATCTTGTCAAAACTGATGGAATTATGATCGTAGTACCATGATGGTGAATTGTGATCCATCATGTAACATCATCTGGAAAGCATCTGACTTGAAACACCTTCCTTTTTCAGCATGACAGTGATCCCGAACACCCTGCTAGTGCAGTAAAAGCATACCTGGTCTGAAAGCCAGGATTTCATCATTTTTGAAGTAGTGTGGGGTTGTGTTGAACAGAACAAAATCAGCCAAAATATGCAGAAAAAAGTACTACACAGTACTGTGCTTCAGCCCTGCCAAGCAAGCTACTCCATGGATTTGTTTGTCATAATTATAAAATGCATTTTTTTATTTTTAAATGTGCCTGGTTTAGTTAGCATTTCGCAGCTCTTTCTTTTGCGTGAGAGTCAATATCACAAGTACAGTTCAGAATACTGACCACTACTCAAAACCCAGCTCAATTACAATACAAAAAAAGAGGTAGAGATGATATACAGGAAGCCTGTTAGGGATGGGATACTGCTGTTTTTTTTTTTTGGTTGAAGGTACTTATGGTGGAAGTAGAACTTTATTTGTGTAGTGGTATTTAAAAAAAAGTAGTGTGTGAATAATAAAGTGTTACGGTGATACACCTACGCAGTTAAGTCGAAACTCAGCTATAGGCCTGCAGAAAGAAATTTGTTTTAGCTGACATACTCAAGCTGTGCTTAGCCATCTGAAAAATTTACCACATAGCAAAGCATATGCTGTGGGCTATATACTCTTGATAAACTCTCATGAGGAGGCAGGCACCCATGCTGAGGTTTAGCATGAAGTAGTGACTGAGGTCAAGAAATAAAATAAAATAAACTTTTCCTACATAAAAACGTCTAAAAATACAGTATTTTTGTTTAGTGATGCATCTTGAAAATTTTGTAATAGACTCAAGATTCTTAAATCTTTATTCACATTCATACCGTCATGGTCCCTCTCAGTCTTAGACCTGCTTTCTCGTCTACATCTGAAGTAGCCACTCACACATCTGATATAGATGATTGGTTGTGTATCTTAGACTGCCTAGCTTTGATGCTCTGTTTCCTGGTTACCTGTTAATCCATACTTACCTGATTTAGCCATCCCAGATCTTTTGCTGGTGTATCCGCCTTTTGGAGAAACATACCTGTTCAACTATTGTCCACTAAAGCATACTTACCTGAGTGCAAATTTGTGGATTTTGAGAATACTTGTCTGTACACATCCTTGAGGAAAAACTGCAAAGTCCTACATCCATGCCTCTGAATGCCAAAGAAGATTAATCTAAAGTCTTCCTTGTAAAGACAGTTACTACTATCCTGAACTGGCAACCTGTGTGAACAAAACACTCTTACCTGCCAAATCGCCTGGTTGTAATTGGACTTAACTCAGCAAAAAAAAAAAAACCCTGAAACTCATTGCTTGAACTATTGTCAGTACTTAGTCACTGTCTGAAAGTGTTCATTAACACCATTGCACTGCGAGTCTTTTGCACAAACTGTGACACATACATAAACCACAAAACTCTTTTGTGTTTAAAACATGAATTTACAGCTGGAGTCTCAGTTTTCTTTCAATTCTCTGCATTCAAACGCAGATCCTAAGAATATATGAAAAGAGTTATTTATTGTACTGACACCTGGATATCGACAAATCATACCATGTACTCCAGCACAGTTATGAAGCAATTAAAAAAACAGAATTGTACCTTTCAATATCAGTACGTTACAGCTGATGTGGATAACAAAAGAGCATAAGTGAACACATAGTGCATTCTCCATCTCCCTCTTAAGGTCTCAAAGTCTAAAGCAGCCGATCACCTGCTTGCTTTCAAATGAAACAGGTCTTCATTTATTTCAGCTAAAGCTTCATTCCTTTTCTTCATTTTTTTCTATTGGGTAGAATATTACATAGAACCTACTTTGTTAGCTTTTTCAGAAAACATATACATGCAACAATACTCGCAAATACTTTGCACTGTTTAAAAAATGGGAACAATAATAATAATCTGGTCATTTGCAAGTCTTACCTCAGTTGGATAAAAAAAAAACATAGCATCTTACACCAAATCAGTTTATTTATGCAACAAGAATTAAGTCAGAATGCAGAAGCAGTCCTGTGAAAAACTAAGTATAGCTTTGGTAAGTTTAGCTTCCATACGAATTAAGAGGCGTAGAAGCAGCCAGGTGCTGATAACCGAATGCATTTAATTAATTCATCATAACCAAGTGTGAGCATCTCCGTAACAGCAGACGTTTGCTGGCTTGGAGGAATCACATGTGTGTTAGCATAGAGCCAAGGAGAACATCAGTGGTAAATGTAAAGAATCAACAATTTTATGCCTATCAGTACTGGAAGATACATGGCCATTTACAAAGAACCGACATGTGGACTGACAAGTAGAAAGCAAGAGTTTCCAATTTTCCGAGAGGAAGTAGCAACAAATGGCAAGGTCAGACTGTGCAACACTCAGAGAAACTGCAAAACAATCCAAGAGCCACAGGCCTCAGTTAGCATGTTAAATATTAAAGTTCATGACACTGGAAAGGTTGAACAACTATGTCTCGTTTGGAAGGATTGCCAGGAAAAAAAAAGTCTCTTCTCTGTAAAAAACAAAATAATGGCAGCAGAGCTCAAGTTTGCAAAAGTGCATCTGAGCAAACCACCCTGTCCTGTTTAGACAGGACAAGAACAAAATGGAAATGTTTGGCTGGACAGCACCAAATTTATTGAAAATCAGACATATCGTATCAGCACAAAAACCTTGTACCAGCTGTCAAGTACGGAGGTGGAGGGTTGATGATTTAGGCAGTCCTAGAGTCGACCATGAACGCCTCTGTATATCAAATGTGAGGCCATCTGTCCAAAAGCTGAAGCTTGACACAAATTGTGTGATGCAACAAGACAGTGGTTCCAAACACAGCAACAGATCTAATATAGAAATCGAAAAAGAAAAGAGTCGAGGTTCCACATGGCTCAAAGTCCAGACCTTAACCCAAGTGAACCTTAAGACAGCTGTGCATAAACAAATGCCTAAATGAATTAAAGCAACGTTGTAAAGAATAGTGGTCCACCTTTCCTCTACAACAATGTGAGAGATTAATAAAGTCATATAGAAAACGAATGCTTCAAATTACTTTAAATTATTGTGAGATTGTGAGCAAGCAACTGAAGTATCCAATTATTTACTTTTTCACACTGCTTCTGCACTTTGGCTTAATTTTTGTTAAATAATCACTCTTGTCGTTTATATTTATATTTACAAAGTTTAAGTACTTACTATGGACCACATTATTTTTATAATGTCCTGAAACTTTAGATTAGAAAGTTTATAGAAGTACCTCTATTTGACTGAACGTGCCCGTAAAAGAGGATTATATGAGCTGGTCCATCTGTAATAAATACAGGATGAATTAAAATGTTCTCATTTTAATTTACTTTGTTCTGTTATGGGATGACTCGGCAGCATGTCCTACACACACTCTCCTCTCCTGATTAGCCTCTTTTTGTGTTCACACCCAGACAGACAGCAGCGACCAATGCCCAATGAAAATCAGTGTTCAGCGAGGTATTACTGTATCTTGACATGATAATCTTCTTTTTAAATGCACCACTGCGCTCTTTCCTCCTCCATGGAGCACTGCAGACAGCTCATACATTATCATTGAGTGCCTTTTCTCTTTCCTTACCCCTTCCTTCTCCATGTCACACCCACTGAATCCCCCACCCCCACCTTCCCCCTGCCACTCTCTCCAGCTTGAGTGTCTCAGTGTGAAAACCTCATTATGTTTTGCTACTGGACCTGCAAACTCAATTGGACAGCAAGTTATAGTTCATGTCTGAGCCAGTGTGTCTGCTATTGTGTTTCTGTTTGAGTGTGGATGCACATGCATTCATTTCTGTTTTGTGTGCGTGCATGCACCTGTATGTGATCTGTGGTGAATGAATCAAAAGGACTCCATCACTGTGACAGTCCTCAGGTGGGGCAGTTTTTTTTAAGCATTTAATAACTGTGGCAGCCGTGTAATTTGGCTGATGATAATGGCTATACATTTCAAGACAGCTTTATACTGGCACTATTCACTTAGCTTTAATGCTAACCTTGAGCGATCGGGCTAAACATATTATTTTGTGCAGTACAAACATTTTATTTATGACCAAACACTGACCAATGCTTCCAGAATACCTATAAATTATTATGAGTTATACTTTAAGATGTTAAAGTGTAAAACATGGTATACAAAAATCGACAACCTTGGATTGTAATCTTTTCCTGAAAATATAGCCCAGTGTTGTGAGGTTGTAAAACATGAATTTGGACTTTGTCTTTGTTGTGAGGAGCTTGAATGTGAGATAACAGTGTCCTCTGTGCAGTTTGATCTCAGTTTTGGATGAGGCCATTTCTCCCTGGAGCATCTCTCGGACAGAGACCACACACAAAACTGTATGCTGTTTCCAGACTTGTGATGTAGTGAACAAAGAAAAATTGGCTTGACAAAGAGCACAGTAGGTTCCTCAGAGGATGAGCCAACCTATATTGGGCATTCTCTGATGAGTAATTAGTAGGAGGATTCAATTATGTTCAGAGATAGTGAGAACCTGAAACTCAGTTAACTTTGCATTACCGCCTCCTTCCCTGACTCCTACCGTGAAACACACACAGCGGAGAGTGTGGCTGAACTGAGTCGCATTCTCAAACAACCCCATTCATCATCCTCCAGAGCCCTATCTTTTTCTGTCAGGGATAGTCTTGTTCACTTGGACTGCCCAGCTGTGACGAAAGAAAAAAAATCTCTTAACTAACCAGAAACTTCTGTGTCATCTTGAGAGCCTGACAGAAATCAGAAAAGACAGAAAAACAAAAACAACACAACAAGGAAAATATGAAAGAGACTAAAACTATTAAACACACTTAATAAAAATAAATATAATCATATACAAACAAACAAGCAAAAACTACCTTAAGAATTAAGGGAAATTTTATGTAGAGCTTGAGCACCAGCAAAAAAAGAGCCAATTCAATTTGGTGCTGATTTGGATAAATATGAGGGTACTGGAAGTTTGTTTCATATTTGCTCATAGGGGTTCATACGATTGTTGGTGTTTTCTATGTTTTTTCTGTTTTGCTGTAGGGTCTTTAGCTTACAATGTAAAATGCCTTGAGGCATCTGTTTTTGTGATTTGGTGCTATAAAAATAAATTGAAATTGAAACTGAATATTTCCATCAGACCAGCACCTTGTGACCAGGTGTCCCCTCAACTAGTCAAACAATTTGCATTGATCTCTTGCTATACAGGGAGGTGTGCACAGCATGCCAGCTGTTCTAAAATGCTAGAATATGTCAGAGTAGTTTAATAAACATTGTAGTGAATTGATATTTGATATTGCTCCTTTGGCATTCAAGTACTCAGGCATGTGCACATGTCGTCATATTAATTGTTTTTCTAATAAGCAGTTATGAACTTTGGGTACTGTAGTTATGATATAAGAGTACTCTCTAAGTATCCTTCTGTTTTGGTCTTCTTTGCTTCAACTGGACACAAATTATTGTGTTGTAGAGGACAACACATTTTAAAAAAAAAAAACCTTTCTTAATAAAACTGAGGATGGCATAGTGAGGATATCATTTTTTTTCACCAACAGCTGACTTTAAACGTATATACATGCCAGAAATTACCTGTTTAAATATTTTGTTTCTATTGATTTTTATCTGGCAAAAGGCTCTCGAAATACAATTTTCTCTAAATATATTTATTTTCCATTTTCCTCATGTAACAACAAAATAAGATAGCTGTGTAAATATACTGTTCCTGTTTTGGTGGTTACAAATAAACTCTGGGTTGAATTTGATTATGTTTGTACGTTGTAACAGTTTGTGGGGGTTTTGTAACAGTAACTATTTTTGAGCTGGTTCAGCATAGTACTCCATGTTTCAACTTTATGTAAACAAAAAGGAGTGATGCTGAATGAAGGATTAGGTTCTTAAGTTCTATACATATATGTGTGTGTGTGTGTGTGTGTGTGTGTGTGTGTGTGTGTGTGTGTGTGCATTGTACAAGTAAATGCATAGTTATTTATAGAATTTTAGTTTTTCTTCTTAGGAGAGATATGGAGAGAATATTATGTCAGTGCACTGTGGTATATTGCTTGTGTATATTAGAACTCATTTATTCATGATTTTAAGACTTATTTTGTCTGATTTGTCAAAATAGTTCCATAAGAATCAATGTGCTGCAGAAAATATCATCACAAAACCTGGGTGAAGAAGAATGCTATCATTATTGCAAGATTGTTTATTCAGCCAACTTCTCTCCTCTGGGTGTCAAATAGAACAGCTTGTTGTCCAGTAGTTACCAAGCCATGTGTGAATAAACATTTGTACCGATGTCTAAATAGTTTAAATGATCTAGCGCTAATCCAATTTTGCATGTCAGTTTGTTAAAAAAGTAAACTAAAAATTAGGTTGCACTAAAGAGGGCCATAGTGTGGTTAGTGTGCACTGTTCATTCTTGGTTTTTGGCCTTGACCCTGTGTACAGACTTTTGTCTAAAACCTCTAAATAATTCAATGAAGTGATGTACACTAGATGATGAAACTTGTTCTTTTCCCCATAATTTTAGGCTAAAATCTTATACACTAACAGTCCAGTTGGACTATCTGTCTGTGTAGTCTCTCTCACAAGGCGGTAAAATCCTTTATTTAACTTCAGAAAGACTCAGTCCCTGTGATGTTCTTTTGTAATCTGTATCTAATCATGTTACTAATTAAGGCCATTAGTTGTGAAATGTTCAGCCAGGTGGTTTTTAAACAGTACATAACCAATCACGTATTTCATTGGACCAACATTTTGAAACATGTTGCAGGAATCGAATTCAAAGTCAGCGTATATTTTATTCATTTCATTTATTCATTTTGGGATTTTAACCCGACACTGCTTCAAAAATATTGAGGTTGAGACTTGGGGCAGCTGACAGGATTCCTCTGTTTCTCTATCTAGGTATGCTTTTACTGCATTGGCTCTGTGTTTAGGATCTTTGTCAGGGTGAAAAATGAAGCCAGTCTAACACTTTCCAAATTGCATTACATGGTAGATCAAAATACTTTTGTGGCATTCTTAATACAACCAATTTTGACAAAGCTAAATTGCAGCCCAAACTATGACAGAGCTTCCACCGTGTTTTACTGATGGCTGTAGACATTCATGGTTGCACTTCTCTCCTTAGCCAGTTATAGAGAAGCACACAATCAGAATGAATACTGTTATTGCCCCAAACGTGTTGTAGGTAACTAGATAGCTTCGTATTTGCCTAATCAGACTGAGAAAGTGACAAAATGTTAATGTTGACTTTGCACTGGCTATTATTGAGTCTAACTACCAGTTTGGACAGTCAAAGCTGCCATGTTGTATTTGGTGTGCTGTTGTTTTTATCCAGTGGCAATGTCAGAATATTTTGTTCTTCAAATGTCAGTCATTCTTGTAGGCAGTGACCAGTCCAACAAAAGACCTTAAATAGCGTACTCATGGAGCGAGAACTATATGTGACTCCAGTAATAGGCGTGTGCATCTGTGCATGTGTGTGTCGTCTTGTCTTGTTATATTAAAAAACTTTGTATCCATGTCACAAAAGCAGTAATGAGGAAGCAGCTACTCGTTTTAAAACAGAATAATTGCCACTTACTGCTGTTACTTTTTGTCAGGACTAACTGCCTCTTTGACAGAATAGCATCTCTATGCTTCCTGGTTATTATCATTTAAGCCTTCATTCTTTGACCAAGACCCGTGTCTCTGTAATAGAAAGTCATTGCAGCAGATTATCCTTTACCCTATGCATCAGTCTCCTTCATCCTTTGCACCACTCCTCATCATCGGCTCCCCTCTGTAGCATTCAGAAAATAATATACTTTTCCCAGTTTGTCGGGCTGCATCACTCTTTGAAGTTAATGAGTCAAAACTATCAGTCGTTTCGCTTTTAATTAGAAAACGGACAGAATGATTACAATTTTAATTGAAGTTGTCATTTTCAATTAAGATATGACATCCTTGAGAAGCCCTCTCGTCTCACACCCCTTTATTTATTCATTTATCAAGAGCCTCCTGGAGATGTTTCACTCCAGATCTCATTTCTCTTCTTCTCCTCCTCTTTTCCTGTTTGGGACTATTCTCATCATGCCACCACTCTATGTCTTAATGTCTGTTTAATGTCTTATTTTTACCCTCATCTTACACTCTACTATGGCCATTATTCTTAATCACTATTCCTACTCAGTCCCTCACACAACAGCTGCTCGTCTACGTTTCTTTTTACTCCACTGCATCACATTTTATATTTGTCTGTCAACATCCCTCTTAGTTAAAATGTGTAAAGAAATGTGAATGTATCTAATTTATTTGCTTTTATTTGCTTTACAATATATGTTAAGAAATGTGTTTGGTAACTTCCACAATTAACACAAATTACAATAATGCATCACATCTCTTGGATGTTGAAAACGCCACCTCACGTGGGTCAGTTGTAAGGAGATCAATGTGTTAAAAAAACACTTTAAGTGAGATTCAGGGCTCAATGTATGACAAAGCTAAAAGAGTCGGGGTACAGAGCACAGTGTGCGTTAATCTAAAATCTGTAAATTCTGAACCAAAGTTGTTTATAGCTTTTACCCGGAGGCTATTTCCTCAAAAGCTGAAGCTTTAGGAGGGAGTTTTCTCTTCCAGCAAGAACAAGTTTCACAGATAAATAAGAAACACAACCACTGAATTTTAGATGGCATTTTAAATATTCCCTCAGATTCTTTTGTGATAGAGTTTACAGTTTTCAAGATTCAGCTAGCACATGAAATATAAATATTGGTGAGGGATGTTTCTGATTTCTGAAGATGGCTTTGTTGTTTAAGATTATGAAAACACAAAATACTGTATGTTCAAGCCAGGACTCTCTGATCTTGAAAAAGAGAATGTTATAGATGACTGGATTTCAAACAGTGATATAATCTGCCGGTCAACTCACCAATAGTTTGGTCAAAACGTCTTTGTGTGTATGTTTTATGAGGCGACTTCATCCTTTTGTCCATGGACTGATTATTAGTTTTGCCTAAGGAAAAAATATACTACCTTTAACAAAAACACTCTATGTACTTAGATATTTCCAGGGACACTGTGCTAAAGACGATGCTTGTGTAACTGCATTTTGTTTAAACAGCTGGTCAGAAAGTTAAGTGTAACTGACTGTGTTTCTCTATTTTATAGAGGAATTAAAATCATTTAAAATTTTGTGACAGGCTGGCAGGACGAGAGGTGTACCACAGCTCTCATCCTGTGATATCTGTGATGGGCTCTGGACTCCATGTGACCCTGAATTGTATAAGGAGAAGAAAATGTATGGGTGTATAAATGACTATTTAACTAAAAGCAAACACTCATTTATTAATTATTCACTGAGGCTCAGAAGGCTAGCAGGTAAAAATGGGTATGGTTTTTTGTTGACCATATTTTTTTGTGGTTGATCACAGCACTGATATTTGCAGACAGTGTGAGCTTGTTTTATAAAGCTTGACTTCTGTCTTTGTGGATTCTGTAATTTTCCCTGAAATATGAACCACAAATCTTTTATCTTATTCGACTAGCTAAAGAACATGACCTTTATAATAACAGATTAGGAGAACTCTACATGGACAGAAATGCAAATGTGCACGACTCCGTAGTTATTGCATTTTTAACAAAGGACTATTCACACACAACTAAAAAAGTGCACGCACATCACTGCTCCCAAACAAATACATACAGGAATTCTGTTGTGGACGGTTAGGCTGCACAGACAAGGATGCTCAGAATTTTAAGGCAGAAGTTGCAGTTGTTGAACATTGTTTTCTTTTGTACTGGTTATTTGTTGCCAATTGCAAGAAGAGCTTGTTCATTCCTAAAAGAACATCATGTCTGATAGAGTGCTGGAACAGGTGCCAGCCAATGGAGGCTGTGCTTTTCTTTTTTTTTCTTTGATTAATGAAAAAAAGGTAACAAAAAGTCCTTGCACACAAACAACTGTGTTCATTGCTAACTATGGGATTCCATCAAAACTGCTGTTTAAATTTAAATATCTATTTGTTATTATTATTAGATTATTATTATTAGCTTGGGTGAAATGTATTAATACAGCAAGACATACAGAGATGTTGTGTTTTTGGGCTGAGTACAATTATGTTGGTTATATAAATGTGGCAATTATGTGTAATTATGTTTGTACCCTGGACTTCTTGCGCTGTTCCACATTTCTGCTTCTCAGTCATATATTTAGTTTTTCTCCATTCTTTTTTTTCTGCTTCTTCCTTCGGTTCTTCTTGTCCTCACCTCTTCCAAACTGGAGAGGTGGGTGGCTACAGCTCTTTGCAGTCCATTTCCTAGTGAGGAGGCTCTTGAGTGCAGTCCGAGCCATTCTTTGCCTGCACAATGCTGTATTCACATTAACTCTTATCAAAGTTCATCTTGCATCCAAATGCTGCGGGCTGCTCAATACCGACTGCACTGAAAGGAGAAAATGAAAAAGACAAAGCAAGCAGCCGAGAACGAGAGAGAGGGAGAGAGCAGTGTGTAGATAAAGGACAGAGAAATAATAGTTTAATGGTGATTGGAGATGGGTGGAATAATCATGGCAGTCGTCTGACTGCACTGAAAAAAAAAATTGTAATATAAAAGTATTTTACTGTGTATTTTACAGTTTTGTACTGTTTTTCTAGAATATCATTAAATTTACATTAATAGACTGTGATTTTACATTTCAAATGTAAATTAAAGTAAAATCACTGTAAATGTAATAAAACATCATTTTCTTTTTAAATGTACTTGTCTGTACATATGCATATTTAGATTGTTAAAATACATTCACAAATTATCATAATTTCACAAATATTTGTCCGTTATTTGAAAGCTTGAACTGTTAAATTCAAATGTAATGCTATGGAAAAATATATAATATGATTCTTATAAACTTTCTTTACATCAAATAATTATTATTATCATTGTTATTTAGGGCGATTGTGGCTCAAGAGTTGGCAGTTCGCCTTGTAATCAGAAGGTTGCCGGTTCGAGCCCTGACTCGGATAGTCTTGGTCGTTGTGTCCTTGGGCAAGACACTTCACCTACCATCTACTGGTGATGGGCTGATGGTGTGATATGGCAGCCTCGCCTCTGTCAGTCTGTCCCAGGGCAGCTCTGGCTATGACTGTAGCTTGCCTCCACCAGTGTGTGAATGTGAGAGCGAATGAGTATTGGAATTGTACAGTGATTTGAGGGTCTCGAAAAGCGCTACATAAATGTAATCCATTATTATTTAAACCAACTGTTAACTGTATATTTCTGTACATTTAAGTATTATTATTCATATTGCCGCATTCATTGACCTTGTTTATAGGTCATTTCATTGATTAATCACATTTAAATGATCCTAATTTAATGTTTAAAAGCAGTTGAAAAAGGCAAAATCCCATGTAAAATTAGGGCATCAAACTGTGTTGTCATTACTGAAAATAACCGTATTTTTATGAGAAAGTTATTTTCTGTTATTTTCTGTTATTATTTTGGCGCCCCAGCGGCCGGAATATTACTGTTTTTTTAGGATTTCTTTTTTACGGTGTGGACTGAATATTGGTTTGATGTAAAATTAAACTCTGTTCATATCTGAAACTCTGATAGGTCTGTTTTTAATATAAACTAACACTTGATTTTTACAGAGCTAGGAAAGAAGTTAGGGAAGAACAAATGGCATTTGTTCTCAGTTTAGTATCATATGAGAAATGCTGATGTCAGGATTCAAAAACTGATGCAAGGGACATTAAAAAAAGGAAAGAAAACTTCTGGTAAACAGAGACCCTCATCAGGTGAAGACGAGAAGGGAGTGTTTAGTGCAGCTCTTATGATTTGTTCAGATGATTAGAAACCCCCTTCGTAATTCTCTCTCTAAGTATCATCAGCCTCTTCACATAAAAATACATGGTTACTCCTCCGCCTGTATCATCATCGACTAAAGTGCAGCTGGATTTCCTCATTGAGATGTAAAGAGCGATAATTGCAGACTGATTACAGCTGTATGAGAGCTTTCATCTAAGTCCTGGTCTTGAAATATTGTGTGGTGGAAAGATATTTTGTACCACGTACCTTGAAATGCAGATTATGCTACTGCTCTGCTGCAAAAGAGCCAACATTTCATGAAATTGCTGCATTTTAATAAAGTTCCTGCTAAAGACTGTTGTTTTATCTAAGTGGCCTCCAGCTTCCCCGAGACACTCTAATAAAGTCAGGATACATTATCATCCAGGAATGAATGAAATGATGTTTTCTACCTCAGCATAAATGAGAACCAGCACATTACTAAGAATAGTTATAATGACTTAAATTCTGATTCAGTTCATATTACAAGCTCATACTGTATGACAAATGCTGTTTTCTTGAACACCTGGGATTTGCTGCTTCTTCCAATTACTCACTTTTTACACCAACAGTAAAAGTGCCTTTCATTGGCTAATATTTTCAGCTGCAAATAAAAATCATTTGAACTAATCTTGGTAAAGCTAAAGCTGGTTATGAGGTCAGATCTAATACTGCAAAAAAAACCCAAAAAAACCCCCAAACAAAAACAAAGGCTGCTTGTTTGATAGTTTAGACTTGAGCTTATATTTATGGACTGACTAATCTGATCAGACACAGGTTTTATATGAGAACTGACAATATATGAGTAACACAAGGTTTAAGTTGGCAGGGGCTCCGCTAACAACAAAAGCAATGGACTGTGCAAAATTTGGACACCGCACTGTGCATTTAAAACCTAATAATTAATAAGGCTGGATTAACTATAAGCAGTATATGAGGATTGATTTCATATTAACAGTTATTACAAAAAGTTTTCAGATGGCTAAACACGTATAACTTTAGATGGGGACAAGATGTTTATGCAGTAGCAGTTCAAATGAGCAGAGAAACAGTTTGGGGCTAAAGGTGGCCGTAGAATAAATGAAACTTTCAAGTTCATTGTTTTCTCTGGGAGACTCTTTGAGTAATTGTCAGAGGTGTGATGGGCAGTATTAGTTGTATTGTATTAAAAGAAATATATCTGGCCCAGCGGGCTTTTGATGAGCTCAAGGCTCATAGATCCCAACAGCACACATGCACTTAACTCACCGCTCACACTTTCGAAACTCTTCGCACTCCATTGTGACTCAGCCTGAGCTGCCAGAGGAGACTGTCTGATACCGTAAGCACTGCCGAACAATTTAACGGTGATGGGTGGTGTTGGGAGAGTGTCTCCACTTTGCTCTGGAACTCTGTCCCACAATTTTCCAACTTCAATATTGAGGCACTTTCAAATCAGTAACGCGTGTTCCTGAGTCTGTGTACACACTGTGCTCAATAAACCTCTTGAGTTATTTAGTGCAAACTGTCTGTACCCCAGAAAGATTCAGGTTTGTGAGGAAAAAATGAGGATTAGATGTTCTTTGTCAAAAAGAAAATACAGAATCTAATGTGTGTGTCTCAGTATTGCTTAATGTGTGTGTTTAGAGAGCCTCAGGTCTTCGGGATGGCACTGTTCTTCTGCTCCCACTTTAATTGGCTGCTGGCCCCTTAGCCTTGCTTGAATAGAGAGTCATTTAGGGACCTTTCACTCTCATAGAGGATTGTCGGTTGCCGCTGCCGGAGAAATTGCATTCCTGTTTCCATACAATGGCTGGTCTGAGTTGGAAGGGGCACGAGTATCACTGTCATTATCATAACAATAGAAGCTAATTCCACTGCCACTAGCACCATTCTGAAACCCTCTGCAGCACCAGCTTATCAGGGGGCACCATGAGACCAGCAGGAAGCTGCGCGAGCAACGAGTATGAGGCAAGGATTCACACATACTGAGCACACACTCAGACAGACGCAGGCACATTCAGGACTCACACTCTGCTTAGAAAGACTGTCAGAGATGTAAACCAACACATCAGCAAAAAAAAAAAAAAAGTTTATTGGACAGCACGTCTCACTGATGGCACACAATGTGGCTGAATATTTCTCTGCATTCATGTTATCTTTTTAGACGCAAGGACTTTTTTCATGTCGTCAATGAAACAATGACTCTTTAAATACCAACTTTAACCACTACAGCTAAACACTTCTTTAACCCTTAAATGTCTGTGTTGGAGCATTAGCTATAGGTACAGGTATACTAGCAGGATTAGGGCTGTGATTGTCTGTATGTGTATGTAAAACTGGATGTGCTGCATACTTGCAGAGAGAATATATAAAATATATAAAGTAGAAATTGAAAGCTTAAGGACATTTGTAACTATTTAGCCCTGTGTGCTTATTCGCATGAATTCACTGCAGGTTGATTTGACCCAGTTATATTGCAGCACTGATCCCATTCTTCCGTCTGAGTGTATTATTTACCATCCAGCAGTATCTTCCTCTGCTAATTCAAAGGCCATCGTGATGTCAGACCTTAGAGTCACCATTAAAAGCTCACTGACCTGATCCACATTTAAATCGCACACACTCATTTGCATGGTTATGCCTGTGAGGCCGTTCATTTCCCAAATGCAATCTTTCTCCCAAACCTTTGTCTTTCCTTCAAGTGTCTAAACTTCCATTGTACTTTAAGCTAAAGTTGAGGTAGAGCATGTTTAACCTGAACCGTAAAAAGCAAGTCTCAACTTCAAACAAGTCTTTGAATGGCCAAAAGGTCCTCATATTTCCTACACATCTTCATTCTGATGGTGATGAGTTTGACAGGTGCTTACATACACAGCTGGCCACGTATATGAGGATATAAGTACCCCATGTTGGTGCTCTAGAAGAGATCATTTGAATTCACTATCTGAAACCATTATAACTGTGTCTATCTGTATATATTTTTTCTAAAAGTGACAACATTTTAAAATTATTATTTGTTTTTTTAACATTTAGCACCAAAGTGGCCCAAGATACAGACAGCGTGAAGTCGCATTAAAATCCAACAGAAAGAAGAAAAAAAACATGAAGAATAAAAATAATTTAAAAAACACACCCAGAGAAATAATTAGAAGAGACTCACCGAAGCAGGCAGGGGAAAAGACTACACACACACCCACACACCCACACGTACACACACACACACGCACACGCACACACACACGCACACGCACACACACAGGACCGATTAATCACAGGTGGGAAGAATTAAGACACGGCAAACAGAGGTAAGAGCAACAAAAACAAACAAGTAAAGAAATCCTTTCAAAATACAACAGGTAACAAAGAAACAAAGAGTAACCAAGAATTAAACTCTAAATTAAATCAGACTATGGCAAGAAATGTCAACCTCATGGTTATGTTTAGAATTTAGGGGATGACCAAAGCTGTGAAGGTCTTCCTCTGGAGATAGTGAATCATTGATGTTTGCTTACAGTTTTTTCTGAATGCTTAAACCCTAACTGTGATTCTTATAGCACAATTCCTAAAACTATTAATACTTATAGCAAAACCACTCACTGAGTTTGCAAATCTAAAAGCACAAACACTGCTTTGCACTCAGTTTGCAATTTTGTAACACACACTTTGCAAAACTGTAGGCACAACTCACTGCTTACACTCAATTACCAAATTTCCAACACACTCCTAGCAAAATTATACACATGTATGGCTATCATTAACACTATTTTGCCAACTGTCTGGCACACTTTCACTTGTGGAAACTTTTTTAGATAATTAGTTCACTTTGCAATCAGCCTAAGCACTATAATACAGGTAAGCTCTGTGTGTGGAGTACAATGGAGGGAGCAGGAAGAGTGAGAAGTAGAGGAGGCCGAGGAAGAGGACGTGGAGGTGAAGAAGTAGGATGAAGAGGACGACAAGGACAAGGAGGAGCAAGAGGAGGATGAGAAGGGGGGAGAGGAGGACGAGGAGGGGGGAGAGGAAGGGTAAGAAGAGTAAGAAACAGAATAACTGATGACATCAGGGCTACAATAGTGGACCATGTAATCAACCGTGGAATGACCCTGAGGGAAGCTGGCCAACGGGTTCAGCCTAACTCGAGCCACTACTCTGTAGCAAGCATCATAAGGACATTTTGAAATGAGAATCAGTTAGTACAGTCACTTTGCACTAAGATTTGTAGCACAACAATACCATAGATGTAAAAATACTGAAATTGTTACTTTACAGAATTGCTAGACGACCAGATGCTGGGGGCAGAGGAAGCATGTTCACTGCAGAACAAGAAACCCATATAGTCAATATGGCGATTGCAAATAATCCTATACTTGGAAATAAACACTTATGTTTGTTTTGATGTGTGTGAATAATAGTACTTGAAGTTAACTGACATAGCCTACCTTGTGCACAGAGAAAGCAAAAGCCAGATGTGTTTTTTATTCATACCATCAGTGTGCAGTTAGCGCATTGTGTGCTTAGTAGATGATGGCTTGTGTGTACTGTTTGATACGAAAACACCATTTTTACGAAGGTGTGAAGAGTTAATCTAGCTGTGTTCGCTTTTGCAAGAGAACTACAATGTTTTGATAATTGGGTGACAGGTTTTCTTATTTGTGTGTAGAGTTTTGCAAAAATAGCCAATAGTTACAAAAAATGTGCTTAAGCAATCAGAAAAAACTGTAAAAACAATCCATGCAGATCCAAAATGTACCGAGATGCTGTAGCTTGGATCAAAGCGACCACCTAAATAAATATGCCTGATTTTTGTAAGCGAGATGAACAGAACTCAAACTCAAATTTGCTTTAATGTTGGCTGAACACATGAGTTTCCAGGACAGGTGAGAAGATATTTTAAAAAGTGCACTGATGCATGTGAGACTTTTCATTCCAGCTGTGGCATAAAGCCATTTCATTGTAAAATCCTTGTAAATTATTTAAAGCACATCTAAACCTAACCGAATCCATGTACAGTATTGTGCAAAAGTCTTAAGCACCCCCTTATTTCTTATTTTCTTTTATTTTGCTTCAAAGGGGCCAGTGGTTTTGAGCATAAGCTCTCCGTTTTTTTTTTGTTTGTTTTTTTGAAGGTCTGAAAGTGTGTGAACACTGGTGCCTTTTTCAGTCATTTTCAGTCCTGTCCGATCATGCATTATCCTCCCCAGGACCTCCCCTGGACCTCAACATTATTGAAGCAGTGTGGGATCATCTTGACAGAGAACTGAACAAAAGGCAGCCAAGGTCCAAAAAAGAACTTTAAATGTCCTTTAAGAGCCTGAAGAAGTATTCCTGAACACTACATAAAGAAATTACAAGGAAACCTACCCAAGAGAGTTCAGGCTTTGTTGAAGAATTAAGGTGTTCACAGCAAATGTTGACTTTCATTAACAAATTCTGCCTTACATACTCTATTTTCATGCATGTTTACGCATATGTCAATCAGTCACTGCATCACACGTATTTCCTGCTCTCCCAGGAAAAATGGTAGTTAAAGAGATTTGCACAGTACTGTACTAGCAAAAGCAAAACATTCACCAACACTGCTGGCTATTGTCCCAGCATACATGTATCTTAAAATAATCACACCTGCAGTATTTCACCCCTTTGAAAAATCCAGGTCACCTGCTGTCCTCCCACTGAGCAATATGCTCTGCATCTGTAAAAAGAAAAACATGAAATATAAAAGAGATTCTGCTTGTTGTTCACACAAAAAATGTTGCATTTGTGTTATAATTCTCAAGTTATCCTTCGGTTCTCTTCAGAAATGATTGTAAAGTCATAAATGTTTAAGTCATGAAAGAGTTTCAAACTGTGGATAAGTTTTCATACATAAAAAAAACACATAGACACAAGGACAAGCGGTACTGTGGAGAAACACAACTTAGTGTCTGCTCCAGGCTGTGTGATATCCACTTATCATTTTATTACCAATTAAAACAACACAGCAATAATGTCTGGAAATTAGCCTGATGGGCTGCAGGGCTCTGTGCACTTATAATCAGCTTAATTTATGCCTGTAGTTCTTTGTTGCTTCAGTGAAATTTTGCTTTTATTTTGAGAGGAAGTGTGACAACGTTATTGATTGAGGAAGAATATTTCCACAAATTTAGCTTTGTTAAAACTATGTAGGATTATCTGCTACAGACACAGTTCAGCAGCAAGCTCTCCTTTGATCACAATTTACTAATCATGTTTTACACAAAGGAAAAAAGAAAGGTGGTTTGTAAAAATCACATCCCTGCAACGAGGACCAGATTCAGAGCAGATCCATCATTCAGCTGTGAATAATCAATAGAGTACACAGCAAACACTTGCAAAGACACACTCAAGTGGGCAAAACTAAACATCTGCCACCATCTCATTTCTCATGATCAATGTAAGTGCATGTGTGTGTGTGTGTGTGTGTGTGTGTCTGTGTGTGTGTGTGTGTGTGTGTGTGTTTTCAGACACTGAAGGCTTTTGTGGAGCTGAGGTATATTGATTACTCAGAGCTTCTTGATGGTGAGCACTGAGTGCCATTGATTTAGACTGAGAGGTAGGTGTGAGAGGGATCACATGGAGATTTCTGTGTTTTCACATCATTACTGGACACACTGGATTAATATTTTACACTTCACTGAACATCAGTGGCAGAGGCAGTGAAGTAGGAAAACTAATTGCCTCGACACAGTGCAGCACAGCATGTACAAGAAGCAGAAACCAAAATTGTAAAGAAGAGGCCATTTTTAAATGGAAAAATGAGAGGATGTCCATTCTTTATATAGATTTTTTTTTTTTTTTATATTAAAATCTATTTATTTTTTGTTATGTCAAAGGATCATTTATACCATGTGGCTTAGAAGATAAAACACTGTGCTTGAACTGCAACGTAGCGTTAATCTTATTACAGTAATCTCTCTTAAATGTATTAAAATGTAAAAAAAAAAAGTATAAATTACAAAGTAGTCAGTGTAGTAAATCCTTTTCTAATAGCACTATAGGCACTGGGGTCTTCGGACACACGGATCTCTTTCAAAATGAAGACTGCCATGTTTGGGTGGAGATATAGGAGGACGGTACATTCTCATTTGCAAATCATCTGTGGACAAAACAGCGGTTGCTTTTGAGTAAAATTAATGTGCAAAGATTTCATAGTGAAGAAAAAAGAAGTGTTCCTCTCAGGTTAAGCTTTATCTCTGAATAAAAAATGTCAACAGTTTTAGTTTTTCTGAAATTCTGTTACAATATTTTTAGGCAACCAGTTCTGCAAAAACTTAATCTAGGTTTTCATCCATTTTCTCCCAGAAGGAGCCATACCATGCTGGCAAATGTATCTGTTCAGTGTTTTACAGCGCTGGTCATTCCAGTTGAAACCACTCGATGCCTGCAGCTCGACACAGTTTCCAAAACTGTAAAGAAAAAGAGAAGCTGTGGGTGGACTAATGTGAAGGGTTTGTGATAGATACCACAAATGGTTAGCATTATGCACTGCTACTGAGAGCATGGACAAAAGAAGTGATTATAATTACAAAGGTTAAGGAAACACAGAGGGAAACAGAGACATCTAGTGGTATTAATGAGGGATGCATGTCAACTAAGATCACTGTCTTTTCTATTGGTTAAAAACTGGGTTAATTAATTAATTTGAAATAAAAATAAAGAGCTAAAGTAAACAGAGAGGAAGAGGGCTAAATTAAAAGAAAACAAATGTCCAAACCCACCCTCAAAAAAACAAAACAGAAGCAGATTTTTCCACCTTTCAGGAGAATTGCTTTGTTTGTTTTGGTCCATTTCCCTCGGCCGTCTGTCAGTAGCTAATGTCTCATTCTAAATGGGTCTCTTACCCTTGGTTGTCAGGCTGCCCAAAGGCAAAGCTGAAGTATTTGGGAATCTCTCCTGTGTCCCAGCGAAATGAGTCTTTTGGAGGTTTATATGTCAGGCCTGTGGAGTAAAAACATGCTGTTTTATCTATGCACCATTTCAACTACATCCATACCCATAGCATGTCTATATAAAAAAAACAGCAAGTTAAAGTGTCAGTGTTTTTCAGTGTTAAAGATATAACTGATATATTTCATTTATATTAATTTATAATACAAAAGAGTACCTATCCAGAAGTTTTCAGTTTCAAAGTCATTCCTGGTGAGCTCGTTGCTCGTCTCCAGCTGACTAAGATAAAAAGCCAGAATGTCCTGAACCTTCTGATTGTGGATTTGAGCCAAAATGCCTCCTTGTTCCTGATGGTTTACATAAGAAAAAGTTTCAACTTGGTCTCTGTATGTTGTTTTATAGAAAACTCGATGAGGCTCCTTAATGAGGCGCACACATACCTGACAGTGACTTTTAGCCCCATAGTAGGTCTCAACATCAGAAGACACCATGAAGCAATTTCCATCTATGATGAGATCACAGCTTTGAAATGGGAATTCCACTTTCTCTGTTGGGACACAAGCACATAAACTAAAAATGAAGAGTAATAACACTGACCACCAACCTCAAAGCAGACAGAACAAACTTACACATGCTTGGGAACAAGCACAAGTTTCCTTACTCAGTGGCTGCCAGTTTCTCAGAAATAAAGTGATGTACACTAAGGTATTAAAGTGTCTACCAGTCTACCTGATGAGATCACAGAAAATCCCCTCATATCTCCTCTAAAGGTCAATGATGAAACCATCAATAAACTGCTATAGTATCCTTTACCATGTCATTAGCAGATGGCATTTCTCATTATGTGTGTGGACTATGTGGACGAATTAAAGCATTTCTTGGTCTCAGTGTAAAACTTGATTAGATATATAAAAACATAGAGAACCGTTAGTCAGTGACAATATTAAAACCACCAACTGGTGAAGTAAGATTTTCCTGTCTGATTCTGCTGGCAAATGTCAAATTGTTGGCTCTATAATGCAGTAGGACAATTGGAAAAAAGAGTGAGCATCTCAGTAACTTTGACAAGGGTAAAACCTTTATGGCTTTCAGGCTGTACACGCTGACTGTCCACCATCTAAGAGCACCTAAAATGTGAATGTAAGTCACGTCTTTTTAAAAAGCTGTTGCTTTTGATAAAAATGATTAATTGCATTTTCATTTATATCAGTGAACAGTGTGTGTGTGTGTGTGTGTACTGCAGGCATTATTGTCCTCTGACTGTTCATTAACAGATACAACCAGCCTAAACTTAGTTGCACATTATGTCAAGGTGTGATTAAAAAAAAAACCTCTGGTCTGGTCGACTTTTCTCTCGGCTGCTTTCAGTGTAGTTGCTATTATGAGATCTCTCAGTGAAGGCCTCCTTGAACACAAGCCTTTGTGCTCTAACTCATCTAATGTGTCAGATAGGTTATCCTTTCCTTGTCAGGAAGTGCAAGGAACCAAATCTAGTAACTAAGGAGGGCACTGAGGGCATACTGTGTTTGTGTGGCCATAAAGCACACTCTGTACTTCAGGTCTTAACTGAGTGTACTCTGTCAGACACCTCACAACAATAAAGTGGAACTCCGTGACGACAGTCTCACCCTGGGGGACAAATTCATGGTGCACAAACTATTAAACCTACCAACGCTATTAGCCTTTAACCCACTAACGTTTTTCTAACCTTGCTCATCACTTGAGATGCTGCATGTGGACTCGTAAACTGAAAACTCCTTGCAAATCCAATCAAGCTTTCATTAACAGCAATGATTGTCCACATAAAATCAGATAAAATGAGATCAGTCGTAAACAGAAGCTAATTTTTGCTGACTATACAAGTCTGAGGTCTGTGATGAAACTGCAAAGTGGACAGTGCACATGCTCAGAATGGGACTTCCAGGAAGTGATCAAAGAATAGCAGCATCTTTGGAAGCTGTCTTAAAAAGATCCAAGAAGAGGAAATTCAACTAGTAGATCAAATTTAATTTTCATTATCATTATTATTATTATTGTTATTATTATTATTAGTTTTGCCTTTGTTTTATTTTTATGGTGCTGTTCCTATATTATTATTTTTTAGACACCTTAGACAGCCCTTTGTGCCAGCGATCACTTTTAGTACAGTAACCTTGCAACACTGTAACAAACATGTTCAGGAACAGAGGGAGAAACTTTACAGGAATCTGAGGTGTAAACTCGATCCCCAAATTCTCTAGATCTCATTTTGATCAGGCACATGTGAGCTGGACAAACTAATTTTAACTACGGAGACCACAACTCACAATTCACAAGACTTAAGATGTGTTGCTAACATCTTGCTGACTGATACCACAAGTCAGCATCTGACATCCAGTGAAATCCATCACTTGACAGCTTAGAGATTATCAGTCAGTACAACTGAGACCTGCACAATATCAGGCAGGAGGCCTTACTCTTGTGGCAGACTGTTGCATACTAAAGCACACTTCACTTACCTGCACACTCAGCACCACCATAGCCAACAGCACACAAGCAAGAGCATTCCTCTTCTTTGAAATGTCCGTGCACACATTGCACATTGCACCGAACTGAAAAACACACAATAAAACAGCAGCATTTTTGCCTTTGCTTTCTCTTTGTACATTAAGATAAACAAAGACAGCAGACTGAGAATGATATTTATGACATCAGCAGTTGATAATTGGTACCCTGGCAGAAGCGTCCAGTGAACCCGAGGTCACACTTGCATTTGCAAGAGGAGATATTAAGATGGCCGTGTTCGCCACAGTTCATACGACATGGGTTCTTTGGAATCTCTGATTAGAAACACAAAAACATGTAGGCTGCAAAATGAACAACTGGGAAACTGATCATATTAAATATTAAAGAAAGTTTGCTGTCACTGAAAAAATACAACTATAAATACATTTTGTGTGTGTGTTTGTCTTACCACATAGTCCGCCTACATGGTCCCACAGTCTCAAACAGCCAGACATTGAGGAGGTGCAGAGAGAGCAGTACAGCCCTGATTTATACGGCATCACCAGTTCACCATTTACCTCCCAGTTACCCCTGAAACATGAAAATATATGCAGCAAAAAAATTGTGTTTTCTAATAATACTTTTAATATTTAGCTTTTTGGGAAAGCAAACTGTTACCCAGGATAGTATGCACAGACAAATATCTCCCAGAGTTCTCCATTTCTCCAGCACTGTTGGTTGGCACAGCCCACCTGGCTTGAAGTAGCCCAGACCAGCTACAAGACAAGAGAGGATTTGGACACACAAAACAGCATTTTTATAGGCAACAGAAACTGTATGCAGCTGTGGGACTTCATATAAACATGTGTAAGGTTTGTATATGCTGGTGAATACCTGGGTATAGTGTTGACAGGTGGCATTTTCCTTACATTGGCCGCTGGAGTAGAGAAAATCTTTTCCTTCCTCGAACCAGAAGTCAATGATGTCAGAAAATGAAGCAGCACCAACAACAGAAAGATGTGTGTTCCAGCCAATATGGCTGAAAGACGAGGAGTGTTGAAGGAAAGGCTCTTTGTGACACAATGTGGCTCTCTCCTTTGCAAGTGTAGCCAACTTCTCATTCCAGTCCTATAGAAAATAAACATCCCCATTATTCTGCAACAGAGTGACATGGGTTTCAATTTCAACAGTAAACAAAGAGACACAAAGATAAAAGGCTAATGCTTCCAATCTCGTCTCTGTTTATATGGTCCTATGGTCCTAGGCAACTGGCTAACATAGGAGGGTCATCATAAAAATGCAGCTCAAACAGGCCCTTTGTCTTGTCCTTGTCCCAGGCCCTACACTGTGTTTCTCTGATTTTTTGTTTAAAAGCTGCATTAGATTATAATATTTATAATTTATTTATATTTATGTCAGACTTGATCAGTATTGTCAGTATTTCCTACCAAAAGTTCCAAATAAACTACTTTGTCTTTTAAAAAGTGATGTATATCAAGGCAATCTAAAGTAGGTTAATTATACACAGTGATTAGCCAGTGTCAGCTATCAAGATTACATGGTAAATGGACTGATTGTTATATAGCATTGTTCTACTCTCCTGGAGTACTCTACACAACGCGCCACATTCACTATCTTCTATGCGCTTTCTAACTACCATTCACACACCAACAGAGGCATTGCAGAGCAACTTGGGGTCAATATCTTACCCAAGGATATTTGGCATGCAGACTAGGGGGAGCCAGGGATCGAACCACCGAAGTTCCGACTAGTAGAGGGCCTCCTGAGCTACAGCCACCCTGCTCCTAAATGTAGGAGAATGCATATTGCAAAATACATAAAGGCCCCAGCTAGCTGGTGAGTTCAAACCAATAACTTTCTCGCTTTAAGGAGACTTTTATCACTATCACTAGCATCACTGCTCTGTCCTTTTCCTTTTTGTAATTTTGGAATAAGAGGAATGGAACAAAAGTTGTCTTTTTGCACATTAAGCATGATGCAGAAAACAGTACCAGAAATCCTCAGTGGGGTTTCAGTGAATAACTGCCTTTATAGAGTGACTCTGTTCTCATACAGTTAGGCATCACACAGGCTTTATTCCAGGGACCTGGCAAGTTAAAGATCGGCTAATATAGACAATATGTGTCAGAAATGTGCCCCTCATATACCCTTTTTAAGCACCTAGAACAGTTAAGAGCTAAAGTGCACGTGTGAAAGCCATCATGATGTACTTTGGAACTATTGATATTGGGGTGGCTGTTGTCCAGGAGATAGAGCAGGTTGTCTGGTGATTTGATACCTGGCTTGCACATCAAAGTATCTTTGGCCAAGATGCAAATTGTCCCAGATGCAAATTGTCCCAGATGCATCTATTGGAGTGTGAATACTAAATTTGATAAAAGCGAGTGAGTAAATGAGTGCAGTAAGAAAGCACTTTGGGTGTTCAAATAAAGTGCTGTATAACAGTCCACTGATATACATAAAACTCTTTGTTATTCTGGTGCAAAACCATTAGTTTGCAGTAGCAGTGTGCAATATGTCTACCAGAACAGGAGTGAGGGATCTTACATCGATGTGTCTGCTTGGCTGGCTCTCTGATGTCATGCACTGCTAAGACTGCACTACCCAAATCAATCACAGGGCTTTGTTAAGAGTTGAGGCGTGAACTCAGTGAGCACAGTCCATGGTTAGCTACAATCCTGACGAACTTTAGGTCAAAGAAGAATGATTCAAATGTCCACAATCATTTTTTTTAGCCTAAATGACAGAGATTCCTGCTTCTGCTTGTATTTCTGTCCCTCTGTTCTGTTCATAATTAGTACAGATGGAAAATCCAAATCTGTCTGAAATGTCAGACTGACAGGATTTTCAAGACAGGTTTTCCTGGTGTAACTCTGCTGTGTAGTGTCAAAACGCTGAGGCCTCTTGAGTTCATCATTCACTCTGCTCTCTGATGTCAGCCAGCCAAAGCCTTTGATGACAGAGGGCTATTAGATCACTGGGTAATATCTTTCATTTTGAAGTGTGCCATTATGTATCAGCGCCTAACAGCATGAACAATTTATGCATTTCAGCCTTCTTTGTGGCACCAACAACTGTTATATTCAGGTGTTTAGTAGCAGTAAAAATACAGAAAAAAAATGGAATTGCATCTAAAGTTCAGGAAAATGGCTCCCACTGAAGCTAACTACATTAAAATAACATGTTGGACCCTTGGGTATAGTTCTGAGAGAGATTAGTAAGATAAAATCTCACAAACAGAGGTCATGATTTCCATTTCAAAAGAGACCACTAAACTTCAATATCGGCCTCTTTGAGTGATGGTATGACCTCAATACTTCTTAGCCTAAAGAGCTCAAAGAAAATCCGCCGACAGGGCACTGGGTGAGAAAAGGAGGAGCATCATTCATTCTTGGAATATTGGTATTTTATCTCATCCTGAAAGCAAAGCCTAAAGGACCATATAATAATCACTTCAACACAATCACACCATAATACTTGGTGGTTCATTCTTGTGCGGGAGAGGGGGAAGAAAAAAAGTATATTAAGATATTCGCAAACACAGGCGAAGCCTTGAGCCTTTTAACGTTTATCAGTAAAGCTCTTTAATAATGCCTCTTCAGCTTGGCAAAGCCTTCTCTGAGGGTTTTCATGGGGAAATTACCTGTAAAACCAGAGTTGTGAATGCAAAGTGATTATCCACATCCTCTTTTTCTCATTACTGCCTTATCAGTTGCGAACAGTTCTCTGAGGCTGAAGAGCAGTCGAAGAAAAGGGGCTCAGTCTGTACGACTGGCTTTGAGGATGTAATCTATGAAAAAGTGACAGTTTGCCCTGGCACAAATCACATATTGGGCCCAAAGGGTATCTAGTACACAGTGAGTTTCATAATCCTTCATTACCTCTCATAATCACATACATGGAAGAGAGTTGTGCAGATAAGCACTGTATAGCAGACCAACTGATGGAGTAAGACAGGGAAACAATTTAGCACTGCTGTTTAGAATTTGCTGCACATTCAGAAACATTACTCATTGTTTCTCTCGAAACATGCTGTTATTGTCATGTTTACAATAGACCTATTTGTTGATCATTAGAATAAAGAGACAAGTGAAAAATGTTGCTTAGTTACTTAACTTTAGTTGTCTAAGAAATAAACTTAGTGACCCTGACAAACTTGCACACACCCAGTTGATATTGGCCTCATTCTCATTTCGGACGCTATCAGTGAGCCTGCAGCAGAGCAGAACAAATTGTGCACTAACGCTACTATTTCACACTGCCGAGACTATCAGTACTACAAAGGAAGACAGCTCGACCCCAAACCCTGCTGTTTGTGTGGTCATTTGGTGAGTTTACTTTTAAGAATTCAAATTATTTTTAGTGAAACAACTGTGGCCACTGATCAAAGCTGCCTTTTCTGCACTTCAGCGTGTCCTTTAAATGCACAGGGACCTCAGTAACCTCAAGAGTCCTCCTAAGTTTATAGATGCTGTCATGGGAGAGTCACACTTAGCTGATTGAGCGCTCAGCTCGGACGTGCTACCTCATATCTTCACACATTCCTGATCAGTGTGACTGACACTTATGACAATTACTGTTTTTCTGGGCCTTGGGACTGAAGCTGCAGGCTTACTTAATGTTAGAAGCATAACAATTAAGTTTACAACCTGCAGCTAAGTGTTTTTCACACAGGAATGGGAAGAGAAACAACAACAAATAACTAATGTTCCTTATTAGGAGAAAAACATGAGCTGCATAGGAAGACCAGACAGTCTACCCACACTGATTAGTTTACGTGAGCCCACACTGTTAACAAAAGCGTGACGTTAAACTCAGTGACAGCAAAGGCACCATTCAAAAACACACAGAGGAGACAGACAATAGGTGCCACAAACCATTTTTTGCATGTTAGCTGCCATGGGTTTGACCCGGCTGCGCAGTCTATTGTGGTGAGCAACAATCTGTGAGTGCTCCTTCACCCCGAGCCCTGGAAGAAGATACAGATGGTCATTAACTATACTTCTACTGCTGTCGCTGTGGCAACTAAATGCAAATACACTGGAGAGAGACAGAGAGTAAAAGTTTGGACTGTAAAGTCTATCACATCTACACCCGGGAGTCTGTAGGTTAAACACAAAATCAATCACAACACATTTTAAAACTTTTTAACATTATTGAGGGAATTCTTTGTCATATGAATCTCATATGAAAGATCTAAAACTGTTTTAATAATATAAACCTGCTGGCAGTGTCTTTAAACAACATATGTATGTCTGCTGATCATAGTGTATGTAATTATGCTATAAATAAACACTAAGAATGTGTCTACATCTTATGTTAACTCAAGTAAAACAGTTAACTGAACGTATTCCCAATTCTCCTTACTTTTAGCACTTAGACAAGCTAAAATAAATGCTATATAATAATCTAAATTGGGGCTGACCACCTTAAATCTTTGTTTGTTAGGCTGTATCATGAGAAAATTTTACTGCACTGCTGACTTTCATCTGTTGATCATCAACTTCACATCTTACTGACTTAATTTACTGATATTAGATCTAAAAACATTGAAAAAATTAAAGAGGAGCCTGTTTAATTCAATTTAAGCTAATGACACATTTAATATGAAGTTTAGTAGTCAGCAGAAAATTACATTTTACTTCTAACTAACTAGTAGATAAAAAAATTGAACCTTTATAACTGAACCTGTCCTTTCAAACACCCACTTCACAGCTGCACTTAACCAATCTAAAATGTGTGTAAATTGATTACCCTCTACTGGAAACTGTCCCTTGTGGCCACCTGACTTCTCTCACAACGCTAATTGTGTTTACCGGTGGTGGGCAAAATCTGGAGCTCCGGTGTCTCTGCCATGATCCAGTTTGCTGAGTTAAACGAGGGCAGAAGAAAGCAAACGACAAAAACATCCAAATGCCCGGACGCTGTTACCGACCCCATTGTGAACTCCTGCAGTGTCTGCACCAACAGTGGCCACTTGCTCTGCTATCCTATCCTGCCTCCCTGCCCCTCTCCTCCCTCTTTTATCCTCACCGGCTCAAGTGCTTTCACCTCAGGCTGCGGCACATGCCACTGACTATTCAAAGAGGAATTTACTAATCCTACAGGGGCTGAAGACACAGTGTAGAGTTTCTATGCCGTTTCAATATATTACTAAGTAAATATTCAAATTATCCCAATTTTAATTTGTATTTAAAGCATACTGATCTTTCAACAGGTTATAAAAGTGAGTAAAAGCTGAGTGCCATAGCAATTTTACGTACTATCTACCGATTAGTAATGTAATCTACAATATTTCAAGAATTCTTTAAGCTTTTACTGTGACACATATGATGAGTATAGCAAGATTATAACAACAATTTTAAAATAAATGGGGTAGGCAGTAGAATACCATAATAAAGTATAGCACTTGAAAATAAATGCTTTGTTTGCATACTTTCCAAAACTGACAGCAGGTGTGTTGTCACTTACTGTCAGACGCTGGAAGGAAAACATATGGCTTAATGATTTCTGTCATTCTTATTGATGGATTGCTGCTACTGAATCACTGATATCTGTTTTTCAAATGAGCCAGTTGAAATCTGTCTTCATTTCTAAGCCATATGAAACTGTAGGAGAACATGATGTGTGGTAGTACAAAAAGCCTAGAAATATCTGTGTAAAGGTATAGTATGGTGCTCTCTCTGGGTGCCTGTTTAGACTTGGTGACAATGTTTTTAAGGACCCAGTACGGGAAGCATGAATCATGAATCTGCAAACTGTGAGGTGATTCAGTGTCTGGGGATGACTGCAGCACAGTACAATACAATCCCACTCATTTCTCTCCATTGTGGTCTTTAGGTATTTTGCACTGAGGTCCCTTGGCTGTCCACTTATTTCCCATCCTTTTGATTCTGCTGTATCAGTGAGGAACAGTCTGACTCCGCTGAGCCAAATGACAGCTGTGCGCTCAGTCTGTTAAAGGCTCAGACAAACACAGACCCACAAAGATGATTTCTCAGGTAAAACCAACAATCAAAGGAAGAACCAAAACATTCTTCATGCTTGAGTTCAAAGCAGTAGTCAAGGTCTTCGGTACATTTTACACATCGAAATGTAGCGCTGCTGACTGCTCACAGGGGTGTGATGACAATAGTCCATCTACACAAATGTTTTCTTTAGCATATCTCTACATTTTTATTTAAATGATGAGATTTCACTCAAAAAAAGATGTAGCAGAGTGAAACTGACATATCTGTTTCATCCCTATTGCAACATTACAAGTGTATCTGTCCACAGCTAACGTTGTTGTTCAAGGAAAGGCTAAGGTATAGGACAAAGCAGAACTGGTTTAAGGTGCAGCTCTTTATCGCTTTCTTTAGAACTAAGGATTAGCTCTGCAAGTGCAACTTCAATCCACATCACTCGTGCACCATACAGACAGGTTTAAAAATTATAATCTATCACTTACCTCAACAACTAGTCATGCTGCCAAAACTTTCATAAGTCAATGCACTGATTCCAAAAAGTGTGTAAAGGTGTCCTGAGGTATTAGGTGTCAAATTGTTTGCAAGCATATACAGTAAGCTGAAAGTTTGGTTCTCCATAGTATAATATTCAGAATATTATCTCTTGTTTTTCTCTTACATCTCACGTATGATACTCTATCTTGCATTATATTCAGGTAATCAGTGTTATTAACACCAAGTCTGCAGTTGTAATATTCTGGCTGATAGGTGTACATGTAGTCTGCTTACTCTTGCTGCGTATAGCTCATTTAAGAAGAGCATCTGAGATTAAAGAGATGAATTTAGCAAAGTAAAAGTGAACTGGGGGCACTTTTTGATTTGGATCCAGATGTTATACAGCTGCCCACAATCCACTGCTACAATAATAGCCATGGCAGGTATGGACATTATGCTCGAAAGCTGAAACCAGTCTTTATCTCAATCTAATTAATCAGTCTAATTACAGAACAGGAAAGTAATTTAATTCCAGCAGAAGTTACAGCATCACTGTACCTTTTCTCCAAGACCAAGCTGCTTTAAACAGAGAGGAAGTGCACTCCAAATTAAGTAAAAAAGGATCATAATGTGGTCACATTTTTCTCCTTTGCTGATTGGCTACTGAAGAGTAAACAACATTCCACAACCTTTAGCTGCGGCAGCTTTCCCACTGCCAACTGTGGTCCTTCTCTCACCTGAAGTTCCTACACACTCTGGGAGCTGGCGGCACAAAGTTCACACTGCACGCAAGTTCTAACACATTTGAGAAGCGATTAGTGAGTGCACACTGGACTGGTTTTAGTGGAAACATGTTTGCGTCACCTGTGACTGCCATCACCTTACTGTGTTTCTGTTTGCTTCATCCTACTTTGGGGCAGGTAAGCAAGTATGTAACTAAAATTGTTAACTATTGACTGAATAAATTAGTCACAGCAGAGTACCTGAACTTATATCACGTCATTCCACTTAATGTTCTTATGTCAAAAGGAATTGGTTAAAATGTGCTTCATGAATTATGTATGGCTTAAAGAGAATTGCATGCATAACTTCTTCTGAAGTCCAGAGCAGATCTTAATGTGAATGTACTTCTTGGCATCACAAAAAATGTTTCACAGAGCAACCTTGAGTCACCCTTACTTTGCACGCAAGCCTCAAGAGCAACATCCCAGAGGCTCCGGTGGCTGAATTCACTCACTATATGCTGTGCTTCACTGCAAACCAGCGAAACATTTCCAAAACGCTGCATCTGGCTGTGAATGGCTCTCTTCAGCTTCTACCATGCATGTCTGTGTCTGTATGTGTTTGTTTGTTTGTTTTCTACTGAAAAATGGCCAGCCAATTATGTGTTTGTAGAAGTGCATAATAATGTGAGTGTGATGCTGTAGACTCTTGTATATGTGCGTGAGAGCATATTGTTATTTAGGCTCTAAATCTATTAAATAGAACTGTGCTGCAATTTTGTGCTTCAGCACCACATGCCTCCTACAGACTGTGGTAACATCACCCAGTTAACATGAACACCATGTGAAATATCTCCCAGCACAGGCAGAAAGAGGCCTTTGACAACTACCCGATAAACACCAGCCATCAGCCCCAAAAATGACTGAAGTCATTCCAAACCTCAGTTCAGTCTAAATAAGAAAAGCGTTTTCAACAAATATTGACTCTTCTTACATAACTGCTGCTGGATGAAAACACTAATTGGTTGTCTGAAAACATGTGAGAGAGCAGAGGTCTGGTGGGGCCTGATGCTGTTGAATCAACGAGAGTAATGAGGGAACGGTTATGGGTTGAAAATAGGTGTGTACAACTCACTTGAGCTCACACCCTGTTAAATGAAAGCAAGGCGCTGGACGGAGATGACTGGGTGAGTCAAAAATCAGCAAGTAATTACCCTCTAATGAAAGCTTTTACCTCCATTTCTATAATGACTCGTGTAGTTAAAACTTCGAACCTAAGCAGAACATCACACCTGGAACCACATAAGAAAGTGTTACACACAGAGCCTTTCTTGTCAGCATGACTGAGTTACAGTATGGAGCTAGCTGGGGGGGAGGTTCCTGCTGGCAAATATAGTGACAAAACATTCTCTGATCCCCACAAGATTTACTCCTTCATATGAGCACCTCAGCCTCTGCAGTGCACTGGGTAAAATAGTGCAGTAGGTAGAGCAGATTCATTTGTCTATTCATTTAGATAAAGAGATTTTTTTCCCTCATTGCGACAGCATTCACACAGAAATATGTGCCGGTGCAATTTATATGACTTAACATTACAGAAATGCACTAGAAGTTTGAATTTTTTTTTTTTTCATTTGACACAAAAAAGAAAAGCAAATCCTTTTTTGAAGACTTTTGAATGAATTCGTGTCCTTGAATGAACAGGAAGATAAATAAACTGCTAATAGAAACAGCATCACTGGCTTGTGGTGCTTTCATCTCTCAACAAATTTTACCTGTGCTGAGTCAAATAGATTGCTTTTCCATTTTCAGATATTTAGCAAGGATGGTGTTTTTTTGTTTTTTTTAATAAGAAACTGTCATTTTCAATTTAATATTATATAGCGTGCCTAACCTTCTCACATGTTTTTTTTTAGATGGTTGCAACAGTTTTTCTGATCCTCTTTGTGAATTAGAAGATCAGTATTGACTTAAAATATCCAACATTTATGAATTTATTCAGTAGCTCTGTATTATTCTAGGACTGTCCGAGCAGGCAAGAAATTCAAGGATCCTTGAAGCAGGTCCAGAAGCTTCTGTCAGCCCATGAAGCCTCCTACATGCAGAGTCTGCGCAACCTAAAGAAGAAAATAAATTTACTGCTGAGCAGTGCTGCAAGGCAGAACACAAAAGCCATCAACAGTAAGTAAATATCTTAGAAAGACTTTATTCAAATTCTTAGATATCAGAATATTTCTGCTGTTATGTTCTTATAATTTCTAGGTACCTGCCCCAAACTGGAGTCCCTCATTAATGGGAGGAAACTTGGCAAATCGCACAGCATTGGCCATGAGGTTCACTTCCTGTGTGACCCTGGTTATGAACTCGTGGGATCAGAGAGCAGGGTTTGTCAGGAAAGCCTGACCTGGAGCGGCCAGCAACCAACCTGCCGAGGTGAGAGAGGAGCCTTCTGCTGCCTGGCCTTGCTGTGATGGTCATTTTCTCCATTGCGTCCTCCTAATCCTCCTCCCACCAGTGTTTCTCCACTTCATTACTCTGACCATCACTCATCATGCTATCTAACCCACTGATCACTTTTACAATCTTGTCAACATCCTCTGTGTAACCTCTCTTCTCCTTGCCCCCTTTTATTTGCACCATTCTGCTTGCTGGGCATCAAACATGCCGACAACATTTTTCTATACGATGATACATTTCACATGTGACCCATGATCATATTTCTTTATGTACTTTGGTCATTGTCCAGAGAGCTTTTTGAATGCTGTGACATGCGATATTCCAGCCTCCTTGTCCTTTGACAGCTTGCTGACTTTGAGATAACAACTCAAAGGCTGTTTGATCAGGATGTGGCATCCCCTACACTTTGGCTGCCCCTCCTGTTAACTCATTTGCTCCCGTATTTTCTCATATGTCTCCACACACATGCATATGTCATTATGTAATGTTCCGTGATGTTCAAGCATCAAAGCTATTGAGTTGCATACAAATGTGTATCTCTGGACAGAGTTCAAACATAACCTTAATATCTTTTTCCCCTCAGACATCAATGAGTGTGCATCCTCCCCCTGTCTGAATGGTGGGACGTGTGTTGATGAGGTGAACCAGTTTTCCTGTGTCTGTGCCAAAGGCTGGGCTGGAGTTACCTGTCAAAGCCCTGTGCCAACATGTAAGTAAAATACATTGCATACTCAGACCACACACATGAATGAAATGTAGTGATACTTTACCATTTGAAAGAGACTGCATTGGGCATTTGCTTGTGTAGGCACTAAAATTCAGTAGACACCAACAGTTTTACTAAATTCATCTCCTTTTTCACACTATCTAAATATTTCTACAGTTAAAGATGGTTTGATAGTTTACTGAGAGATTTGAAAGTCTGGTAATGTTTTTGATAGTCATCCAATCGTTACATTAAAACATCCACCAACTTTACCCAAGAGAGTGGACAGATTTCCAGGGCTAAGAGAGAGCGAGAGACAGCTGTGAACATGCAGGTTCAATTTAGACGCTTACTTAAAACACATGTGTTTGGACTGTGGGATGAAGCACAGCGAGAACATGCAAACTCCACTCAGAAAAGTCTGGCTGACAAACAGGTTTAAAGCCAGAGCGTTTCTGCTGTGAGGCCACAGCACTAACCACTATACCATTTATACATCAAGGGATGGGGGTGAGGAGTTAGACTCCATCCCAGCTGTCACTGGGTGAGAGGCCATGTATGCCATCTAGACAGGTTGCCAGTCCATCACAGGGCCAACACACAGACACAGTCAACCACTAAGGCTTATATTCAGAATCACTAATAAACCAAACAACCATGTTGTTGGACATGTTTTTGAAGAAAGCCAGAGTATTGGGAAAGAACACAGGCACAGGGGGAACATGCGGACACCACACAGGAAGCCTAGATTTGAAGAGCAGATTTGAACCCAGCTAACCACTATACCTCCCACTATTTAAACATGTACAACATATTCCTCCCCACCCACAACCCCCATTTAACATAGTGTGGGTAACTGCAGTGTTTTTGTAAAAGACAAAACAAAACAAACTTTACAGTTAATAATAATAATCCATCCATCCACTTATCCGTTTCAGGGTCGCGCTGGAGCCTATCCCAGCTGTCATAGGGCGAGAGGCGGGGTACACCCTGGACAGGTCACCAATCTGTCGCAGGGCTAACACACAGAGACAGACAACCATTCGCACTCACATTCACACCTATGGGTAATTTGGATTAATCAGTTAACCTATCCCCACAAACTGCATGTTTTTGGACTGTGGGAGGAAGCCAGAGTACCCGGGGAGAACCCATGCAAACACAGGGAGAACATGCAAACTCCACACAGAAAGACCAGATGGTGGAATTGAACTCAGGACCTTCTTGCTGTGCAGCAACAGTGCTAACCACCGTGCTGCCCTAAAAATAATAATAATAATGATAATAATAATAATAATCTAAATTACATTTCACCAGAATTTCTACACAAACATTTTCTTCTTTTTATTCCTTATTGGCAAAATAAACAAATCCAAATATATTAAAACTCAGATATCTTCACTAAGCTCATGCTGCTGTCTTGTTCTTGTAGAAGAACAGAGCTTATTAAATATTACCTATCAAACTCGTATCTGTGAGGGCTTTATGTTGTTGCCACCGATACAACCCAGTGACTCTCCTCTTGGATTCCATTTGACACGGGCAGGCGTGACTGACACTGTCTCATATCACCATCGGCACACCAACATCAGTGTCTGACATATATTGTCAGCTGACTAAATAAATAACTTGTATCCCTGGGGCAGATACAAAGCTATTGCAAAGAAAATATGAAAACAGGTTATGAAAACTTTTTCTACAACACACCAGCATTGCTTACCTGTCTTCTCTTCCTTATTCAGTCTTTGTCACCATGACAAACACGTCTGCCGCCACCTCCCCATCCACAGCTGCTGCTGCATCCACTTTACCAGCTGCCACCACCGGGCCTCATGTTCGTCCATCACAGTGCACTATAGTGCAGGGGACCACCCACTGCACCTGTGAGCCAGGATACACCATCTCTGGCAGAGACAGCTACACCTGCACTGGTACACCTAACAGCTTTAGTATAACGCAGACTATACATTTTTCATATTATGATGTTTCCATACGGGTTGTTAGCCATGTCTGTGTGTTATGCATTTTAGATATTGATGAATGTGAGCTGTTTCATAACGGACAGGCTGGGAGGTTGTGTTTACACGCTTGTGTTAACACCCCTGGAGGCTATCGCTGTTCCTGTCCTGCAGGATACAACGTGACCCGTGACGGACGCAGTTGCAAAGGTGAGCAGTCCTTCTTCCTGCTTTATATTTTGCTATCACTTTTGTTTTGATTTTTTCTTTAGCTAAATTTGTACTCAAAGCATTGCTCCAAAAGGCAGATTCTGAACAATGTGGAATGTAACACAAAAATGTAGAGTCTACAAGTACACTTAATAAAATTTTATTCATTTTGACTCTTTTTCTTTTCAGTAATGGCAAATCAAAGAACTGCAGTCTAAATGATGTCCCAACTAAATGTGGGGATTTTGTGTTTCTCTTTTGTGGCAGATATTGATGAGTGTGCTACAAGGCAAAACAACTGCACGAAGGACCAGATATGCATTAATACATATGGTGGTTTCCAGTGTGCTCGTGTGGACTGCCCCAAAATTCCTAATGCTACATATGTCAAAACGTCACCTACGTGAGCATTATCTTTATTTTTGTGTGAGATGCATAGTAACAACTAATTCTTTAAAATCACTCTCATTATTTTCCAGGCGCTGTGAACGTAACCCCTGCCCTGTGGACAACAAGGCGTGCTCTCAGGCCCCAAACTCCTTCTCCTACCATTACTTGGCTGTTGTTTCCAACCTGTCAGCTCCCCGCGTCATGTTCAGAGTGTCAGCACTGCGCCCGATAGGTGACACCCTCCGTTTCTCCCTGCTAGGCGGAAGGCCAGTTCGCCGCCACTTCACAGTGCAGCGCTCAGACCGCGTCACGGGCGAGCTGATGCTGGTGAGCCCTGTGCAGGGCCCTGCCACTCTGGAGGCAGAGGTGGAGATGAGTGAGCTGGAGAGGCGAGTGCAGCTGGGGAAATACATCACCAAAGTCACTATGTTTGTTTCCCAGTATGAATTCTAAGAGAAATCTATTTATTGTGCAAAAAAAAAATAGAAATGCATGTAGAAAATTGGTACATGTAGCAAAGAGTAACAGCACTTGACTTGAGGATACTTGCAATAAGCTGGAAAGACTAAAGAATGACAGCCCGTCCTGAAATAAAGCATTATTTTTGTAATAGTGCCTTAAAATTTATATGCACGTAATCATTATGCCTACGGATGTTTTGGTTTATAATTATGTTTTATTGATTCTAGTTTTGGTACTCTTTCTGTGATAAAACTATAATACCTGTGTTGCCTCCAGTACACCCATTAAACATCATATAAAACATTAACAGTTCAGTCTTTTCCTTACTAATTCTTTAAGGCTTTTCTACACTCTATTCCTTCTGAAATGTGTTTTAAGAACTGCCCGATAGACTGTGAGTAGGGACATATGCGATCAGAGGTTGTTTAACACTTCAGTTCCTGCAGCACAGAGCAACGCTGTTCGCCTGACAGCCAAGGAAGGCTTGCTGAAAAGAGCCTCTGTGTTCCTACAGTGCACGAATAACTTTAACTTTTGCATTTGCAAAACAAGTACACACAGAAAAGAGCTGTGTCATGCGCCCTAAAAGTAAAGTCTGTGCAATCTTTTTCCTTTCATTTAGGGGGGGTTTATATCTGAGGAGTTTCCAAGGAGCGTGATGAAATGTGTCGCCACTGTGCTGCACCAGCCATCTATCTTCTCCTTGATGTTACACAGCTTTCTGAGAAATAAGGAATCACATAGTGGATAGTGTGCCAGGATGTAGTTACACTGGAGGGAAACAGGAAGTCTTTAGTTGCAGAGAGGGCTCCGTACTCTGGCTGAGACACAGCAATGGCTCCATGAGGGAGCAGAGATACTTTAGACACAGAATTCTAAAACAAGATTGAGTGTTGAGTGAAGAAAAAGATGCCCAGAGATAGAGAGGGAGGCAGACAGAGAATGACAGATGAATAGAGATGACTGAACAGAAGACAATTCACACCAGCCAGTCAGTCACTGACTTAGCTGCAGAGTGAATTAAAAACAGTAGTGTTTATTACCACCACAAAAAAGACCTCCCTCTGTTCTTCAGTTCTCCCCTCTACAGTCTTAATAAAAGACTGTAGGCTGGAGGGCGGCTTTTGTCTGTCCCCCAGGGATCCACAAGAGGTAATGATTCAGTAATAAAGCCCCCGATCCTCTGCATTTTACCTCTCCATTGTCTGTCTAGGTTGATACACAACAAAGTTGGTCTGTGAGAGCACCTGGCCTGAAATCTGATGTTTTGCCCATTCTCTTCACCTCACCGTCCTGTTTTCCGCCGCTCCTTAACCTTATCACATTACATCCACTTTCTTGTCATTCCATCCCTTTTCCTCTGGCTCCACTGCCCTTCTCTACAGCTTTTTCCAGTGTGGATGAGTCACACCTCTGTGCAGATAAAAAAAACAAAACAGTCCCCCTAATGAGTGCTTGCAAAGTGAGACTGCAGTGAGTATTCTGATCTCAGTCTGGTTGTTGGGGCATTATTATCAGAAACAAGCATCCTCACTTTGACAGCCACTTGGGTTTTCAGTGGTACTTACTTTTGACTGCGTGTATCTTGGTCTCATGTTGCTTTTAATGGAAAAAGGAGAGAGTGATGGTGTCTGCTGAATCTCCAGATTGTGCATGTGTAGTAGAGAACTCTTAGTGAAAAATGTTCCTCACCTGAGTAGTGTTTTTGAACCCTCACTCCTCTAATGCTTACATTGTCCTATGCACTCATTATTCAGCCTGTTCTTGCCTTTTTGGCCTTATTCCGGTTAAGGATGGTACCAGAATGAGCACATTAGTGACTTTCTTTATATCATTGTCTGATCCTGGTGTTTTTGGACCAAATTTTTATTTCCTGTGTTTGGCTTCCCAGTGCCTGGCAGCAGTGAGGATCACATCATTATTAGCATCTCTAGTCTATAGCAGTGTGGTCCTCAGTTACCAATCATTTTTCTCCATTTTTTTTAAAAATATGTTTCCCCTGCTCTTTCCTGTTTAGGCCTTTTTAAATAAATTTTAGCTTGTGTATTTTAATGTATTAGCCACACAAGTGTTTCATCTTTTAACTGAGTAGCCATGTCTTTCTTTAGAGTTAATTTGTTTTTGTTTAGTTTTTCCTTTCAGTAAGATGGAGAGCCATGTAATTGCGAGGCGTCTTTGGTGAGGTCCAAACGCTGATGCACGTGAGTGAAAGTGCTGAGATGGAGATGGGTAAAAGGGGAGAGTGATGTAAGAACATAAATATGAAGGATACTGTCTTACCAAAAATAATACAATGTTTGTTTAATATTTCCTGAGGTGCGCTGTTGGTCTTCATTCTTTCAATTTTTTGACACCCCATACAAAACACCTGCTTCCTACCTCACCCTTGCCACTGCACATACAAGTCCCATAACAGTGTTGTGGTCAGGAAGAAATGGTAACATCAATTACAAGTAGTAGGATTACTGTTAGGAATACTATTACTATTCTCTTTCAAAAAGCAAGTTTATTGTTAAACCTACACTGTGAGACTTTGCAAAGAAAATGTACCTTTTCAAAATATGATGCAACACTGCCCTCTGTTCACAAATTAGACATACTGCACCCTCAACTGTTTTTAAAAGTGGCCATAAACCATATCTGTTTAAACAGTTATTGGTTATCGGTTTGGAATTTACTAAGATTTATCAGATTGCAAGAGAGAGAGAGAGAAAGGCCAAACTTCATGTGCAATAGGATCCAGACACACATTTATTTATTTACTGTGCTTGTGGCTTTTCATCACCATTTGTAATCATGGCTATTATAGCTATGATTATTAGCATCACTATTGTTTTTAGATACATCATTTAACCAACTAGCCTCTTTGAGATTTGGAGCTCTTTTTAAAGAAGGGCCTGTATAGAGAGAATACAAACATAATAGCAAATAAAACATTAGGAAAATTATAATGCACAATGTTTCAACAAAATCAGAGAATAGTAATAGTTTTGTAGCACATTTTCTTGTGGGCATTTAAACCCAGTTTTTCAGTGAGAGTAAGAGCTATAGCTACCATTAGACTGTCTTGCGAAAGGGCATTGTAAATAAGCCTGTTATATTTAAATATAATATGGGAGCCGTGGAAAGTAGGGAATTTTTGAAGAACTTTAAATATAGCCCAACATTTCATTCAACATCATATCATGTATAGCCTACATTTCAAGTCTTGTTACATCTGAACTGACCTGCTCAAATAATGTGATTGGTGGATGATCGCCAGCACACATCAGCAGTTGAGTTTGATCTTTTGTTTTTTTGTTTGTTGTTTGGGAATTTATAGTTTTCAGTGTCCATTCATTCATTTTATTATAGCCCATAAGCTGTTTACTTTAGTTTTCTTCCACTAAACAGTTCTCTGGCCTCAATCTTTAATTTTCTCAAACATAATGTAAGTTATATTTACTGAAGACACAACCTAAGATTATCCTTTCAGCAAAAATGAGACAGGGGAAAACAGAAAAGTACAGCTTTAATGTCAGTTATGGTCCAAACAAGGCTTCTCATGTGGTGAGAATGAACCATGGAATAAATATCACTGTAAAACTTTCATTTTTGATAAAGCATAGTTAGGGCTGCACCAGGTGACCCTGAGTCCGCCCTTAGCTACACTAGGTCTAGGCTGTTGGGCGCTTTCCACTGAGTGCTTCTCATTTACTCACTATGTGATTATTACACATCACTCTGCTTTCAATCCCTAGTTATTATTAATCTCAAGCTCTCTTCTATAGTATGTTTTGCCCTGTCTTTCTCTCTTACCTGAGCCTGCACAAAGATTTTTCCTGTCAAAGGTGAGTCCTACCATCGCCAAGTACTTGCTCAGAGGGTTCAATGTGATTGTTGGGGGCTCTCTCTGTATTACTGTAGGGTCTTCACTTTGCAATATAAAGCGCCTGCTGTTTTGATTTGGCTCTATAAAGTGAATTTAAAAAATAGCTTTCATGATTTGACTAGTTGCATTTACACATGTGGTTTTCGTGCAGATAACAGAAATTTCTCTCAGCTCCCATAAATTATTTTACAATCCAGGATCCAAAACAAAACAAAACCGTAATGATTAAAGTGCCTTTTGTGCTAAATCACGTGTGCTGTGACCTGCTGAGATGTTGTCGCCTCTCAGCCAAGATGCTTTGCTGCTGCAGATCAAACCCAGGCCACTGTTTCGTGCTCCTCCCCTGGGCTGCCCGTGGACTGCCCCTCAGCTTCCATTCTTCCCCCAAAAAGGTCTCCAGAGTTACTCTGAATCCGTGGTACAACTCCTGCTGCATTAAAGTAAGTCGTAAAAAAATGTTTAGTGCTTACGAAAACTGTCGATGTGCGCCATTTAACGTTACGCATTTCTAACGGGCCGAGTTGGTTCGCGCGTTATCAGCTTTTATTCACCCTCATCCTCAAGTTTTTGATGTTGTTGTTTAGACTGTCAGCTAACTTTAGCTTAGCTGAAGTGAATCTGGACAACAAGCAGCCTCACGAACTTCTGAACTTCAGGAAGCAGTGTGAAAATGAAACAGTCCTAAGATAAAGCCGACATTTATTCTCATTAATAGAGGTAGTACATTTTTTGTGTTTTCTTCTTCTTTTGTTTTTTGTAACCCTGTACAACAGCGAGCTAGCGTTACCCTGCTAACTTGGGAAACACAAGTTAGCAGCGCTGTGATTACTTCTGGATGTGAACTATAACTTTTTTTCCTTTACTCGATACAAAGCTGGTTTGTCTGCGTGAAAAAGCGATAAATGAACTAATGAAGTCGCTGATGAAACGCTACCATTGGGTTAAAACGCAGTAACGTAACAGTACTTAACCAAAAAAATAAGAAAAGATGATTCACAACGCGACACCCGCTATTTTAAACTGTTGAAGACTTTAACTGTGTCATATAACTACTGTGTCGTTAGTGCAGAGCTGTGATTAACCAGTAAATAGGGGAAGTAAATAGGCTCAGACTAATCCAAGTAATAATAAAGCATCCTTGAAGGGGTTTAATGTGAAATTGTAAACGTGTATTTTGAATAAGATCTTGGTACAGGTATATATTTTTAGTAACACTATAACTTTGGGAGCGATATGCTGTGTTAAAAAGCCTCGAAATCAAAGCTTATTTTATACTGCATGCATCTAAAAAAGATTGTGAGTTATTTCATCTGAAATGTTGTTGTTTGTTTCCTTACTGTAGTTTCAGGGAGTGTACATTTACATGAATAGAATATGAATGATAATCATAAACATTCACACAGCAGCTTTTCCTGCAGATGTTTGTTTTTGTTTATTTCATGTTTGCACCCAGGTCAGCATTTCTTAATGATCAACTCAGAAGCTGTATGCCTTTGTCTAAAATGGTAAATTCTGTGATACTTATATAGTCCCACTTCTACTCAGTTTTGAGAACTCAGAGTACTTGCTGTTACAAGTATCAAACTATAACACACATTAACACACATTCATACAGTGCTTTTATCTAATTTCACCCATACACACAGACTCACATTCCAGTTGATGCATCAGGGGCAACCCGGGGTTCAGTATCTTGCACAGTGTTATTTGACACATAGCCAAGAAGAGGCAGGGTTGACCAAAAGACCTTTGACTGAAGGGTAACGTTGGCTAAACTGAAAGAGAAGTGGGTTTGCAGTTATATATTCTAGCTCTAGGTGAGTCGACATTACCACATACAGTACAGTGGTGTTGTCACTTTTTATAGAGTTTACCTTATAAGAACTTTGTTGTGCATGGATCTCCTTTCATTTTTGTTTTGTTTTTTAAATAACTGTAATAACATTATTTTATTTGATCTTTTTATAGAACAAATATCTTTTCAATGTTCTTCAGCAGTAAGTACAGTATTGTGAAAAACCTTTTACAGGACTACATCTGGGATAGGTGTTGTGTAGTAGATGGTTAGTAGCAGCCAGGTACTGCTAATCAGGTGACTTTGATTAATTGGGCATCAGCATGTGCCTTTATCCTGGTGTTTGTGCAGAAGTTTTGGTAGTTTGCTGGTCTGGACCATTCAAGTGTGTCTTAACAAAAGGCCTTAATCTTTCCAGAAGTGGACATCGCAGCAAATGCACACCAAGGTCAGATCATGCAATGCTCAGAGAAAATGCAAAAAAACTAAGAAAACAAAACAAGAACTACAGCACATGGCAACACCGCGTAGGTTTGCAAAGTTGTATCTTATTCTTGATTCACATGTGAGATTATCTGTCTGACAGATCAAACTTGGCCCAAACTCATTCATGCAACAGGACAGTGATCCCAAGCACAGCAGCAAATCTACAACAGAAAATAAAAGAATCAAGGTGCTGCAGTGGCCCAGTTAAAGTCCAGACATTAAACAGATTAAATGCTGTGGACAACTTTAAGAGCTGTGCATGAATGAAAGCTGGCAAACCTCAGCAAACTGTAGCAATGTTGTGAGGAAAAGTGGGCCACAATTCCTTCACAATAAGGTTAGAGACTGATAAAGTCATACAGAAAACGATTACGTTAAGTTATTGCTGCTAAAAGTGGTTCTACAAGCTACTCAGCCATGGGTGCACTTATTTTTTCCCATCTTATCATGCCATCAATCGCATCCTCATTTATTACCTTGTACCATATTCATAAATGTGACATGAGATGTTCATCAAATATTTGTCAATAAATGATTTTTGTTTTCTTTAAGCGTCCAAAGATGATCAATACATAACAGCGGAACAGAGAGGAGAGAAGAAATGTCTCCCAAACTGCCTGCTGGCCAGGGCAGAGGGGAGTATTCTGCAGTGCAGGTGGCTGTCCGAGTACGTCCCCTGCTGCCTAAAGAGCTTCTGCACTGCCATGAGAGCTGTATCACTGTGGATCCTGAGCTGTGTAGGGTTACTCTGGGTCATGACCGACACTTTCTTTGCGACTTCGTATTTGAGGAAACTTGCAGTCAGGAGGAGATTTATTCTGCGTCTGTTCAGCCGCTCATAGATGCCTTCTTTCAAGGTTTCAATGCTACAGTGTTTGCCTATGGACAGACAGGATCAGGCAAGACTTACACCATTGGGGAAGCTAATATTTGTAAGTTTTTCTTTTTTGTCTTTTAGATTTTTTTTTTACTTCAAAATATTAGTAAAATGTTTGGTTTCAACAAAGCATGCATGGCACACACTTTAAAAATACAAGCTATGCTTTTTGTTTGCAATTTTTTTTTTATTGGATTGAAAAAATTAGCTGAACAGAATCAGATCTTCCATTTTTTAAAAATTAACTGTAATTTTAGGTTCCTTTAGTGATGAGGAGCAGGGCATCATCCCCAGGGCCGTTGCAGATATCTTCAAGCTGCTCGATGAAAATGACCTCACAGACTTCTCTGTTCGAGTCTCCTATCTGGAGATCTACAAAGAGGATTTTAAGGACTTGCTGGAAGTTGAGACTGCCAGCAAGGACATCCACATCCGGGAGGATAAGGGCAATATTGGTGAGGAATAAAGAGTCTTAAATGTTTCTAAGCATGTTTTTGAGTAGTCAATGCAGAAATGTCTTCATTTAAAAAGTATTTGTTGATGTATTTAATTGCATTTTGACTTTGTAGTTTTGTGCGGCGTAAAGGAGTGTGAAGTGGAGGGTCTTGATGAAGTGCTAAGTTTACTGGAGTCTGGAAACACAGCCAGGCACACTGGTGCAACCCAAATGAATCCTAACTCCAGCAGGTCTCACACCATTTTTACTGTGTACATGGACCAACGACGAGGAAGCTCTCGCCTTTATGGGACTGCTGGAAGTTCTGGACCACAAATGTTGTCTTCCAAGTTTCACTTTGTTGACCTGGCAGGATCAGAGCGCATTTTAAGGACAGGAAACACTGGAGAGAGACTAAAGGAGAGTATCCAGATTAACAGCGGTCTTTTAGCTCTGGGAAATGTTATCGGGGCACTGGGGGACCCCAAGAGGAAAGGCTCTCACATACCATACAGAGATTCTAAAATTACAAGGTAAGTTATAATAAGTTGATCTGGATTTAAGCATATCAATTTGACTAAACATTAATACCTGATCATTTTATTTCCCTTCTTTCAACTAGGATACTAAAAGATTCTTTAGGGGGAAATTCAAAAACGCTGATGATTGCTTGCATCAGTCCATCTTCTTCTGATTTTGATGAGAGTCTGAACACACTAAACTATGCCACAAGGGCAAGGAACATTCAGAACCGTGCTACAGTCAACTGCAAGCGTGAGCCAGATCGCGTGGAAGGGCTCGAGCAGCAAATCAAGGCGCTTCGCAGAGCCCTCGAAAACCGCCAGCGTTCAGAGACCCGCATAATCTCTCACGCCGAACCCAATAGGAGACCTCGACTTGGAGAGGGAGAAATAAGCAGACTGCAAGTCCAGAGCGCTCACTATAGGACCTGCACAGACACTGCTTACAGGTTAAAGAGCATTTATCGATGGGTTTGATTTAGTCTGCATTATTTAACCTGTGCTGTAAGATTTGGACACTCAGTTTAACCTACCAGAAAAACGTACACATTGGTTGACAGCTGTTTGTGAATTAATCCTCATCTACATCTTTAGAGAGAGAAAAGTTTGATATATGTATATATCATACAATTTAAAAAGCCAGTGCAAACAGAACACTGTTTGGTTTATTTTATAATTACATAATTTATTTATTTTTTTTAAATATTGGAAGACAGTGAAAGTGTCCAGTTAGCCAAAGTCTTAATATGTGACGCTGGATGGGAATAGCCAGCCAAAGATGCAGACTGAGAATCTCAGCTACCAACAAAAAAAAAAACAAGCAAAGCAGAATCAGGAACAACTGAACTTTTTAGTATTTCCAGTGTTTGTCTTACATTCACTTTCTGCAGGTATTTCTCAAAACTGTGTCAGAAAATGCATGTTTGAACAGTTTCTGAGGCGTAAACAGTATCTTATGCACTATTTTGCCCGTATTGTCATCTAGCAAAACTCAACCATGATAAGAAAAAACGGTCTCACACTCCTAGGTACTGCAACCTAGTGCTGGCGACTGTTGTCTTTAGCCTGTGGTGATAATGCTGTATGGATTTTGATGGTTAAAACCGTTTTTTGTTATTTATAAATGTGTTGAAAATAAGCATTTTTCCATTTGCGTTTTAACTAAACAATAATAATTCTGAGAATGGAAGTAAAATTTGTAGAAATTTGTCATGCAAACTGTTTTTTGCATGACAGAATAAATTAAAAGTTAAAATTTGGGACTTTAGTGTGGTTTTCACATAAGGTAACTTGGTTAAAACTATTTAAAACCCAGTCATCAGCGTATTTTATTCTAAATCATAATTTTTGATGTTTCTCTGATACAAAAATGTAGAAGAGATAAGTGAAATCAATGGCTATACAAACATTTGAATGTCTGTGCTGCTGGTGGATCACAGGTTGCTGCGGGAGCTGCAGAGTGAAGGGGCTCTGACTGCTGAACAAAGTCCGAGAGTGAAGGAGTGGCTTTGTTCTGTGGAGGAAGAGAGAAGTGGGCTGACCACGGCTTCCGGTCCAGACAGCGGTATTGAGAACAGCTCCACTGAGGACAGTGCTGGCCTGAGGAGGGGCAGGCCTTCTGTAAGAAACCAGGTCTGTCCCTTTCACTCTAAAATAATTACTAAATCACTAGTAATTATTTTTAAAGAGTAACGTTTTGAACAAAAACATAGGACACATATTACTAACTATGAATTACTCCCTAGGACACCGCTGTGGAGGAGAGGTGGAGCCATGACCATGACAGTGATAAAGATGGAGAGAAAGAAGATACTATTGCACACCTTCAGTCACAGATCCAGCGGTTAGAGAGGGAGAACACAGACTTTCTAGCAGCTCTGGAAGATGCTATGGAGCAGTACAAGCAGCAGGTTAGACAAAGTTTATCTCCTATATTGTTTTTCTGTTGGAGCAGTGACTCACACTTTTGATTTTTTTAATTGTCATCACAAAGTTAATCCTACTGACCCGCACCCGAGCAGTGTTAACACTTAATACACTGATGTTTCAGATCATATCTGATCTTAGTGATGTGATACTGATTTTATTGTCTCAGAGTGATAAGCTGCAGGAGCAGCAGGACCTGATAGCAGATCTACAGTGTCAGCTCTCTACTGCAGGACTGATGGGCCTGGGTCTTAACATGAGGCTGCGGCCGCACACTGCCCCCATGGGCTCCATGCAGCACAGCCAGAATGGAGGCACCCACAGACAGGTAACCAGCCATTAAAAAAAAGAAGTAGAAAATCCATATTAAAATGCAATAAGAGTACAATTTATTCTTTTGTTTTATAGTTTTCATACCTCTACATCTGTGTGTTTTGTGTGATTGCAGGTCAGTCCAGTGGGATACATTGGTAATGGGCCTTGCACTGATCAGGATGGGAAACTGTATGAGGAGCAGGAGATCCCAGGTGGAGCGGAAACGCATTACAGGGAAAAAGAGGGCAGTCATTCTGGACAAGAGAGGTCAAGGTATGTTGTTTCTTCTGAATCTAAATTGAGTTTCAATTTTTTTTGCTGGGCAATCATGTCAATCAACCATTCAAAGTGTCATTGCATTACGCCTGTGCTCATGGTATTTGTGACTTGTGCGTTATTCTGTCAGGCAGGTGAATCTGACCTGGACCAAGTGGGACATGCAGTCAGGGGGATTACCAGCTGCTGGCAAAGGGCTGGAGCCAGACCAGCACCCCTGTTTAGCCAGAAAAGCATGTAAGTCTAACAACTTGCTCACTACCAAGATTACCAGATGCTCAGAAATAATTTAATGGAGCATTGAGTGGGATGTTGAAAGTATTGTCAGGATTTCTTTTTTGTACTATATTTGCCTTCACTAGTGGAACATTTATTCTCAAATCAGAAATCAAGTTTAAGTCATGCAGTGTCATACAGTCAGAAACTCTCTGTTACAAACACGATCAGTTATGATCCAGTTTTAAGTCCTTTTGCTTATTCTTCTGTGTTTTTTGCAGACTGCGTATCCATTTCTCTGTGCGGCATGCACAGAGAAATGAATTAAGTAAATTGCAGGGACACTAACATCACGTGGAAAGATTAATTCTGTACTTTATTGTGGTTACATGTTCAACCAGTGGTTACCGCAGACTTCTAAAACTGATTGTTATGCTTCTGTTGCCTCTTTTCTGTTTCTATATTACACTCCACTCGTGCTTGAGTTGAGTCAAAGCTGTGTCCCCTTCCTAATTGTACCACCACCCTATCAACCTTGTGCGTTCACTTTCAAATTTCTCTGTAGCCAACTCCAGCAGTGGGGAAAGTCTAAAAAGCTTTGAAGGTGTTTCAGAGTGGGGACTTCTTCAGGCACAGCAGAAGATCAGGGAGTTCTCTGTCACCATTCGCATGAAAGAAGAACTCATTAAGGAACTTGTCAAAACAGGTAGCAATTAAAATTTTGGCTTTATCCTTTTCATAAAAAATATTCTCTTGTGTGTTTTTTCTGAATCAGTTGTTTGCCTTTTAAGGTAAGGATGCTCAGGCTCTGAACAAGCAGTACAGCCATAAGATCACAGCTCTGGAGGGGGAAGCTGTGCAGGCTCGGCAGGAGCTGCAGGAGGCCCAGCGGCAGCTGCAGGACCTAGAGAGGCAAGAGAGAGAGATCAGCATCACAGACAAGACCAGAGCACAGGAATGTCGCAGGAAGATAGCTGCTGCTCAGAGCAAAGTTCAGGTTTGTGTTCATGTGACGCCAAGTTCAGAGTGATGTTGTTGTTTTGTGTCAGTGAGATGCTGCTTTTTAAAACTGTGTTCTTAATGATTTCATTTCCTGATTTTTAAACATGACCTGTAAACTTTGAAAAGTGAAAATATTTCTGGTTAAACATTAGGTACTAAGTCAGCGTCAGAGGGATACTGCCCGTCTCGCCAACCTTCCTGCCCAGAGTGAGCGCCGTGTGTTAGAGCTGGAGAGAAGCGTCCAGTCTATGAGACAGCAGCAGGAGCAGCTGCAAAAGCGGCTGCGTCAGGAAAGTCAGCAGAAGCGTCGTCTGGAGAACGAAATGCAGCAGAGAACTCACAGAGTCAAGGTACCACTTAGTGGCTTTGTTTGTTTGTAACTAAGCAAAGTTTAATTGAAAAATATTCGTCTGTGCGACAGATGGCACTGTAGTTTCAGTTAAGGCTGGGTAATTAATCCAATTTTATGTCAGTTATGATTTTTTTTTTCCAACAAACACGAAACAAAAAAAAAAATCTAGATTAAACGGCTCTTGAATTCATTTTCACTAAAAAGCTCTCGTTTGTTTCTTGAGTTATAAATCAAGCACCTCTTTCCTTTGCAGCTTAAACTCACTCAGTGTTTAGTGCAGCTCGAGCCAAGAGAGAGCAAATGGGGCTCACTTTACCCCCAGGCTACACTCGCAGACATCCCACAGTGGTGGTAGGGTGGCGTGGACTGGTGGTTGCCCTTGCGAGAAAGGCTTTAGAGTCTAAAACGTCTCATCTTAGGGTCTAACTCTCCTACAGGACAAATGCCTGTCCTCTGTCACCTCCATTTAAATACTTTTTACTCATCAGCCTTAGAATGAGTATAGAATCTGTCTTTTGGGGGTCAATGATGAGCAAATTAGCATAACTGGAAATTGGAGCCAAATGCAGTTCTTGCAGTTCTTCCTGTTCTTGCAGTGCGATGTGTGAAAATGTGACTTTCATGTTATTTACACCATACCAGGAACTTGAAATAAAGAATGAGCAGCAGCAGAAGATCCTGAAGATAAAGACCGAAGCGATTGCAGCTTTCCAGAGGCAGAGACGCAGTGGCAGCAACGGCTCTGTCATCTCATTAGAAGAGCAACAGGTGCAGCAAGAGCTGAGATGCAGTAGTAGTGTATACACGTAAAGCACCTAGAAATACTACTACTGTCTGTTATTGTGCTTTTATGTGTCCTTTTGTGTCTCAACTCGCCTGTGAGCAGAAAATTGAGGATCAAAAGCGCTGGCTGGATGAGGAGATGGAACGGATACTAGAACAGAGGAGAGGATTGGAAGATCTGGAGGGAGAGCTGACGAAAAGAGAGGAAATCCTGGCCAAGAAAGAAGCATTGCTACAGGAACGCAGCGGATTGGAAACCAAGAGGCTCCGTTCCAGTCAGGTATTAACACAAACAATTCAGCTTATTAGCACAGAGGACTTGCAGATGCTGAGTCCTGTTTTATTCATCTTACCTCCAGGCCCTAAGTAAAGATCTAATGACACTCACCGGGCGCATTGAATTACTCGAGGAAGAGTTGAGTGAGAGGAATGGTCTCCTTCGCAGTAGTAGTGCTCAAGACTCCCAACAGATCCGGCAAGAGATCTCCAACCTACGTCAAGAAAAAGATTCACTGCTTAAACAGCGAGTTGAGCTGGACGATAAACTGCGGCAGGGTAGCCTGCTCTCACCAGAGGTCAGATATTACTCTGAGGTTCAAGCTCTTTTATCTGATTTTAATTATCAGCACTCTTTAGATTAATATTTTGCTGTACAGAATACATGTACTGAATACAGTCACAATAACAGCCTAATTATCAAGAATCTGGAAAGCACTAGTTTCAAACTGAAAATGAATTAATTCAAATCTTCATTAAGGACATCTGTTCACTCTGATGTTACCAGGAGGAGCGAACGCTTTTCCAGCTGGACGAGGCAATTGAGGCTCTGGATGCAGCGATTGAGTATAAGAATGAAGCCATCACTCAAAGACAGAGACAGCTTCGGGCTTCTGCCAGTATGCTCTCCCAGTGGGAGATGAATCTCATGGCCAAGCTTAGTTACCTGTCTGCCTCTGAGACCAGAGCTCTGCTGTGCAAGTACTTCGACAAGGTATGTGAAACAGAATAAAAAATGTTCTGAATAAACAGACCCTCACAAATTTTATTCATTTTTAGGGGGTAGAATAAACCTTAAGATGATAAAAAGAGAGAGAACTGTGCCCATGTAAGCACCTCAGTCTGATTAGTTTGTGGCTCTTCCTTAGTATGCCCTCTCCTTCACATTTAATGTGCCCATACCTGCCTTGACAGAAACGCCCAGTGATGCATTCTACTTCCCTTTCAACAAAACAGCAGTTACAAAGCTGAAATGTGTCTTTGTGTTGAGTTTTTTAAGAGAAACTCTGGTCATTTACCAACATCCACAAGGTGTTTTCATCCAGAGAACTGTCGCTCCCTGGATATATTCTTTTTCTGACCATTTTCTGTAAACTCTAAAATTGGTTGTGTAGATCAGCAGCAACATTCAGTCCAGCTCAGCTGCCACCAACAGCCATGCCATATTCAAGGTCACTTAAATCACCATTTTTTTTCCCCCCACCTTTTTTCTGATGCTCAGTTTGAACTTCTGCAAGTTGTCTTGGCCATGTCTACATGCACAATGCTTGGAGTTGCTGCCATGTTTAGATATATTTATGTTAACAACCATTTGAGCAGGTGCACCTTGCACATGTGACTCTGGACTGCGTCTGGACTCACCAGTTGTAGGCTTATGAGTGTTTGTGTGCACATTTCCTGCAGGTGGTATCTCTGCGTGAAGAAGAGCGTAAGCTGCAACTTGCCCTAGCTGAGCTGGAAATGCAACTAGATGAGCAGCAGAGGCTGGTGCAGTGGCTGGAAAATGCTCTCGATCGCACACAACTCGACACAGATCGCCGGCTTACACAGCAGCAGAAGGAACATGAGAGGAGTGTGCAGCTCTTACTGCAGCAGTGTCGAGGTGAGACTAACATAAACCAGTCACGCTATACTACAGACTAAGTAGTCTCACACACTGAACATATTTAAGGCTCAAAGGTAGAGTATACGTTAAAGTGGCAGATGGTGTTTCCGTTAATATACTGTGTACGTTTTATAATCCCAACAGAACAAATGGACGAGGGTCTGTTAGGGCGGCAGCGGCAGTATGAGGGATGGATCCTCAACCTCAGCAGGGAACTGAACCATTACAAAGCGGCTAATCTGGAACTAAACAGCAAACTGAGGGAACTCTGTGGGTCATCCACGCAGCCGAAAGAGCATCCTAAAGGTACAAAAGTGTTTATTTTTAGTGTGTGATTGCGATGTCATTCTGCAGGACTAGGAACAAGATGCCTTCAGTTCAAATTTTCCTTCTGCTTTGTAACTTTTGGAGTTTTCCCATCAAATTTAGTGATTTTTACCGTTAAAAATAATGTATTCCTGCATTAGTAAATATCCTTATAACATACTGTCTTTCAGTCGTGCCATCTGATGGTAAACCTGCGAACGCTGGCAGCATGGAAAAGCTTCCCCGTTGCCCCGAAGACAGCTCAGGAGGCAGTGGGGCAGGGCAGCTGGACAGACCTTCCAAGTCTAGGGAGGAAATGCGGGAGCTGGTGAACACCCCTCTCCCGTCCACGTGGAGGCGCTCTTCTCTCCCAACGGAGGAACCTGCCATCATGGAGGAGCTGTGGCTTCAGGTGGCTAGTGACGGCCCTGTTAAACGTGTAGGTCAAACTGCTGTGGGGTCTTGGCCAACATCCCTGCCTGTGGTTAAATCTCGCCGAGAGTCCCGTCGCTCCAGCCTCAACATTGGACCACTGACCTCAAACAATGCATTAATAGATGTGCGAAAGAATCCTGTCTGAAAGTAAATGTAACATGTAATTCGCATGTATTTTTGCTCTGTGGTCGCTGAAAGATTTTGTTGCTTTGTCAGTCTTTTAGCTTTTTTATGTGAATTTTGTACTTTAAATAATGAACACCCACTGATTTTGATACAAAGCACTTTCCACTAAGTTTTTCATGTCATACAGATGGTAGGTATGTGGTCTAACAATATGGCTCATTTCATCCCTACAAAACGAGATTCTGTCTTTCTCTGATGATGTAGTCTTTTGACTTTCTTGAATATTTTATATTAAAAGGTTTTTGCCTTCTATCCTCATGTTTCTTATTTTCTTTTGTACTGAATTCAAGTCTTGGTGCATTTTAAGTTTCAGTCAGGATTTAGAGTCCATCACAACACAGAAACAGCACTACTGAAGGTTATTACTGATCCTCCTATAGCCTCTGACAGGTGAAATATTTGATAACACTGACTACATCAATTACTATAGAGACAGGAACTATTATTAAAGAACGATTAAAAAAAATGTTTGCAGCACAAGTCATGGAGTCCCACAGAGTTGTGTTCTGGGACTCATGCTTTTTACATTATAGATGCTTCCCTTAGGAAATACAGTGATGTGTGATTTTTTACTTCTAAATTCTGATAAACGCTGAGGTTTTTGTATTTTGACCTAGAAATCTCAGAAACATGTCTTACTTAGATGCTGTATCCGCTCCCCAGTAGCATTATGAAGAATCTTAGTCATTTTTGACCAGAGCATGTCCTTTAAACAAAAAAGTAGAACTACATTCTTTCATCTGTGCAGTATACCTAAAATTAGAAACGTCCCATCACTAGTAAAGCTGAAAAACTTGTTTGTGTATTTTTAACTTCTAGGCTTGAATGTCACTGATCCCATTTGTTCTAAACACTCCCGCAACATATTTGTTGTATATCAGCTTCACTTCTGTGTTGAATCCAGAAATGAATTTAAAATCCATTGGCTGCTCGCAGATACTGGATTGTCTAATTGTTTGAGATTTATCTCTAATCTTGTAAATCTCGACCTTGCAGTATAAAGCACACTGATGGGGCTTTTTAAAATGAATTTTTAGTAATTAAACTAAATTACATTGAATATGTGTAGCTGTAAAGACTTGTAAAACAATCATTTTGGAGTGGCGTTTGCATGTTCTGAATGTTAAATTAATGGATGAATCTTAGCAAAGCTGATGTTGATAAGAGAAGAAAATCATTTTGTGTTTTAATTAGCATAATTTGCTGAGGACAAAGAAGCCAGATTCCAGGTAAAACTTTGCTTCATGGTTTTCAAAGATGCATTACACTGCATTATTATTATTATTATACACAGCCTAAAAGTGCACATCTGTTCACAGTGAAAAATTACTCTTAAATACAAAAGTCTGAAGATCTGTGTCTTCAGCTGCCAAATGCCACCTGTAAGAGAAAAGGTACCACACTTTAGGGCAGTGGTTAAATATTGTCATTCACAATATTCTCCCATTTCTCTCTTTCTCTACACTTTTTAATGAACACATAATCTTTTTCTCTCTTCTGTTAGATACAGAGGAACACATGAAAGATAATGGAGACTATCTGGGACATGAGAGTTTGGATGGACACTAGAAGGCAGTATAACCTCAAATCTGAAATGTGGACTGAACATCTTTGTACTTTTTCAAGTCTCATCTCTGTGGACTGTTTTCCCCTCTGGGCTCAGAAACTTTGGTTCTTCGTAAAGTCATTGACTTCTGAGAGAGAGCAAGAAAAAAAACCACATTAGCATGTATGTGTTTGTGTTGTGTTGCTGACTTTCGCAAGTCCAAAAGGAACAAGTAATCAATCAGTGGAAAAGAGCCCAATGTAAAATATGATGTGAAATCTGATCTACATCTAATTATTAATAATTAAAAGTCAAATATTTAATCAAACATCAGATTCTTACTCATTCTAATTTCAAAAACAGGCATGATAGAGAAGGGGCAAGTGGGGTGGCTTGAAAATAAATATATTATATATGAAAAAAAAATAAAATAAAATAAATAAATAGCCTTGTTTCAGGACGCCATTAGCAAAAAGGTGTGTATCTGAGGAAAAGCTGGGGGGATTTTTTCAGGTGTGTCCTCTTCTCATAAAAATAAGTAAATAAATAAAAATATTCAGCTGAAAATGTGAGTTGGTCCGAATGAGTTTGTGTTACATTTTTGTATTTTATACGTGTTTCCTTTTCCCACCTTTGAAAAGCAGTGGAAAAGTAAGTAAACATAAGTAAGAGAGTAAGAGACCACATATAGATGGACGTGCTTGTCTGCCACAGCGTTGTAGTTGATTTTGCTACCGCTGGGTGGCGCTAGAGTCAGAAACTGACTAGATCTGTATGATGGTTTTAATTAGTGGGGAGCAGTTGATAATATATCGGGAAAAGAAAAAAGAAAAGCATTTGCCAACACCGGCTTCAAACGTGTCACAGATGATTTTCTGTTTTACTAACACATCTTTAAAAAAATAACAATAATAGATTACTAACAATACCGACACCACCCAGGAGCAATATGGCTATAACAAGCTGAACAGATAAGAAAACTAAACTTATGTAATAATAATAACAAAACATTGTAACTACTCTTTTTTTTTTTTTTACTTTAGCCAGCAACAACGTGCTCTCTGGTTCTTTTTCTTCTTTTTTAAGTTTTGTTTTGCTGGTTCAGTTTCCACTTCCACAGTTAAAAGAGCGCAACGGCGACGTGATGTCTTCGTGAGTTCTCCAAAAACACACACACGCACAGGGGGAGAGTTTGCGATTGGTTATCGGCAACTTGCTGACGTGACGTCAGCAAAAGGAGGAGGAAGTATTGAGAAAAAAAGAGAGGAGGCGAGACGAGAGCACTGAAGTGTCTGTCAGGGGACGCGTCGCAGCTTCAGGACCGCGGACTGATGATGCGCGCTTTTGGACGTGGCTGATGAAAAGCGTCTCGCTCCTCTGTCAGTCCCACGGAGATCACAGCACTGACCCGGGAACGTCCTGATCTCGGATACAAGCACAAGACACGACGAGGATGTCTCATCCACAGCCGTCTGCGCAGGCTCGGCAGATGGCGTGGGATTTATCGATCTGATCCACGCGCTCACCTGTTTGTCGAAGCGAGGCTGTACAGAAACTCATTTCCATGTTCTAAACACCTGGAGCCCGGATGATGCGACGCTGGCCGCCCCTCTTTGCCACATGTGGATGTTTTGGTCTCCACGAACGCAGGAGGCATCTCAAGAAGTGAGTCTTTTGGTTAGGGTAGGCTTGACTAGTTTCCACAGATCATTCCACCTTCAGGCGTGTTTCAACAAATGCGCCTCGATCTGAGGGCGCAGACTTGACATTTGACACATTTATGGTTATATTGTTGGCATTTATTTAACGTGACATGCTCAAGTTCACAGTCAAACCCATAACCAATAGATAACGATGTGTACTGGCTTCTATAACTAGTTTGCAAGAGAACAACATTAAAATGGTGCATGAGTAACCCAGTTACCTGTGCCTTAACTTATATAACAAGGGCAAAACATTAGTTGTGACAGTGAAGCAGTGTTTATGCAGGCCTGCACTCTTCAACCAGAAGCCTTTCACACACCGTCCAGGCCACTGAAGGCAATTTGACTCATACAGTGTGATTTTTTTTTTAAATTTATGAACCCCCCAAAACACACTATGAAACCTGCTATTGCCTTTTTAATATTTTAAATTATATACACATATATACAAGTGTTAGTATTTGTGTGCGTTAGAAAGTGACGCACGTCTTGTCGGTGCATCTATTTCCCAATTAAAAATATTGACGTCAGACGTACAGGGGAAAAACGTGAGGTCATCACGAGGTTGATTTGAGTCAAATATTTAGCTAAATAATTTAGAAATAGATATAAATATATGACAGGGTAATCTTGCATTGTGACCAAAGCTGTAGTGGCACCATTAGAATACCTATAATAACAATACTCATCATATATAGCTGTAAAAATAACCGAAAGGCTGATACAACTAATAATAATAATAATAATAATAATAATAATAATAATAATAATAATAATGTTTAGCATACATGTTTGATAGATTCCTAAGGTGTTGCTGTGGAAGATGGGCTTTAATGAAACGTTAAAGCAGTGGAGTTTGATGAATTCTGATGATCTGGGTTTGTTTGCAAAGTGTGAGAAGGAGCACAGAATCCACAAACAGTCACACAGACTACACAGCTGTGAAGTTGCACCTTAAAGCACAACAGGAACAGCTACTGTACAGTTTGTCACCCCACATCTATTTTTCATGTGTATTTTGGTGCTTAGGCTCTAGAATTGGAGTATCATCTCGGTGACTGACAGACCGCTGAGATATTAAAATGGTTTAATTAGTTTTGGGGAAGATATGGAGATTTGGGATTGACATATCTGATTTAAAAACATTTAAAAAAAACAGAAATTACCATTCGATGGTGTTGAAGTGAAACCTGAAGCTAAACTTGCATAAATACCAAATCATTTTCTTTGTTCCCAGAAAGCCTCGGACTTACCTTTTGCTGTTGTCGCTAATGACGGAGCCTGTTCCTGTCTTTGGTTATCTAGCTGTATGAGTGATAATCATGCATCATAAAGCTAGATAACCGAAAGTAGGAATGACCTCCAAATCCTCAGCCTCTTGTTTATGAGATTAAGAAAAAAAGAAGAAGAAAAGAAAGAAAAACTCCAAAAGGAGGACATGTTGTCTTTTCAGGTAGGTTATGTGTGTGTATTAGGTTTAATAATACACAGATTCTTTATGAAAATGCATACAGTAAGGTTTTACTTATTGACTATTCTTCAATCAAAAGTGCCTCTTCCTTCCTATTTGTGAGAAAAAGACTGGCACAATGAAGACATTGTCTTAGGTTTTAGAAAATGGTTGTGAATATGTTGGGTAAATATTTTATCAGTAAACTGAAAAAGCTTTTTTCAAAATAAGGTGTTTTTGCTGCACCTTTCCACAACAGTTATCAGCCTCATGATCAAACACACAGAATCCCAGAAATTAAAGCATTTCTGATAAATTCTAACACTGAACTTTTCTGAAGGTTGCTTTAATGAAATGATCCGGGAATAATAAGCTCACGGGGTCACTTAAATATTTCTGAAAGTAGAAAGAATTTACAAGGGGCCTTTATTGTACATGAATGAATGATTTTTCCTACAGACTTCCTTTAGAAACATACTGATGACATTTCTTTGTATAACAGAAGAATTTGGCCTCACGTTGTCAAATTTAAAACACCATTTTTACCTCATGTTAATGTTTATGTTACTGTGATTAAAACCTTTAATAAGCATAAGGAGACTGTTGAGATACAGGTCATGCCTTTTGTTTGGAAAAAATGCTATTACATTTAAATGTTTTTATTTTTAAAGCTGAATGCAGTTTAGCTTTAAAAATTAGAAAATTAATATTATTTTGCCTTGACTCTGTTCGGCAGAGTGTGTATTTTACTTATCACAGTATAAACCAACAATAAATTTCCAGATTCTTTAAATTTGTCACAGTTTAAGGAACAGTTAAGATCCAGGAGAGAAATCACAAGTGTTAGCTTATGTCTTTCCAAGGATTAGCACCCATGTATTTGTGTCAAAAGGTTATATTTTTAAAAGCACGGTTATAATAAAGGCATTTCATTGTCCTCTAAATGAGAGGCCTCCTTCTCAAATTTAAGTACGTGGGGATGTTTGTATTTTGGGAGTCATCTAGATGGAGGTTCAATGCTGCGTTTAAAATGGATGTGTAGCAGAAAGTATAGCCGCATTAACGTGGTCCATCATCAGCCGTCCGTCAGATACAAATCACTGCTGTCTTTATGCCTTCCTGTCTTAACTGTCACCTCCGGTGTGCTCTCACTTAACAGAGATGTAGCAAATCACTGAGGTCACGTTTCTGTGGCCTTTTGAAGGTCGTTCTGTGAGTCACTGCACTTCTAACTGCTGCAGTAATTGAACAGAGCGGGAGAAAGTCATTGAATCAGTGGTTGAAAAAAAACCTCATGACATTTGATTATATTAAAGCTGAGAGGGAACCTGCATCTCTGTGACTCTGCAGGTGGTGAAACAAGTAAAAATTCCTACAATTGTTCCAAGTTTACCGAAGCAAAACACAAAGGAGAAAAATGCTTCTCAAAAGCTAAAACCTCAATGTAAGTAACAGCACCGTGTTATTGTGTGCAACATTTTCTAAACTTTTGACATTTTAAGGTTATTGAAGCAGTTTAGAGTGATTACCTGTTACCTGTTTATGTTTAATTCTTTTCCCATAAAAGCTAGTCAGCAAAAAAAGTTTGAAATTAAATATATAGAATTTATTTGTAATTTCCTTTTTTTCCAGTATTGAGTTTATTTGTTAGGCCTCCTTTAAAAACAAATCATTCACTTAGAATACAAAAAAAAAAAAAAATACAAGTAAACTATAAATAATATTTTTTAAATGAAAGTAAAAATGCAAAATGTTATGTTATATTTCCCTTTTTTTATTTTATTTTATTTTATTTTATTTTATTTTTTAGCTCAATAGTAATCATTTTAAAATCAAATAGAGATCAGCTGCCTAATGACATCTGCAAGTAGAAAATTAGAAACCAAAACGCCAGGTATGGCAAACGTCTTGTTTTGGTAAAACTCTTTTAGACCATTAGCCTGTAATAACGGATGCATTAATTATTATGGGTTTTTTTTTGTTTGCTTGTTTAATTATTTTTGGTGTAAAAGACAAAAACATGCAGTTGTGACCTGGAAAACGAAACACTGATTTACGTTTTTGTTATTTCAAAAAGAATGATTATTTATAAAGGAATCAAGTTTTTAAATTAACCTTTGTCCCCTTTGATTTAAAAAAAAAAAGGATACAGCTGAAGCTGAAGGGTTAATATGCATTTACACTTACATCCTTTTTCGACATACACGTTTCGTTTTTTCCCCCACCTTTAAACCTTTTTATTTTTAAACATTCCTTCTTCTAACTCGCTGTATTCAAATATGTTTAAATGCTTCCTCCAGCCTTCCGTTTCCTGCCGTGATGCTGATGAACGGAGAGAGATTAACGTTAGGCCCAGGTTTAAGTCGAGGTCTGTCAGTGGGCTGAACTGCGTCCGGTGACCTACATAAGATTTAATAGTTAGACCATGAAAAAAGGACATCAGTCTTGGCAATTAGATTTTTTTATGTAGTACTTAGAAAATATCTTTTCCTTTTATTTATTTTTTAAAGGAGAATAAACCGTGCACCCAATAACCCACCTTACAGCTCTCTGTTGGATCACGGCATGCATGAAGACCCTGACTGTAATATAAAGAAAACAATCACGCATTTCTAGCAGATAATGAATAGGACGCAGACAAGCTCTGCATATTAACATAATTGCATCAAAACTGGGTGTAAAAGCGAGTAGGCCCATTTAAAGGCACAGCACCACCTGCGAGCTCCACCCAGCAATGAAAAGATAGAGCGATTCTGAACACGTTAATATAATTTTATGCTTATATTTAATATAAAGATTGTTTTATTGTCCTAAATATTTTTGAAGTTGTAGTAAATAATAATAATAACAATAATAATAATTAGATTAGATAAAAGTTCAGCTATATTTTTATTGTGCCTAGATGCCGAGAAAATGCTATTTTAGATTATTTTAGATTTAAAAAATTGTCTTTCAGATTCTTGCTGGCTGGCAGCCCTCCATGTGCTTCTTAGTTTTTTTTTCTATATTTTTTTCCCTCTGTCATGCCAAAATACTGGTTTTAATAGCCAGAGGCTGTGGTTTGAACAAGTAAAAGGGGAACTGTCCCTTTATTACATGTTGTAATTAGACATTCAACTGGAAGGGGGGGGGTGAGGGCAAAGCTGGGTAATTATAAATGCTGACACACTGGAATACTGCGTGACTAGCAACACACAGCACATGCTTTAAATCCTCATTATTAGCTTTTCAAGAAGCATTCAGCTCTCTAATTTCTATGTCTGGATCTTTATTTAAATTTTAAATTCATACAGTAAGGTTACGCTGGGTTTAATGTGCTTTGGGTCCAGAAAACAGCTAAACATCTGGAAGGGCAAGGAATTGTGACTGCATCTTTGATTATTTACCTGCTGCCATTCTGCACAATAACTGTATAGTGAATTCAAAAATATTTCTCGTATAAAAAAGTCATTCCTGAAATGTATTTTATTGGAAAAGCGCTGTTTGACTGCACTCACAGGTATAATGGATAAACACAAAAGGCTTTAATGTGCACCCGTGCACATGTACATACAAACACAGTGCAGTCTGCATGTCGGTGGTGGACAGTGCAGCTGCAGGAGACCTGTTGGCCTGTTGGTAAACAGTGACCAGGCTCCACATTATAATTCTGATCCTGCCTTCTCTCCACAATGGCTGCTTTGTGAAAGGAGTATTTCACAAAGGTCCACCACTTCTTTTTTTTTGTCCCCCTCCCAACATTGTATATTTGAGAGGCTGCTGCAGTAAACCCTGTGGTGGGAACAACAGTCAAGACTAGACAGTGGCAGATGCTTGCATTAGCACAGCAGCCATAACAGTGTCTCTGGTAGAAGTTGTCCTTTTGTCTTCCTGCCTCTTTATGTCTGACACTGACTTTCATGCTGTGAGCATATAATTAATGCACTGTCTTACGCCTGAACTATTGCGAATCACAAACTGAATTGTGAATGTGGTCATGTATCATGAGGAAATGTAAGTCTTAATTTTCCAAAGAACGATTAAGAAAAATCTTGCCTAACATGCCTTAACAAGCAGCACATGACACACTACAAATATCCCAGCAAAAACCCAAAATCTTAGCAGTAACGGAAAGATTGCAACGATTCATTGCAGAAATGTGTAAACTGGCAGCAAAACAGCCAACGAAGAAGACACAGAGACACAAATGAAGAAATATACTGGACAACTGGAAAGACGGTCTGAGCTGGCCCGCTTAGTTTGTCTATGAGGGCTTTGATGATCAGTTTATTGGTTGATCAGTTTATGTTGCCATGTGTCAAATTCAATACTCAAAAACAACACACAGATTAGACTCTAGTTAGCTCTGTCTGGGTGAGCTGTGCTTGCTTGAGAAGTGAAGAGTAGTGAAGGGTAGCAGGGAGAGTGAGGCTTTTATTCTCATGGCTCACTTTAGAGAAACCTTCATTTGTGTTTTGCTCTCACCAGAGCAAAGTTTTACACAGTAGAACTTTTTTTTAATAGGGGAATGAGTCTGATCCGAATGAGTCAAAGTCTCATATCTCAGTACCTGTGTAGTACCTGTGTATAGTAAGGATGATGATGAGGTCTCCCGAAGGCAAGACATTGTCCTTTTTACATCTCTGCAGGCCCCATTCCCCCATCCCACAAGGATACCGCAGCTGCAATCCAGTCTTAATCTGGGGATAAACACGATTATCCTGCTATGGCTTGTTCTTGGCTTTGTAACAGCGACAGGGGACCTTTCACAGCTCGCCTTTTTCCCATGGTCGAGTGGGTCTGAGCAGCTAAGACCCCTGATGTGGACCAGTCGTCGTTTATCAGCTGTAGGCAAGCAATCAACCCCGCGCTGACTCTAAGGGAGCAAAAGACTGAAAAGGTTAGAGAGCTGCAGCTCCTCATAGAAGATCCTGCTCCCATCCTGATCTCTGACATGCACGTAGCTTTATAATTAGCAGAATCAAAATGTGTTTTTCAGTTTCTTATGTTAACTAAATAATAAAATGTCCATATTGATACATGTAGTAATATTGGGAAGAAAAAAGCAATGTTTTAAATAAATAATGTGTTATTTTTTCTCCCAATATTAGATCTCTATTATTAATGTAACTGTAACTGGGATTCATTTATAGGCACAAGTCCCTATTTCACTCTAACATGTACATTATTTTATTTATTTTATTTTATTTTATAAGAGGCCAACTTGTAGTACTATAATTGCAAATGACCAATTCATATGTAATTTATGCACCAATCATATTATAATCATTACAAAAATGAAATCCCTGTCTTCCTCCCAATTAAACATTTATTTATTTGTGAGTTAAAATGCATACACAGTATGTAATTTGACCATATCAAAGGACAAAATCTCTCAGGAGTGGATTTTGCATTCTCTTCCCGCCAGTCGTCATTTGGCTGTCAGTCAAGTTCAAGTTCACAGGGGTTGGAACGTCTGGACTCTTCATTCACTCCTCTCATTCCTCCCCTGGACTCCCCCCGTCTCCCCTGCTCCCATGCTCTGCGTTGACTGCATGGCATTACTATGACACAGAGGCTGTGGCGTTGTTATGGCAGCAGGCTGGATGGCCCGGGTATGTGCTGGTGAAAAAGACAGCCTGTCAGAGACAGAGAGAGAGGGAGAGGAAGAGAGAGACTCAGGATACCCCCCTCAACAGCTGGGCACAATCACCCCCCTTCCAGCCTCCAGCCGCCCCCTCCAGCCTTTCAAACACCACCCAGACCCTGGGAACACTGAGAATTTCACATTCATCATTCATCACACACTCCCTGCACACCCCTCTCAACCTTCTTCCACTTTTTCTCCCCAACCAAATCCTAACTCTGTTACCCATCAATTCATCCATCCAATATTTAAAATACTCCTTTAAAATACTACCCACACTTAGAGAGATGCCTGCCCCTCTGACACAGGTGTACTGTGGGATCAAGTAAGGAATTTCAGATTTAAAAAAATGGTAATTCAAATGCAAAAATTGAAGATGATACTTGAGCGTATTTTTACACTCAGTCATGCAGTGTGTGTGTGTGTGTGTGTCTGTGTGTGTGGGAGAACAAGGGAGAGATTTTGTTGAGGTCTCATTCAACTTTGAGCATGAAAGGCTGATCATTTGCATAAACTGCATGCTGTCTGAGGGGTTTGGGGGTGGCAGCCATACAGAGAAAAGATATAAGAGAACATAAAAAAAGAGCACAATCCTGCATTGTAGGGCTGCAGGAAGAAAGAGGAGGTTTGAATAAGAGAGAGGGTGAAAATTGGCAGAGAAAGGACTTTACCATGTCTCCCAGTGGGATTAAATTGTCCAGGAGCCTCTTTATATATAATTTGGTGAATATGGCAGCAGCATGGCCACAGGGCTGAATTCAGTCTGATCCTACACCGAGCCCGAGCCTGAGCTTCATTTGAAAGGAGTTACATATATGCTGAGATGATGCAACCAGTTAAAGAATAAAGTAAATGTTTAGAGCGGTTCACAAATTTTTTTTTTTTTAATATTTAATTTATTTTTTGTATATTAAATTCCAGCTGATGTCGTTTGTCCTCTTATTTTTCTTTCTGTTTTTTCCCCTCAGATGAGGACCAAAATGGTACCAGACTCATCAAGCTGTGGAGGATCAGGGGTCACTGTGAGGAATCCCGTCTCCGCTACTGGACTCAAAGTTTTCTATCACCACATGCGAGCAGAGCTGTGCAAACAGATCTCACTTCAAGCAGATTACAAATAAAATTGCTCTGCGAACAAAACAAAACCAAAAATGTTCTCATACTCTTTGCAGAAGATTCATGCTTTTTCTTATTTTGGAAAATAAGCTAAAATGTGTACAAATTTTTTATTTTTTTGTCTATTTATTTAAATGTAAATTTGTCCCTGAAAGTTATTACTACAATCATATTGTATTCAGGTCTTTGTATTTCGTCATTTTAATAACTTGCTCATAAATTAACCCAATAAACGTGTAATGTAAAATTTCTTTACGTCGACAGTGTATTAATGCATCTTTTTGGAGTAACCCTTTTAAACTGGATCACAGCAAAGTGACTGAAACCTATTTAATTAATAAAAATGTAATTAAAAAAAAAACAGAAATGAGCTGGCTCTGTCATTATTATTAAAATCTGAGCCAAACTGAGCCAAAATCTTCACAAAGGCCGTTTCGGTCAGCACCTTGGACAGAGGCAGACTGCAACGAGCGCTCCACGTTTGGAGGGTGAAGAATGAAAGACGACTATTTATTTTATTTTAGTTTAGTTTAGTTTAGTTTTTTTTTTTTAAACAGGTGAATTATGACAAATTTGAAACAAAGATGGCATGATATATACTCTACGACAAGCTTAAAATTATTTTCCTGCCCCTGCTGTTGATTCGATCGTAAAGTAAAACAGGTCAAATAAATGTAATTCAATCCAGCTGTTGATGACAGCGTAAGGCAGACTTCAGCATGTTGCCCTTCCTCTAGTTGCTGCTTTTCTGGAGATCAACCCGACCCCAGTTCCCGAGAACTTGTCTGCTGCTGGAAAGAGGGTCGTGACCCTTTACTCTCCTGGGACACAACTTGACCCAACACAACCCGTCGGACACGTGCGCCTTCTTCGATCCACGGCGCGACCTCATGGTTGGTGAAGTTTGCGTCATTCCTCTTACGTCATGGCTCTTTCAGCCTGTAAAACTCTGAATCGCAGATGCTGGTGTTACACCTGAACAACGCCTTATTAAATGAAATCGTCATCGTAAGTAAGTAAGTAAGAAAGAAAGAAAGAAAGAAATAAAGAAAGAAAGAAAGAAAGAAAGAAAGAAAGCATCGGTGTCCACCTGATACCACTGATGGGAACATGCACGCTGTACACATTTGCAGTGCACTTCTTTATTTGTAAGTCGTGCAATGCCCGATTCTTAAGTTTAAACACACCTCATTTTAAATGCAGACAGCACTGCCTTCAGTTCTCCTCCTTTCATGTTGTGCACAGAGTAACAGTACATTTATGCTGCACTGTATGCGTGAGTGATGCGTGTGTGAGACCCAGCTGACGTGAGGATGAGGAGCAGGCTGCAGGTGTTCTCTCTCATGGCACTCAGTGTGTGTTCATTCATTCATACATTCATTCTGCTCAGATATTCTAGTAGTTGGCACATGTAGATAGATGGACATGGTTTATTTTTGTTAGAAGACACTAGAAATCTAATAACTAAAGCTGAGAAATTAATTTTTATACCTTACTATCAAGAAGAAAGCAAACATTTTATTATATTTATTATGACATTTCCATCCATTACACTGATTTTAAACTAGGTGACACTTTCACTCTTTCCAATAGTTTATCAGCATTTTCAAAGAAAGAGAGATGTTTAAAGTGAACTCAGATGTAGTTGTACTTCCTCACACAGCTGTGGTCCAAGCTTGTGTCTGTGGAGGGCTGCAGATGATTGTCCAGTCATTTATATCTTCCAACTCAGTGAACTTTAGGTCTTGTTCCCCTCGTTTGCATAAGAATAAAATCTGGTCCTGTGAAGTTCCCCAACCTATTGACCCAACTCCCCAGCAATGAATGGGACTGCTTTGAGGCTCCCCAGCCTCTCAAACAGGCTTTAACCATGCTTTAAGTCCCAATCATGGTAATTTAATATATCTTAAGCCTCTGGCTGTTTTGCTGAAGCCCCTCTACAGTTTGTTTTAGGCATTCTCTGCTTCTGGCCTCATCAGTGATACTCAGCGGCAAATTTAAGGAGCTGCTGTGGTACTACAAGTACCCTATTAGTAGCTAAATAAGCCTTAGCGTCAAATAATTAGAAAAAGTATTTTCTATTGTTGTTCAGTCTTTTGATTTTAATAAAAGAGGGAAATCGCACCACATAGCCGATGAACAGGGTGATGAAAGAGTCTGACTATTCATTTATCTCACTTAAAGTGTAATATCCTCAGTGGCCTGAATTTTTGTCTTGTGGGAACAAATATACATACACGATCAAACCTAACTCTTGATGCTAGTTTAAAGTAACTAAACTGTGTGGTGGAGGTCTACAGTTATGCAATGACATCATGATACATATAGTGTTGTCACTGTGATTATCAACAGAAAACTAAAATCTCTCAAAGTAATTAAGTAAGTAAAATTTTTTCATAGTGTCTTTTAAGACCAATCACAAAGTGCTTCACAGAGGTATCAGTAAACCTGCCCTGACTGATCCTGACTGTCCTCACTGTCAGAGAGAACACCTCGATGATTATGCTCATGACGAAGTTCCTGTGCACATTTCCTGTCTTTATTCTTAATAGTTGAATACAAATGTGGACGGTGATTCTGCATCCTGTCTCAGCTAGTCTCCATGTTGAAAGAAAGAACCAATATAAGGTGTTTTAGTAAGCCGCTGGGCCTTGTCATGTCTGTGTCTCCGTATGGCACTGATTCTGACAGGCAGTAAAAGAGCACTGTCAAAGATACCAGTCCAAAAACTCCCAAAGGGCTTAAATAATTCACATTGTTTTAATACTCAGCACACCACTTGTGCCTTCATGGTGTGAGAGACCACTCGCATCAAGATTCACCATAAAGTTCATCACTCAGAGAGAACACCCACCAAGTCAACCACAGTAAAGCAGAGCGATGGCCTCACTGTAGGGGTGCAGAGTTCATGATTTTTCCTTTATTCTGTTGTAGTTCTTTAAGCGATGAAATGCACACATTTATGCAACATACATTTTATATAAGCTTATACATTTTTAGTTGTTTAAAATTGAAGTTTATCTCTTCAGCTGCTGGCATGGACAGCTCCAAACTTTAGCTCCTAATAGAAATCAGCACGAATGCATTCACTGATAAGTATTTATTTAAAAAACAAATTAAGTGACTTGGCTTGTTAACCAAGAGTTACTTTCATGTGCTGTGTTAATATATTTATTAATCCAGTATATGGTGAGAATTGATACTTTATAAGCAGAGAGTGATCGAAACACAAAGACAAATCAGAAACAAACACACAGAAAGATTTAATTTAATCTGAACACAATTTTAATAGTAAACTCTTCTCCTATTATAAATCGTATATAGAAGCATCAGCGCCACTCAGGCTGACTTATTGAATCAGGTTTCCAGCAAAAAAAGTGTTGTTTCCAGTAATAACAGCAAGAAGAGGGCTAAATATTGATCTCTTTTTAAAGGTTTTAAGGTTTTTTTTTTAAATTATTTTTATTATTGTAATCCAGGAATTAAGTGCATGCCTGTGTTTACAGGGTGTGATAGTGTACAACCTACATGATTCATACCTGGTGTGGATTTTTTTTAATGGAGTGTTAAAAATATATGTGGTTCAAGATTTTTTTTGGCCATTTTACATCATTAGAAACTAAAGAAATTAAACATAAAATGCTTGACAACAAGGCTTTCAAAGAAAACGGTGTACTATTGTGCTGATGATGAAGGTGCTGCCATTTATGTGGATTAACCATCTTCAGCTGTTATTTGACAAAGAGTGAGGAGAATTTATCTTTTTTTTTTTTTTTTGTCTTTGTTTTTTCCCCTGAATAGAGTTCATTCTCAGACTGCAGGGAGGTCTTATTAAAGTGATCAACCGGATGAGGAGCCAACATTTTTGCTGCTATGACTGTCATGACTGTTAATCAAAGAAAATAGAAGCATCCTTATTTGCTAAAAAACAAGTTCAGAAAGCTCTCAGCTTTACAAGCACCACTTAAGAGTCTCTAATAAGTGATCACATAAATCTGGGGACTGCCTTAGGCTCCAATGATTTGGTTCAATGGATGCATTTAGCAAACAGACTGGTTGTTTCCCATTAACTAAACTCTGTGTTCTACATCAGGTTCAAGTCAAAGAAGAATAAATAAAAACTCTCTGTGACTGGTTTTGTTTTTTTAAATAAAGTGATTTTGTCACAACTGTTTTGAAAACAACAAGATGTATCTCAGGGACATAACTATGCTTCCATTAGTTTAGGCGTATTACAGATCAGAGCAAAGGATTTCAAACTGCCAATCTCAAGTCTTCAATGCTGGGCATTGTTTTAGCTCTCCGGGATGCTTGATGAGTTGGCAGTTGGATGTTTTCCCAAAGACAGGGATGGGACCGGTCCTGAAACAAGGACCTCATCAAAGTTTTTGGCGACAAAAGCCTTCCAGCTCTGCAGATACATAAACCCCTGAGAGGAGAGATTTCTACAGGACAACAAAGCACACATTTGTTTCTCTTCTCTTCCCGTCTCAATCAAAGCCTCTAATTAACACGGTGTCTTTTCAGATAGTGGAGATCAAATAGTAGCAATTATCTGTGCAAACTTTGATGAGGTGGAATCCTGTGCATTTATGGCCACACATTCAATAGTAATCTCAGTCCCTGGTTTGGTTCACTGCACAGCCAAAGCTTAGTGAGGCCCACTGCACCAAAAAACCAAATGATCTCTAATGAAGGTCCACACAATGATCCATTTAGTGCCAAAAACACTGACACACACACATGCACACACACTCATCTTGGGCCTGTTAAACTAACTTTATATTATTATAGAAGATTTATATTTTCAGTGATTATCATTAACCTGGTTAAAAATATGGATGTTAGTGACAATATTGGGCTCAACGCACCACTCGGTCATACATAGCTTTGAACATGGCTGTAGACTCAATGTAATTACATTGTTTCATAATAAGTAAAACTGGCTATAGGGAAGTAATTCATGAGTCCTGCTAACTTGGGCTGAAAACTGTGTCAAGTTCAAGTTTATTAATCATTTTAATGCAAAATACAAAAAACAAAGTTTTACTAAAAAGACACACATGGACACACACACACACACACAGACAGAGAGAGAGACAACTGTGACAACAAAGACAAGATTTTTAAGATGGGAAAATTACGTGTTGCCTGAGTGCAATAACAAATTTGAGTATGTTCAACCAAAGCATATTTATCCTATATTTCATCATATATTGTTGCAAAGATGTCAAATATCGTGAAAAAATAAGATACTGACCATTTGGGGGAAAAATGTTCTTTAAGCCGAAGCTGACTGGTTTTTCTAATTAGCTGTTTCATGCAAAATTCGTCCAGTGAGAACTTAATGTGGCAATATGCAGTAAAATTACTGTAAAATCTACAGTTGTGCTTTAAAACCTGTTAATTTTGCTTGTTTGTGGAAAATAAAAACAACAAGCACGTGCGAAACAAACGATGTTCATAAAACAAGATCCCCGTGAAGCTGGGAGGGAAAAGGCTTGAATTTCATCAGGAAAGCACACAAGCACAGGGCCACAGTGTGTCTCTGTATCCAGGCAGGGCAATGTGTGCACATCAGGTTTTGTGAGGCTCTGACGAGATGTGACAGCCCGGCTCTCGCTCAAAGATCCCAGAATTTGGTCCATTTTTCTGCCTTTTCCATTTACAATGCTTCAGTGGAGATTTCTTTATTTCAGAATGGACAATGGTCTCTTTCTTCCTCATTCCCAACATCTCCCTCGCTCTCCCTCACACACACATTCACCACACACACACACATAGACACACGTACACACAAACATGCACAAAGCCTCGCTGGCGGACGCACGCACACTTGCTTGCTGTCATGCTCATTTTGATGGTAATTAATGACATCACCACTGCGTGCAAGAGCATGGTGGTGTGTGTGTGTGTGTGTGTGTGTGTGTGTGTGTGTGTGTGTGTGTGTGTGTGTGTGTGTTTTGGGGTGGAGGGGTGCGTTTGTTTGTTGAGCAAACCGTGGGAACAGCGAGCTCTCCAGGGTGGCGAGTCAGGGCCTTCAACAATACATATGCTGTTGCTTTTCACCCAAACACCCTCCCTTCCCAAGAGAATCATTGCTCTCCCCACCTTTCTCGGTCCCCATCTTCCCTCCTTTTTTCCATGACTTTCCCTCCTTTGCATTTGTGGGAGTGTGAAGTGTGAGATTACTGCCCCCTCCCTGTCAGTGTGTCTCATCAGCTTGGTTTTTCCAGGTGGTAACATACGTCTGTAAAAAGACAGCACAGGAGAAATCAATCTGGACCAAACTATTTATTACTAAACTGTTTATTGCTTTGACACGATGCATGCCACATCTTTTCTCCACATTTTTTTTCTCCCCACCAAACTTTATATGCTTACGTTCCACTTTGAATTTGTAGCTACGACTGTAAGGAAATTTGTTACATTCTGCAACATATTGCTTGTTGTGTGCAGTTTCTAAAGTGGGGCATCAGACACTGATTACCTTCTCATTGGTGTGAAAAGAGGTGCAGTGAAATGAAACATTTTGTAAATATATGGGAGATTTAGATTTCCTACAGTTGTAGAGTGCTTTACTTCTGTGATGATGGCACTTCACTTTGATTCTACTGCTATTTTGCTTTATTATTAGATGTGTATCTGTTATTTTGGATGTGATATTAATTGTCAGAAGGAGCAGTCAGTTCCTAGCATCTGTGCATGAATAAAGGTTATCTTAGCACAAAGGTTATCTTTGCCAGTAATTTTCTTTACAGAAATAAAAATATCCTGGGAAAGATGTGGGCATTGTACAGCCTGTTGGCTGTTCCTGTGTGAGGCCAGGGACAGCCTTACACTGCCCATAATATACTTATATAGGCATGAATGTCATAGCAATTTTGGGCTTTTAATGATGCTTTTTGCTCTTTTTCTAGGGTGGAATGATTGTACAAGATATTTCTTTATTGACTTAAAAAATGGGTTCAAGAATTCAAGAATTTAATTTTTTTAAAAGTTGAATTCATTTTTGATTTTTTCGAATCCACAAAGGCTTAATTTATACATACAGGTTCAAATATGTACATACACTCACTTAAATCCTTTAATAAGTAGTGCTGAAGGTTCTGCAATGTCTTTTTGAACCATTTCTAAACAACTGCTGATTTTAAGACCATCAGTTCAAACATTCAGATGTGTCACCACTTTACTGAGCTCTGGAAGAAGATCCAAACTGTCCCCCTCAGATGAGAAATGGGTCACCATGGACCGAGAGGGTACAAAGAAAGAACCCCCTGCTTCAAAATCTATACCTCCAAGCTTGACTAAAATTTGCAACTGCCCACACTGAGCCCATAAAATCTTTCTGGAGAAATGTGTGATGAGGTGGAATTTACTAAGGGACATTTAGCCTTTTGGGTTTAGAGAAAACCCCCCAAAAAATTTACACAAAGCAACTTTGTTGCTTTTATTTTTAAGGTGACTGTTATTTATAGGTACACCGTCATGCGCAAGTGAACGCAGCTTCACAGTAAATCCATTGGAACTAACTTTTCTGAGCGATCTGAGCTTTCTACAGTTTATAACAAGCTACGGTCTTTTAAGCTTTTATTTACTGAAGTCAGAGCTTGAGCTGTCTGTTTAGTTTGTGGAAAACAGATTGTTGTGCTTAAGGATTACAATTTGAATCACTATTGTGAGACTAAATGTGCAGAGAAATACTAGAACTTGACTGATGCAGAGTGGGAATAGACATCTGAACCTTCTCTAGCTAGATACAGTGACAGATCAAATGACGATAATTTTTATCAAGAATGAGAAAAAAAAACTGAAAAACTGCAGCTCAAAATACTCTACAAATCTTGACCCCTCTGTATTGTAAGTCACGTAAACTGATATTTGTTGTTATATTTAACCTGTGAGGCCACGTGTTTAAAGTAGGTTTAGAAAAGTACACTACAGAGTTCTTACAGCACATAAAGTTGAGGGTAGAAAGCATCTCGTGGTGTCTATAAGGACGATTTTTGGAAGGGAAGGACTTTAGTTACACAGACTTCTGCTAACTACGTCTGCTTTAATAACGCAAGTCATTTCTTTCCAGCAGCATAGATGTATTGAACAGCTGATCATGAATAATTTGTGTTTCAAAACATTGGTAAAGGGAGAGCAAACTTTTGAGTGTTTTTTTTTTTCTTTAAATCTGGCCTATTTGTTGTGTGTCAGTATATGTGTGCAGGCTACTTTCCCATCGTGCCTGAACAGAAGGGCTAAAACATCTATGTAGGAGTCTCGAGCTTGTTTAAACAGTTCACCAGGCAACTCGCCCACCACCATCCTCCCTCACGTCTTTCTCTCTCTCTTTTTTAACATTTTTAAAATGAAGTGAACAGGTAGGCGAAACCCGTTTCATTCATTCATATATTTTGCAATTTGCTTGCTTTGATATACATTTAAGACTCCTCACATGTCTTCTCAACCCTCCGCTAAATGATGTAACAATGATTTTAATGGTAGGATAATTTGGAGCTGAGGTGGACTGTCATTTTAAATTGTACAGGTTTACTAACATCTTAACTAGCAAAGCAGGACCAAATTGCATTGATATTTAGCTTTTCTCGCAGTGTTTGATAACTCTGATCATTAACTCAACCTCAATGAACTGTGTAACTTTTGTTTAACTTTGTAGATTTCATGTGTTTGTACTTTTGTGTTGTGTAAAATGAAATTCAAAATCTTATATCTCTCCATCAAACTGGATGCAATAAACGAGGTGAGAAATATTGCATTTTAGGGTTTATTACAATAGTACAAATGATCTTAAAGGCATTAATTAAGGCACTCGCTGGCAGGTGCACCAAATTATCTAAACCATTCAATTTGGATCTCTTGCACACATTTTAAACCAGCTCTTATTTCCACTTGTTTAATCTAGGCAGGGAACTAGTGGCCTTTGTGCCCAAATCAAAGCAGTCCCCTGCTATGAATAGTGATTTTTCTGGTTCTCCTCATCACCAGTGCCGGCCTAGGGGTCTTCCCCCCGAGACTTTCCCCTTTGACCCCAACAAATGGACTCTTGTCAACTGAATAAAAAGTAGGGATTGGTCTTTAGTGATGCCTGGTGTTCAGGCAGTGGACGTTTGATGAGTGATCACAATGACAGAAAGAATCCGACAGAAAAACCGCTGGAGCTCAGCACTCACTGGGACGTCTCGTGACAGAGGCAAGCTTGGGTCAGCGAGGTGGCTACTTTTATTGGTTAGATAATCTCTCATCGCATTTGATTGCATCAGCAACAAGCTTGTCATATGACTATCCTTAAGGGCAATAAACATCATTAGCCTTGGGTTGTCTGAGAAAAAGCATATAGATTTGACTAATGATTGCCACTGTCATTAATTTAGACCACAAGAGCCCCTGATATCTTGCTCAGTGGCCTGGTGAGACCACTTGGCAAGGACAGTGAGAAAATGTAGGTTGTTGCGTCCATATATAAGCCCAGATGGACACTGCAGCCTGCTCCAATCAGCTCACAAAGGTGATATAATTGCCAGTGCAAGATGGGACAAGGCCCACTGCCTTTGGAGTTCTTCGGTCTCCTCCTTTTCCCATTGCACCTATTCTCTACCGCTCAATACACACTGATTATACTCCCCTCCCTCATTGTCCTATTATCCCCCTCCAACAACAGGCCAATTTGTCCCTCCAACTTGGCTCCCGCCTCCCCTCCTGCTGCGTTATTTAGCCCCTCTTCTGCACTTCAATGGCAGGTACTGATTAGAGAACTTCCACGACCTCTTCGCTATTTCTCAAAAATCCCCCCCTCCCCTTCCCAGCAACCTTTAATCTGATTACAAGCTTTCTGCAGCTTTTCAGAGGAGGCCAGTCCCAGGAGGACAATAGCAGACCAAGTGGTTTCACAAACACTCTCGCCAGGGTCATATGATTCACAAGAGGAGGTGCGTTTACTCTCCTACGGCATCAGGTCCCTACAAGGTCTGCCTGCACAGTGATGTAAGAGAAACATCTCTGTTGAAGCAATCCTGGCTTCAAAAGTTTAAGACATCTCAGATCCCAGACTCACAACTTCTCAACACACTTGATGGACTCAGCGCTACTAATGTCAGTTTTTAAACAAACAAAAAGACCACAGCACTCACCTTGATTAGAAATCATTAACTGTGACTCCACATGAATAATCTTTCAAGCATTATCAGTGGCAAAATCTGGTGAAGATCATGTTTTAACCATAAATCAGTCATTGTACTGTTGGCTGTGTTAGCACGTTAGCTACAATATGTTTCACAGGTTCAAACCGTGTTTACCTACTTGTTTATAATAACTGTAATGCTTGCCACACCTTTCTTTGTAAAAATAAATAAATACATAAATGATTAAATAAAATTATTAAACATGACTTATAGATAATAATAAATTTACTTTTTAGCCTTTATGTTGCTCTGGTGGAGTTTACATCGATGCTGTTCTGCAAAAATGAACAACTATAATCAAAACTTGTCATGACATCATCTAACATGCAAAATATTCTGGAAAATCTTGATTTAGTTTAGGTAACAAGCATAATGCCCTGTTCAAATGTCTAACTTTAGTTTCTATCACATTCTTCTCAACAGTGTAAAGATCTAAAAAACAAAATTAGTGTGCAATATTTTTGGAAATCTATTCCAGTAAATAAAATATCCATCTCAGATTTTAAACAAACAAATGTTTATACTGCATACGTTTTTCATGCATAAACATTCAACAAGTAAATACTGTCTTTTACTAAGACTCTGATCTGTCTTTCATTAATACCAGTTATACAGATCTACCGGTGGGCAGAGCAACACAAAAGTTTTAATAAATAATAGCAGCTAGTACGTGATGCTATTTTACTAAACTGATAACTCCAACTGAGGTAATCCCATCAATATCTTAACCCCACAGCTAGTTTGTTTAACCCCATCACACCTTTTATGAGACCTTTTCACCCAGTAAAGCCAACCAGACAAAAACCAGTGCAAAGCACTTGTCCACTCAATGTGTTTAGAGTTCATCAATGTCACAGTGACTGGTCAGGAAGTGATTCTATTGACTGGTCTGTCCAGGCCTCATTACCATCAAAATAAAGGGAGTCCAGAGACTGGGGGGCATCAAGTGTGTCTGTGATGACCTAAGGGAGCCTTGTTAACAACACCTCTTCAGAATCCCACCTTAAGCAAAGTCAGAGTGAACTTGGGCACTGTAGTTGTGGAGATCCTTCACAGATCAATTTTGCCACTTGAGTGAGATTTGAAACATAATCGGAGAGGTGAATCTAAGGTATAGATGCTGAAAATGTAAAATTAAGCTTAGCTTCATTTACTTTAACATTTTAAGCTTTATTAACAGACACCAGTTGAGCCTTTTAAAAAGGAATATCTTATTTAGAAGGAAATGAAAGCAAAAGGGAAAGTAAAACATTTTGTTTCCTCTTCAATCATGTCTGCACATGACAGGCAAAAATATTTTGAGCTTTAAGAAAAAAGCAACATCTGTCTTAAATCTGTAATCTGAAACATGCATGCATCATGATGAGATGGTGTGCACTCAGGTGGAAAGAAAAGTCCATGTTTGCACTGCTGACTGTTCACCCAGAAATGTCTTAATTTCATACATCAATAAATCATACACATCTTTACATCTCAAATCTCTCTGAGCACACTGAGCAGCAAGGGCTTATTTCACAGTAGGATAGAGAAAATATCAGCTGATCCTGCTTTCAGGTTACATGCAATTGTTGTCTTATAGCACCACCTTGTGGAATAACAGACAAGTATTATGAAGAAACAAAATTTCAAACACAAATGCTGTTTGTTTGTGTTGCATGTGATGCATGGATATACTTTGTTTAGTTTTTAGTTTGCTTGTTTGTTTGCTTTTGTGTATTGCTTGTGAATTTAAAATTTGCTTATGATAAACAACCTTTTTTATTTTTTTCAAAGGCAAGAATAGAACTGTATTTCTCATGAGAGCCGTGGCCCGCTGTTTGGCTGGCATGGGAGGAACGTCAGCTAATGCAGGTTACCTACGTTGTGCAGGCTATAAAAGCTGGCCCAGCTGAACTGCTCAGTCTCTCTTCCACTCCACCTGGCATCAGCCTACTGGTCTTTGTGTCTTGGTTATGTTATGTTAAATGAATTATTTTATATTCAAGTAAACCTACATCACATGTTGCCAATATCGTTATACTATATTTAGACTACTTGCTTGGCATATACTGTTTTAAAGGTCTCCTAAAAGTGACTAGCAAATAGATCCACTGTGACATTTGGACTTGTGATATAGATGAGTGGCTGGCACTGCACACACTTGTCCCAAATCTCTCTGGTCACTGCCAGTTTGTCTTGGCCTGGTCTCACAGGTCTTGCATCACTAAAGCAAATCACCCATAATAACATGTAAAATTTCTAGGGCTGGATTTGATGTCAGCAATCCAGGATACAGCAAATTTTGTAGGTCCTGATGACATTTTCCCATTCTTTGACTTGAATGTGACGGCAGCCTCTGCAAGGCCATCCTTTTCATCAGTGGATTCCTCCTCATTAGTCTTTTGTTGGTCTGTCTTATATTTTGTTCTGTCTTCAGCTTCTGACACTTCCCCCTCAAATCCATGCTGACTGTCGGGTTCCTGGGCTCTCTCCTGACCATGTAATCAATCAATCCTCACTTAGGGTATATGGACCTGCTATGGTGCTGTCACACAGTTACCTGTGAGCAAAAAAAAGCTTAAAATAGCATTATACACCAAAGCTACGAGAAAAGTTCAATGTTTATGTCTGTCTGTGTGAACTGCAAACACACGAGTTGTTTCCGTGGAAGAGAGGCTCTGGTGGGCAAAAGTTCCCGTAGTGGTTGCCAGGGAACCCAAGATGTGTGTGCGTGTGCATGTGTGTATATAAGCACACGTATATGTGTACACACTTGCATAAATGCATGCATTTATGCATGAATGAATGCATACATGTGTGCGGATGTCCCTGTGAAGATGTCCCTGAACTCAGTTATTTACACTAATTGTTGCCTCTGGCATTCATTTCTAATGCTGGGAATACCAAGAGTGTAGAAATGTTGAATAAAATACACAGAATTGTGTGCAAATTAATAAAATTTCTACTCATAAATTTCCACAAATTAATAAAATGTTCTTTTTTACTGTACACACACATACACACACACACACACACACGGTGACACGCACACAAGGTGAAAGCAAAACTGTCCAGTTTGTGTGTATACACACATATACATATATATGTGTGTATATATATGTATATGTGTGTATACACACAAACTGGACAGTTTTGCTTTCACCTTGTGTGTGTGTCACCATGGCAAAATTAACTTTTAAGTACACCTAGCTTAAAAAAACACTAAGCAGTTTCGATTATGTTGGCAGGTATGTCTATGTACCTATCATTCATGGGTTGAGAAATTCTGTCAGCACCTTAATGCCCTTGTAAGATGCAGTCACAATACTCGGCATGTATGACACCACAATAAAATACAATGATGGGTGTGGTCTTAGAAGTTACTGGCACCACTCCTGGTGTGGTTTATTGATAGGATGACTTCTGGTTGTTTGGAGCATCTTGTTGCATCATAGCCTAAAGAAGCTGTAATCTTAACTTCCCCTGCCATACAACAGAGGTTGTAAACTTTTTTTTGGCATGTTCACCTTCAGAAGACGGCTTACACTAATCAATCCACAATCTTCAATTAGCAGTTGAAGTGAAACAAAGTTCATATTCGTTGTCACTCAACCTTGCAGTGGCTCTATGCCCAAAAAGCTTGAGAGTCATGGACAAGTGCTAAGTTTGATCGTTTTTACCATGACATCAGCACAACTTTTCCGGAATGGTATTAAGACAGGTTTATTGTTTCCTTGAAGTCCAAGGTAATACATTGTCAAAGAGGTATTAAGAGGTAGGATCTGCCCCACAACAAGAATCTCAATGGATTGTAGTTGTGCTTCTATACAGATCATATAAACAGAGACTTAGCTGCAGATGTGAGTAGATTTTTTAGGCCTACAAGTGGCTGAAATATAAATAAAGCTATTTAGGAAATTGGAAAAAAGAATACACAACACACACACAAAATACCAGTATCCTTCTTACAGGACATAAACATAGACTGGCTACTCGGTATAAAAGCTGATGGTCAACAATAAATGCTGTTGAGATTTATTTATTTATTTAGTTAGTTATTGAGGCATACTGCTAGAATATTTGACATAGTTATTGTGTTGAGTGAGAAGCTGCCTTGTGAAAGGTCATGTGGATGCAGTGGGCTTTACATTACATGGCGTGGCTACACTAATCAATCCACATTTTTAATTAACATTTGAAGTGAAATAAGGGTCATATTGTTTATCACTCAACCTTGCAATGGCTCTTTGCACAAACAGCTTGAGAGTCACGGGCAAGTCATGGGCATTTTACGGAATACGTGTACCAGCGTTAGTATTGAAATATAAAATATGAGTATTTTGGTAACTGTATTCCGTTACAGTTACAGTTTAAATAGGTGATAAGTAGAATACTTTGTTGAAATACATGAATTATACTACAGTATTTTCCTGATTCCTATGTTAGGCTATCCCCTCTCTAATTTTAGTAATTCTATGCATTGCCAGACACCCAAACAAACACGCAATAAGAGGCTCTAATGTAAGCGTCCTGATAATGTTGGCGCCGTCAGTTACACAACGTAACTGAACAAAGTTACACAACCCGAAGCCAGCACAACAGAGCCAGCAGTGCACCGGCAGAAATGCATTTCTTACTTGGAAATTACGACACCACTTCACATTTAAAGAAGAAAGGGATGGGTGAAATCTGACTGTGCAATGCAAACTCTGTCAGCAATAGTGATGTGTTGGTCGCGAACGAAATGGCTCTTAGAGCCGGATCTTTGACGTGAAGGATGCGAGCCGGCTCCTTATCGCAAGCCGTGGGTTTGTTTGTTTTTTTTCCCCTTCTCTCACCCTCTCTCTCGCACTTTTTTCCGCTTCACTCCACTTGCGAGCCTTGTGCTTTACCCTGGGATGAGGGGGGAGGGGCGGTAGTTACACTCAGCAGCACAGGAAAAGAGCGGGAGGGAGAGACAGAGAAAGAGCCAGGGACAACAACCTCACATTAGAAAGATATAGTAATCATCCACAACTATTTTCAGTTGCAGATGATAAAGGATTCCGAAAGTTTATTCATGCAGGCCCATATGACAGAGAATGTGCATCTTCTTTTTGTATTCATATTTTTTAGGCTTACAAGTGGCTGAAATATAAATAAAGCTATGTAGGAAATTGGAAAAAATATGTTAATATAACTGCAAAACACACAAAATATCAGTATCCTTTTTACAGGACATAAACATAGATACTGGCTAGTTGGTATACCAGCTGATGGTCAAGAATAAATGCAGTTGAGATACTTTATTAAAGAATATTACTAAAATACTCTACATAGTTATTTTGTTGAGTGAGAATCTGCCTTGTGAAAATCCCCATATTCCAGAAGGCCGTGTGCTTTCTGAACGCAGTGGGCTTTACATGACATGGTGTGGCTGTATCTAAACGTTTCTTAACTTCATCTAAAAGAAGACTGAAAAAAACCTTGCAGCTCCAGTCATTTATTGATTTGGGTGAGCTCATTCTCACTTTATATTCACTTGGCAATGATTACTTATCATAATACAAATTGGACGGCACATATTTGCCTAGATGTTATTTAGACATGGGAATAGTAAAGAAATTCTTATTGTTTTTGTTAGATTGTATTGTTTATTGTCATTTATGCTTAGAAATATTTAACCATATATGCTTAGAGGTGTATAATCGATTGTGTAGTGATAGGATGTGTGATCCTTAATAGCCTGCAAAGGCTTTGTGTGCATTCCAGAGTGTTCTGGCATTCACACCCACATTCTGGGAGCATGGGAGAGGGCGTACCTTCTCTTATTGTTTTATGGTAGGATAAACGTAACTATATCTGTTTTAGCCTAAGTGCCTTTTGTTTAGATGAACTGCTGGACTTCCAGACCAGCAGGTTTAGGGAAGTCATTTATGGGGTCATACTCTGACCCCACACACACACACACACACACACACACACACACACACACACACACACACACACAACGCACAGGCAAGGTAGTCTTTGTTTGTATGTAGACGTAATATGTTAATGAACCTATGTATATTCATGTGAGCTCAATAAAAGAACAATGTTATGGGGGAGCGGATGAGAGCAACTGGGGTCAAGCGAAGGAAAGGCGTTTGTCCGGTTCTCTCCCGTGCACGAGAAACATGAAGAACTTTGCCTACTCGTGTCTTACTTTGCTGTGTAATTATATTGTCTTCAACGTTCCAGCGAATAGGTTTAAGCTACAAACCTATCAGTTTTCTACTGAAAATACATTAATTTTTCATTTTGTTTGTAATACTGACCTAAAACTATTCCGCTCACAAAGGTTGTAATGATCAACAATGTTGAAACTAATTTAGAGAGCTGTGCATTTCTTCATTCAGCACTCTGGGAAAGCAGTTTGTTTTCATTCCATCAAACTGACACAAGCTTCTTTAATATTTTTGGTCACACCATTTCCAATAAGTGTTAAGTCTAAATAATCTAAGCACTTTTGTGTTATTAAATCACATTTTAAGATAGTTCAGTACATTTAGTGGAGGAGTTGAAATCCTGTAAAACGATCAAGCAGATGAGTCTTCAAGATCTAGAACATTTCTCACAAACTAAAAATAACAACAATCATGTTTCATTCATCACACAAATGTTATATTAGCATTGATTCCCTTACCGCATCAGTTTATCCAATAAACTGAATCCATAATATGCCAGAAGTAAATCAAGCAAGTTCTTACATACAATCTTACATTCTTTATTGGAGGTAACATTCAACAGCAATCATAGTTACTATAATTAAAACTTCTGAAGAGGCAATATGCAATTTATGCAGCAAACTAATTGTTGAACTATATGTACATAGCGGCCTAGAGTTAAAAAGCTATAAATAATTTTATAGAAATAATTCAACTAATAACAATACACAATTTGTCTTTGTTATTACAGTTTTGGCTGCACAATAATATTCCTCAGTGCATAATTAGCTTATAGACAGATTATCTTTTACATGTACTTGGCATTCTGAAGTCAGAATGATATATGTTGCTTCCAAAGTGAAGGTAAAAATCAACATTTTGAGAACAGTTTGAAGCTCCAGCAGCTTTATAAACCTTGATTCCAAATAATATTTTGTTGAATTGGACATTTACTGATTATTTTATGTTGTTTTAACTTAAAGCTTCTAATAGACAACTATATGAGACATAAATTGTGCAAAACAATACTTGTATATTAAAACATTTTCCTGTGGCTTATTTTCCAAAGCTCCTTCATCAGTTCATGTTTGTCAGCTGCATAAAGTTCATGAGGATATAAAGGTGACTGGACTCCTGCTGCAAGTCTCTAACTTTCCTCCAGAGAGAATTGTGACTCATGTCTGTGAAAGAAAAGAGGAAAATGAGTTAACAAGAATTTCATGAGGAGGACGAAGTGGTAAGTAAGGAAGACAGTTAAAGTTTCTGAGCTTACGTGTCTTGGTGCTTGTTTATCATGTGGTTGTTGTATTCCAAAACAGGAGGGATTGTCTCTTCATCCTCAGGAAGCTGGAACCAAAAGATGAAATCAGAAAGCGAACCAAAATGAACCAGTATTTAAGGCCTGCATAGTCAAAGGGCAAGAACACCATCTAGTGCAGTCTCACCTCCCAGTACGCTTCATCATCAAAGCAAAAGTCATCAGCAGCATCTCCCCAGAGGGGAAACCTCAGGATGAAACCTTTAAAAAGAGAATATTATATCATTAAGATTTGTTACTTACATTATCCTTGCCTATCATAGCACTATTCACTGTAAATTTAAAAAAGAAAGGGTGTCTCAAAAATAGTCCAATAGCTTTTCCTGATTTTCATTTTATCTAGTTTTCTTAAAATTCTGCATTAATGTTGCTTTTAAATACTTCATGGAGTTCTTTAAAAAAGAAATAAATCTTTCCAAGTGAAAGCAAAAATAATGTTATAAAACTCACCAACACAGACTCCTCCAACCAGTCCAAATGCAATTGCTACACATGTGCCAGCAGCCTGGTAGGCTCCCTGCGTTGACATAGTCCTGTTTTGAAACTTGCCAGTCAAGCCAAATGTCTCGACCAGCCTGCACAAAAAAAAAAACAACAAACAACAACTCTTGAATTTCGGTGCATTTTCAGCACATCACAACTTGTGCTGTCAGCGTTAATCTCGCTAAAAAATAACCACGTTAACGTCAACTCTCCGTTAACGTCATTTTAGTGAGATTAACACTGACAGCACTAATCATAACTGAAGTAGAAAGTTCAAATGTCACTGCATAGTTAATGTGAGTCTTTCAAAAAAGGAGGCCGAATAACTGGGCGTGTGGATCCCTAGAAGTAGTCAGTAAACAGGTCTGGTCAGTTTTTGAATTCCAAGTTTTATGTGTATTAGCGTTTGTCACTCACCCTTCTTTGCCATATATGTCTTCAGTAGCTGCTGCAGCAACTATGGCACCTACGAAGCCACCGAGCATCCCTGGCACGGCATGCAAGTTGTGGATGCCACATGTATCCTGGAGCTTGAGCCTTTTCTCCAAAAAGGGCTGAGAAAAATAAAGTCACAACTAATTAGCTTTTTTTTTTTTTTTACTAATTGCCTGTGTCAGTGATCTTTTATTAATCAATTTGTCCCTTCAGTTGTCTTCCATTTAAATACCCTCGCACACTTGCAATTGGATGGCATCAATTTCACAGTCACCACACCTTGCTTCCATTTATTGTAACGTATTATCCTATACTTAATATTAAAACCATGCAGTGACTGCACTCTTAAAATTATTCCTCATTGTTCTTATCATACTCCTGATTTCCACACAGCAGTTTTTGCATGTCACGGCTTCTTTCTTTGTTTTTCCTATGATAACACCACAACACAAAAATCCCTCAGAACAGAAGCTAGGGGGTTAAAGAATGGCATCACTCACCGTGACATATAAGTACCCAAAGGTGGAGATGATACCACAGCAGAAACCCACAATGATTGAACCGTAAGGAGTGATCATAAACTCTGCTGATGTCCCCATTGCAACCCCAGCAGCCAGAGAGGCATTCTGGACATGTACCTGTCAGGTAAAAGTGGAACATTAGCGTTCATAAATAAGTCGATTTCATGAGCTTCTGAATTATTTCCCTTTGTGTGCCATACCATGTCCAATTTTCCTTTCTTTTGACCCATACTGGAGATGGCAAAAGTGGTAAGAACACAGGAAGCGAGGGAAAGGTAAGTGTTGATGACTGTTCTATGCTGTCCAGCACCGTGGTTTGTGATGGCTGAGTTAAAACTGGGCCAGAACATCCACAGGAACAGTGTACCTGCAAGGTGTAAGAAAGGCAAGGACACATGTTAGGTGGGTTAAACAAAATACAGAGTTTGGCAAACTATGTAATTTTCCATTCACTCACCAATCATAGCAAACACATCAGAGTGGTAGACAGACCCATGGAGACGTTTACTTAAGTTCAGGTTTGGTCGGTACAGCACCCAGGAGATGGCCAAACCATAGTACCCTCCAAAGGTGTGAATGACCATGGAGCCACCAGCATCTCTGCACTGTGAAAATAATTACGCTTTTTTAAATGGGCAGAAAAACAGAACTGCAAATCCCCACAATACAATTTTTAAACTCTGAAGGAAAGTTCAAATTTTTAATGTGGCTGCCGAGACTCACATGAAGGAGGTCAAGGATGATGTATTCCTCCACAGCAAAAAGTGTGACACCAAATAAGGTGAGAACCATCGTCTGGACAGGGCTTACTTTCCCCAGGAGAGCCCCATAGGCGATCAGAGATCCAGCACAGCAGAAGTCAGCGTTAATCAGACTGAAGGAAAGCAACCACAGTCCAAGCCGGTTATTAACATTTACAAGTTAAAGAATGTGGTTTCATTTTTGAGTTACATAACTCACCAAGGAGCGATGGCACTTACCTCTCAATTCCGATGGTGATTTTTCCAGTGGCGGGGTTCAAACTGTGGAACCAACCTTGCATGAGGAGAGCCCACTGTAGACCAAAGGCGGCGATTAGAAAGTTAAAGCCCACACCACCGAAGCTGTAGCGCTTCAGGAAAGTCATGAGAAAGCCGAAGCCTACAAAGATCATGACATGGACGTCTTGGAAGCCTGCAGAGATTTAAAAAAAAATTTCAATGTTGTTGCGATCCCACCTGCCTTTTATTATTATTTATTTATTATTATATTGAGTAAAACAGAAGGAGTCTGAAATGTTGTTTAACACTTTCTTATTTCTTTTTTTAAGTTATATTAATATTTCCAGTTTAATGTAAATTCTTCTTTAAGGATGTCAGCACCTAGATCACTGGGCAGACAATCTATCAGGGGTTCGTTTCTCAGGGACATTGCACATTACAACATTTTCAGTAGTTAAGTACTGCCACATTACCGCACATAAGCCTGAAAAAAGTATGTTTTATTATTATCATTGCCATCATTATCTTTTATTACTACTATTTCCAGCTTTTTTCCCCTGTGGCATACAAAAAAAGATGCCTTCTGTAAAAGTATTCAGCCTTTGAAAGTAAAAATTATTATTAATTATTATTAATTATTGTTAATTAATTATTATTATTATTATTATTAAATTATTATTATTAGTGTTGTTGTTGTAAATATTGGTGGGGGAGGAATTCACCGTCATCCCTTAGACATCAGTGGAAACTGCCAAAGATCTCAGACAACAGTGTCTGCTTTCACAGCATTAAGCGAGCAAACACGGCACTTTTATTTATTCACACATACATGTATCCCAAAAGTGCATGCATGTCCGTGCTACGTTTAGCATGCATATGCTAAAAGTAGCAAATGCACTTGAAAATAAAAAAGAGATTTCTTAAAGGCTGTCTGTTGTTGTACTTACTTGGATATCTGAAGTAGAAGTCATTCTCAATGTTGCTGGTGATGTTATGACTCCTTTTGAACTCATTCCATCCTTTTTCATCCGATTCCTCGTCATACCGGATAAAAACTCCAAAGAGAATAACCATAGCAATCTGCCAGACGAAGCAAACAGCCGGTAAACTAACACGTATATAGGTGTTGTTCTGCGGGCCGAAGAAATTTCCAGCTCTTTCACAGCAGTTTCCCATCTTGATGACTTTCTTCTGACGATGCTCTGATTGCTCCTCAGATAGGCCCTCACTCAGCTGTGACTTCAAGCTGGCTGTCAGCATCTTTATATACTGTGAACTTTGGGAGGGGGTGTGACTCTCTCTACCACTCACAAGCAAGGTGTGTGCTCCTGTTATCTTTCATGAGCTAAACCACTCCTTACCTGTTGCTCTGCTCTTCCTGTTAAAAGTAGGGGACGTTATTCCTAGAACAGGCAGCAGGAAATACTCAGATTGCATCACTATATGTGTGTGATTGATTAAAATTATTCATTAAAGAGTTTTGAAGAGTACTAACCCAGTATGACTTCTTAAAATGCCATTATATCAAAGTTGTCCAATGGGTCAAAAACAGTAAATATTACACCAGAAGCTATATTTGCAGCCGGAATAAAGGATACTACTGCTTATTTAATGCTGCACTGAAAATCAGTTATGCGTGACAGCCGTGTGCTCTGTCCAGGCATGAAACTGGCGTCAGGTGAACACACTTGTCAGTAAGGGTTATACTACATTGTAGAGATTCATACTCGATTTAGGTTCTTTTCTGTACCAAATTTTTTTTTAAATTTCTTTTACAATTTTTATTTTATGTAACAGCACCATATCTGCCATGCACCTTTACTACTCTTTGAAACAGTGTCTGTTTTCTCGGGATGAAGTGAGCAAACATGGCCTGTTCCCAGTTTTATACTTGAACATCAATTTTACGCAGCCGAACTGACTAAAGCAATGCAAACCACCTTCCTCGGTGCACTGCCCACATCCTTGACATGCAAGATTAAACATCAGCACTCTAATATTTAGTCTGTAAATCTGCATAAAGCCACCTACAATGCTTTTGTTAGTTTTGTGTACGTGATGCTGTTTTTAAATATACAGTGAGCAAAGGGTGCTGCTGACTGTTGTCCTCTCAGTGCCTCACATGTCTAATGCTTACAGTATCTGGATACGTTTTGTTCTCACTGTGTTTCCACGTTTTGGTGATTATCTCATCAAAGAGATTCCAGTTTAAGAACTCATGTGCTGGGTAGAAGCTCTCTTGCACTTGAGTGACACATGCAACATTCTTGATTGTATCTGGTTTCTCTCTTCAAAGATAATCCACCTTCTTCAACTTGTCATGTAATGCACTGAGAAATCATATAATCACATTTATATCCTCCGGCTCAACTGCAACATATGAGACATTATTTGTATAGAGCTTAACAGCTTAATTGCCTCATAGACAATTAATCTTCCTTGCATCGTAAGTCAAGTACAAAAAGATTGGAAGGAAATTTCTTTCATTTAGGTGTATAAGTCGTCATATCGTAATGTTTTGAGGGTGCTTGCGCTGTAACACACTGCATTGTATATGTATCCTTATACAGTGCTCCGTTTTGATGTGGAATAAAACTTATTCAATCGAATCTAAAGTAAGGCTTCAGTATGTAAGTTGAGCATGTAGTTCATAAAGGCTAAAAAAGATCCACATACCAAAAACCTTTTACTTTATTGCTTTATCCGAGTAAGAAGAAACAACAACAATCTGTATTTTGAGCAAGCACCAGTTTATGATATACACATATACATGTATGTGTGTGTGTGTGTGTGTGTGTGTGTGTGTGTGTGTGTGTGTGTGTGTATGTGTTTTGGTTATGTAGTCGCAGCATTAATTTGAAGTCCTGACCATTTCCATGTTTTTTTGTTTTTGTTTTAATTGTGTTGGTTTGTTAATCTGTTTGAAGCTTATCTATAACTCAAGCATAAAAAAAGCACCTGACTCTGGGGATGAAAAACTATATATTTAGGCACTTTGTTATTAGAAGTCTGCTACGATTTGTTTAACTGAAAAATAGCAAAACATGCACGTTTGCACATATTTCGAGAAATAAAATAATTTCCTAGCACAATATAAAGAAATGAGGGACGACTGGCAAATTATCCTTTCCTTGTCAAGACTGCTAGCTGACATTGTCGCACACAGGGATCTTAACTGGCAGCAGGGTGGCATTAAGTAATAATGTCTCTCAGTGAAGTTTAATTTTGAAGCCCTGGCACAGCCTAACTGAAATGCGCTAAGGCAAAAGGCAGCCATGCTTTCATGAATGAATGCTGCAGTGATCATGGCGTCTTTAGTCTATGATGGAAAGAAAAAGTCCACATGGAGTATTTCAGTTGGCACAATCGTGTATCTGTAAAGCCATTGTCATTCAGCATAGTTGATGGAAAAATTATATAATGTTGCCTAGAAATACAGTATGTTCAAACATGTGACAGAGGAACAGTACGAAGGTTTCAGATTTTATCTGATGAAGTTATTTCAGAAATGCTATAGTCAATTGGTGTCACATGTTCAGCATTGACGACAGAGAGCTTCTAAGTGATCCCAGTAGAGATATTAAGAGCTCCTGTCAATCAGCAGGTAAGGTAGACACAGATCAGTGCGCCGCAAGTATTCAAACAAAGTTTTTCAATTGTCTTCTGTTTCTTTATTAGACATTGCCCTAAACACACACACACTGTATCATCATCAGTCATGGATTGGCCTCCCCAGAGCCTGGACCTCAACATTACTGAAGCAGTGTGGGATCTATTTGACAGGGAACAGAAGAAAAGGCAGCCAATGTCCAAAGATGCCCTTTGAATGTCCCCCAACTTGCCTGAAGAGCTATTTCTGAAGACTACCTAAAGAAATTACAAGAAAGCTTACCCAAGAGAGCTGAGATCGTGCTAATAGAGACATACCAAATAAGAATTTTAAGCCCATTAGATTGTAATCTCTGTTTTTGCGTCATATACTGTGTTTAAATGCATATTTGAGGGTTTAATATGGAAATGATCTCAACCATGAGCTGTGGCATTAAAAATATCAAATCTCAACAGTTTTAAACAGTGCTCTCCATCGCAATCAGTAAAACACACACTGAGGGAAGACAGGGATACTCCGGCAGTCTCAGGGTCTAATGAGGCTCGATGAAACAACATCAAGGTGCTCTGAAATGGTCAAGTTCCAACACCTTACTGATTTCCTTTAAATGATCATGCTCTTGTAAGTGTCCTTTTCTTTTTCCATAGTTTTCATAAGAACTTTCCATATCAAAAACATCAGCAACCTGCTGACCACTTCAATCCTATCAGCACAAAGGCATCAAAAAATTGCTTTCTCCTCACATGACTGATTTCCGTCATTTCCTCTTTATTGTGTCATCATTCTTCTCGGTTTTACAGCATATTTCTTTTGTGTATTCTGTTACAGATTTATGAAAGACGAGTTCATCATATGAAATGAATCTTAATAGCGCAAGTTTTCTAAAGAAAATAAAGTGTCAGTCACGTTGATTGCCCATTGATTGTGAAGGTTGACCTGGAGGAGAGTGACATAACTGAAAGGAATTTTATACAACTTGTCAGGTATGTACAGCAACAGCGTGCAAGATGTCGCAGCGATAGGACTGCGTCAGGCAGTCGGCTCAGACAGAAACCTACAGGACAATCCTGTAGATGATCTGACATGCAGATTACCTGTAGAAGCATTTTAGAAAAGACAAGAGTTTTACTTTGTCAGACAGCATCTTTGTCTCTCACTTGTCAGTCACATGGTGTAGAATGTGTTGCTTTTTGCATGTTGCTAAAACACTAGATTGAGATTTGATTTGATTTTGATTGTTTGAATAATTTGATTAAATTAATTTAATTTTTTAAATTAAAAAAAAAGCTAAATAATTGGAAACATATTAACTTCAATGAGTTTAAGAAAAGAATGTATCCAGTGTCTACTGCTTTGTCCAGATTTTATGACTATGACTGTTTCTACTGAGGAGAAATTGGGATCTGTTCTGTGTCCTCAAGGCATTCAGTCAATCATTGTCTTCTACGTCATTCCTTCAAACAGTTCTATCTAGAAGTGATTGATTTCCTGAATGATTTGGAAATTGAAACTCTACACTAGGACATTAAACAAAGTTCAGTGGAATTAAACATTTTAGAGCTGCAGATTTGTGCTCAATGTTCTACTGTCATCACCATCAAACTAAGTTAACCCTATTGTTTGTGTTTTCATTTTGAATTTCTGGATCTTTAATTAAATTTTTAACACCCTTTGTTTGGAGCGCTTACATACCACCTAAACCATTCAGCTTCGGTTTTAGTACGTTTATCTTTTTTATGCATTTCTTAAAATCTTTTATACTAGTTTTATACTAATTTTTCATCTTTAATTGTTACAATTACAGTGCATGGAAAACAGAAAAAGAAGTCCCTTTTATAAGCAAATCATTGTATGCACATCGTTTACGAGATTTAGCTACACAGCACTGTACAAAAATCTTGAGTAGGTCTTCCATTAAGACCTTTTTCAGTGAAAATTATATGGATCAACTGAAAGACCATATTCATCATTCAGATCTTTTCTCCTCTACTTGTTCAGTTACCTCAAATGTTTTAAGGACATGCTGCACACCAGACTGAGATCTATCAAGTTTTGTGCCAATAGCTTTTTAAGTAATGGTAAATGGCCTGTATTTATATAGCGCTTTTACTAGTCCCTAAGGACCCCAAAGCGCTTTACATATCCAGTCATCCACCCATTCACACACACAATCACACACTGGTGATGTCCAAGCCGGGGCTCGAACCAGTAACCTTCTGATTACAAGGCGAACTCCCAACTCTTGAGCCACGATCGCCCCGTAATCACTTTGTTGATGCAAAAATTTTATTTCTGTCACACTGTTATTTTTAGAATTATTTGTAGATTTGGCTAAAGAAATTTGTGGCAGGATGCTAGCAATAATGTGCATACAAATACAAGTTAGAGTTAGGGTTAGAAAGAGCTTCAGAAAGGCTTGAGAACTATTGCTCAAGACTTATTTAAACTCTTATTACAGGAAAGTCTGGCTCCTTGGAAGCAAAGTGTGAATAATGAGGGGTGGTTCAAGACTTACACAGCTCTGTACTTTGCCAGTGACTGTACAGTACAGTCACTGGCAAAGTATCCGTGTCAATCTGCCAGTTTACGTAGTCATAAACTGAGATCTAATGTGGCAGCATGATGGCACTGGGAGAAGTAAGAATGTTTCTCTGTGAAGTTTGTTTTTAAAGCCCTGCCACACCTGGCTGAAGACTTATGCACAGGATTTTCTGCTGCTTCTCTCATTTGCTTCCATATGTTAGAGCTTCTTTTGCTGCCTGTTATAGGCATACATACATTCTTGATTTCCAGTTATACTCAGTACATTAATGCCATTTTTCCCCACAAACAATCCACAAAACTAATAGCGAAACAATTATGCATCTGAACTTTTTTAGAAATTAGAAAAAGTTATTGGATAGTTTTTCTCTCAGTCTTGTTGAGTCCACCTAAATGTTTTTAGTTGTTTCAACCTGTTAACCTTCCTTCTGTAACTGTGTTTTCTTTTTTTATATATATGTGAAATGAGGCACATTCAGGGAGTTCGCCTTGTAATCGGAAGGTTGCCGGTTCGAGCCCTGGCTTGGACAGTCTTGGTCATTGTGTCCTTGGGCGAGACACTTCACCCGTTACCTACTGGTGGTGGTCAGAGGGCCCGGTGGCGCCAGTGTCCGGCAGCCTCACCTCTGTCAGTGCGCCCCAGGATGGCTGTGGCAACAATGTAGCTTACCATCACCACTGTGTGAATGTGTGTGTGAATGGGTGGATGACTGAATGTGTAAAGCGCTTTGGGGACTAGTAAAGCGCTATACAAAGGCCATTTACACTTAGTCCAGCACTTGGCCATTTCATGCTTTTGTGCAAAATGTATTTCAGATATCTAATTTTTAATTTAAATGGTATATACATGTTCCTGTTGTAGATCTGAGCAGTTGCGATGCACAGAGCTACTGAATACCACTCATAACAAGAGTCAGGTGACACTGCTAACATTGCACACAGTAGAGGTTTCATATTTACATGAGAATGTTAAATAGCTTTGTGCATTTGTTCTTGCTGCCATTTCCTGTTTGTGTCATGCATATATATTTTTTTCTCCTCTTGCCTTAATTGGATTAAAATTCACTCAGTTATTCTCAATAATCTGTAAACCATTGCTCTCTTAGCAGTTTGATTCTTCATTACTTTATTTCATTTCCATCACTATTCATACTTGAGAGCATAAAACTTTTTTCAGCATAAAATTTTTTTCCAGCATTTTCTTCTCCTATTTTGTTGTACCCAAAAAAATTTAAGCATATTCTGATCAAGACAGTTAAGCTGATATTCATTAAAGAAAAGTTGGTATACTTTTGTCCGTTCTCTGACCTAATTTTTAACAATCAATGACTGCAAAAAACATGGAGGACCTAACAGCTCCCCAAAAGTGGACCCAAAATGTCTCTATTGTCTTTAACCCTTAATATGATGTTGTTAAATTTGGTTGTCACAGAGAAACGTGTCTTGCTGTTTGGGAATTGAAGCTAGGATGCAGACCCTTAGATAAAGTCCACTGGTTACTTTCCATAATCACAACTGTCTTTTTAATAGTGTGACGTGTTCTGCAGCAAAGTGCAGTAAAGTGACGTTGTCGCAGTTTTGTGCCGAGTTAAATGTGTGATTTTTATGTCAATCGGTTGATTTATCTTCCCTTTGCTAGCTAGCTAAGATTAGCAGTCTGCCATTGGAGGGAAAGCTGATGTTTGTTAGCTAATCCATGAATATGAATGATCTGTCCTTCCCGCTTTCATTTACAATATAAAGTCCCTTAAAGCAACTGTTTATGTGATTTAATGCTATATAAATAAAACTAAACTGAATGGAATTATCTGGTCACTTACTAATGCTACCCTTACTAGACTTTTTCAGTATTACGCTTCAAGAGCAGCAGGCTGGACCGCAGAACTGGTTATGAAATATCTGCAAACAGCAGCATGTGTCTGTCTCTCTCCCCACACGTGTCTGGATAGTAATACCAAGATTATAAGAAAGGGTGTACTACAACTATCTCAACAATCATTAACGGCAGATTTAATGCAATATTACCGAAGATTTTTTTATAATAATTTACAATAATTTTTTTTGTGTGTGTCCTGTCTGGTACTGTAGCAATCAGAATTATTGTCTGAAGGCCAAGAAAAATGCCCAACAGATTTACTTTCCCAAGTGGGCCTTTTGCTATACTGGTCCACTTGATTGTCATAGTTTATTTGATCTTTATTAGTTATTTTTATTCTAAGTTATTGTAATCAGGCCAGACTGGACTCGGGACGGGAAAGAAAAACAAGAAGAAAAGTTCAGAAGAAAGTTAACAGAAGGAGAGGGAAAGAAAAAGGAGAAAAGAGAGAGAGAGAAATGACAATGAAAATCTGCTTCATCACCTTTGTCTTTGTGTCCTTTTTTTTTTTCTCTTCTTCTTTTCCTGGATCACCTGTTGAGAAAGAAAAAAGAAAACAAGCAGAAGACTAGAGCAATAGAATAAACAACATCATGATGATCTATGGGAATATAACAGTAAATACTAAATGTTAAACATTATTGTGCAGCACGTAAGATCGACAGCGCACAGTGTGCTTTAAGGTAGGAGCCAAAAAGGGTGTAGTTTGTGTGTGTGAGCACCCGTGTGTACACCTGTGAGCATGAACGCACTTGTTTTTAAAAGGTTCCTACATTTAATGATCTGTTAGAGGGTGTGGGGAGCCACAGCCCCGTCCACCAGGGCATGAAGCAGGTATGGAGGAGATCAAAACTCCAGACATCCGGAGGCCCTCAGAACACAAGAGACCAACAGAGGGGCAGCCGCGCCACTATCCCAGAAATATCCCAGAAAGAGCTGAGGAGAGTCCCAGATGAGGGGTCACTCAGCTGCCGCGGAGCGTAAGCCAGGGGGGGTCATCAGATATGTAACAACAGTGCTTTCAGGCGTTGTAACAGCTGGGCCTACATATGAAAATCAGAGATGTTAGAGGGGGGTAAATTACTGCCTTGCTTATTGTTTGTTTCGTTTTTGCTTTTCAGTGGAAAGATTTGTGCACTATGCATGCAGTCATACATGTTTTGTTACCTTGGAGCCAAAAAAAGAAAATATGAAAACAGGCCTGAACATCACAAGACACTCATGTGATAACTAGAAGCTACAGAACATGTTCAACCGGTGAGGTTTCAATTACAAAGTGGCCTCGGGTGGATGACTGTTAAGTAATGTACACCGCGCCTTACTAACCACAAATATTTTTCATCTTAGAAATTAAGTCGTGCCAACATATTTTTCTCACTCTGTATGAACGATATTTTTCTCACGACTGCATTCCTACCCACACTTTTACTCTGCTACATTCTGACCTTGAAGAAACTTTAAATCTGTGCTCCTTCTGTTTAGCAGATATCTATTTGTTTGTCAGAGCAAAAGAAGCAGAAATAAGGTTTGAATAATGATGCAAAAGTTAAACAACATTTTTTAAAACAAGTGGACACTAGTGGACAATGTTCATGAAGCCCTGCAACTTCATCTAGATTATCCACAACACATGTTTTATCCATAATCAACAATGCTTAAAGAAAGAAAATGAAGATGCTACAAACAGCACAAATTATCATTCAGAGCAGAATAGACATTGATTTTAGCCATTTCAGTGAAACACAGTAGCTTCAGTGTCACAGCTGAGCTTCACCTCTTCATGACATAACACACCCAAACTGGTAGTCATGTGGCACTAAATGTGACTTGCCTTGTCCCAACAAAACCTTTGCAACAGATTTGAAGGGGTTTGTTCTCATGCAACAGTCACGAACAATAAATGGTACCTCTGAGGTTTTTTAAGCTCATATTTCTACAGAATCAAGCAACAGTAGCTTTTGTCTAGGTTCCCTTTGTAAATTATGTAGTGTACAAGTACAGTTATGTGTACAAGTCAAACAGCTCACTGAGGTTAAAAACAGGCAGTTGAACTGAGGTAGAATCATAGAAAACAGCAGAAAATCTCACAGCAAACAAGTCCTTCTTCAGGCAAATAACCCAAGTAAATGAATGAAAAAAAAATCCCTTGTCATTTCAGATGGCAGAAAACAAAACAGTGGATCAGTGCCACCATGTTTTCAGGTCATTAATCCTCAAGGAGGCAAACAGCAAACCCATAATAAATATTTTATAATATTGAAGCCAAACATTTTATTCTTCTGCACTAAAACAGGCCATCATCATCGGCTTAATTACTTTGTAACGATGATGTCTTTAAGCAGCATACTGTAATTAATTTGAATATTTTAACATTTATTTGGATGCATTTCTGTTTCTTTTTTATTGATTCACTGGTAACATAGTGATATGAATGAAAAATGGCAGCTGTGGATGATAAGTATCTAAAGAACGTGCGCTAAATGTTTTCTGAGGCGTTTATTGTCGTGGGTTGTAGGGTGGAACCAAAGAATGTATGAAGATGTTTTATTTTCTTTAACAAAAGAGCTACTTATGAAGATGATAAAACAGCCTTTCAAACATTTACTTCCTGCCCTTAAATTTAAATAAGTAAGTACTGAATTCCACAAGTCAGAAAATAAAAACAAACCCACCCACATGAAGTTTATAGGCTACTGAACTCAAGTCAAAACAAATCACACAAAGCTTGAATGCTGCCAGTTTGACCCACTGGCTGCTTTGAGCTGCTTCTCTTAGCGAGGAGACACAGATGAGCTTTGGAGAGCATGGAGAGGACACAGCATGGTTTTTTTTCTACTAGGAGTCAAATGTTCTTGTCATTGTGGCAGTAATGTGGGTCCGTTTCACACACTCAACCAGCAGGTTCATAGCAAATGGCAAAACACACTAAACATAAATTTAGTTAGTCGTATCTGTTAGTCTGAACTGTTGAACCATTTTTCTGATTTGTTTAAAGGTGCAGTCAGTCATTATTTGAGTTAATTTAACAGAAAACAAGAACGGTGTACTCATAAACATACATTGATTAGCTCTGTTCCACTCTGTCTAGTTTTGGTGACTTGACTTTTGCAGTACAAGCAGGAAGGCGAGCGAGAGGAACAGGCACTGTCATGTAAAGACCGAGCTTTTCTTCAGCACCAAGAGGTGGACGAGGAAAAGTTAAAATTAACTTCCGGGTTCCGTGCATTTCTTCTGAAATGCAAAATGAATGCACAGGCTTGACTTAGTGAACGAGGGTAGACTTTCCGCAGGTTCTGCTGATCATCCTTTTGATACGTTTAATGTCGTTTATAAAGGATGTTGCTACCTTTTTGTGCTGTTTGAGCACTTTAGTCAATAGTGTGATCCAGAAAAGACCAGTTTTTACTGGTAAGGGTCAAGAAGCATTTTCTTCTCTAACCACAGCTGGGGACTAAAGTTACATCTGCACTGCTTAAAGCATATTAACTGGTGCCTGTTAGCTGTTCAGGAAGCTAAATCAGAACTGTTGAACTTGTTTGTTTGCTGACCAATACATTTAATTGGTGAACTGCAGTTTCCTGAGATTGAAACACAAGGAGATGTCAAAGGAGTTCATTCTGTTGGACCAGTTCAAAGAAATTCTCTCCGAGGGTGTTGCCACATACTTTAATGAACAACAGCTTTAAAAAAAAAAAAAAAAAAAAAGAGAGCGAGAGAAAATTGCATCTGAAGCAGTGGTGTAAGCACAAACACATTGTAACTCATAAACTAAATACAGTCGAAACCAGGGCCGCAGATCTTGATTATTTCATCCATTATTCACGTGATTAGATTAGATACAGTTTTTTCTTATTAATGAGCGATTATAAATGTTCAAAACAGAAAAAATACATCTTTTTCAAAAGCCTTTTCATTGGTTTCTATTTTAAAAACAAATGTTTTAATAGTTTAACTGCAGCTACAACATCTGTCAAAAAACAAAACCCTTGTCATTTACGTGCGCAATTAAAAATATATTTTTTAAATGAAAACATTTTCTTTAATATAAAATAAATACTTACAAGTACAGTAATGTCAAATAAAATAAGGTAAACTAAAGCATAATACAAGTTAGCCTTTACTCTGTCCCTTGGAGTGCTTTCTTCATTAGTAGAAGGCAACAAAACAAGAGTTCTGGATGAGGCTGGATGCTGTGTATTTGGTGTGTGTTCATGTGTATGTGTTTTTGTGCGCGCGTGTGTTTCTACATGTTTAAGCTTAAGCCATTTGGTGGTTACAGTGAAGAAAAGTAAGCGTTCTCTGAAGTGAACGTTATCAGAGCTGAATGTTCTCAGAACATTTTCTGCTGCAGGAAACATGTTCTGGTGATGCAGATATTATTAATTAATGTTAATAATTAAAGGTAGTAATCAGTCAGTGCTCCGCTTAACAACCCAAGGTCAGCGGTTGAGAGTTTCACCGCCCTTTGTTTGTTTTCACTGGCACTCAGAAAAAAACCCCAAAAAGTAAAAAAGCTTTTATATTTTTATATTTGTAAATATTATCCCAATTTGTTTAATATTATATTTTATTTATAATTTTAAATATTATTTTATCTAAATCTGCAAAATAATATTAATGAAACCTTGACAGACCATCCTGTCTAACAGTGTAAAAGCATTTAATCCCTGAGATATATTAGTATTAGAAAAAGGAAGCACAATTTCAACTGTGCCTCTGAGTTTTTCTACATAAAGAAATGCTGCTCTAGTTAATTAAAGAAATGTGTCATCATGACTCTTTGGGCTTACGCAACAAGTTCCAGTAGCTCAGAGTGTCCTGTAATTATAAAACAAAGTTTGTTGATTCACAAAAACGTGAAATTTGGGCCGGGTTGGAGTCTTTGCCGGGCCAATTTTAGCCCCCGCACCCTATGTTTCCTACCCCTGTGTAGACAGACTACAGCTCCATGTTAAACTTGGACAGGCTCATCTTCACTGCTGCTGTTGTGTTATCAGTCCTCCGATACATTTCTATTGCAGGTCTATTTTTAGTCACAAATGTGGATGAAATGCTTGAATTTGTATGCAAACAACTTAGAGTTGTAGGTTAGATATAAAAAAAAAATTGTTGCATTAAGGATTTTTTATCGAGATACTATCGAGAATCATTGCAGACCAATTGGTAAGGCATGACTTTGGGTGGACCGGGCAGGTAAACATCAGACAAAGCTTCAACAGTCAGGTCCCCTCAAGGTTTTTGGAGAAAAGATAATCGTTGTTGGAGCTGCTACTATCCATCACAGTAATAAGGCAGCTGCTGTCAAACTTTACACAAAATGTTCTCAGTTGCAGATCAAGTTTAGATTTTTCTGTAACAGTTTTCATTCAGCTTAACTTCAGAGGAATGTGCTCCAGGATACACGCCGCATACACCCCCCAGTCCAAATCTATTCAGTGTGTTCTTCTTTTTTCTCTGACAGCTGATCCTGTTAATTCTGTTCTGTTCAGAGGTATGGAGATGAATGCATTTTCTGCACCTTTCTGTCATTTGGCGTTGACCTCTGATTTGGTGCAGTGGGGGAGATTCAGGAGTATGTCCCTCTTTGCCTGTTCCTGGTGTTACCATTATTGAGAGGAAAAAATGTGGCCACAGTTACCTACATTGCCAGTAGTGTCCTCGAATCTAATAGTAAAGGATGTCAGAGACCAGAATTTACCAGAGGTATTACTGCCTGTGCCATAACCAGGGCTCAGAGTAATAAAACTGAGCAGGCTGAGGTCACTCCGTCACCTGCAGGGGAGGTTGTTTCTTTGACTGATTTCCCTGTATTCAACTCTTTGGCGAAGTAGCAGCAGGAAAATCCTTTCCTGCAATAGCTTTTTAGACTTCTGTTTGGTTAAATCTTCTTTTTAATGCTCTGACATTTTATTGTGAAGCGCTTTGTGATCTTTCTCTTGAAATCTAACTTACTTACTTTTGAGTCGGGTCTCTCTCAGTAGTGACATAAACAGTGCTACGCATGGTTTGCTGGTCACTAAATGGTTACCAGATAGAGAAGAAGTAGGTTGTTCAAGTTGGCATTGCAGACTGCTCATGATGTTGTCGCTGGTCAATCAAAAAAAAAAAAAAAAAAGAAAGCGATCCCCCTTGTATTTCTTGTGTCATATTCCAGCCATCTCTATCTCTTTTGAGTATTTACGTTTAATATCAGGCTTAAAACTTTCCTTTTTGATACAGTTCATAGTTAGACATGGATCAGGTGAACCTGAAACCTCTTACTGTAATATTTCCAGGCTGCTGGGGCCTTCCATTGATACACAGTGTTTTCTCTTCGCTGAGTTCTACCTTTACCTCATCTGTTGCTGAGGTAAAGATAAAACTCAGGTTTATTTATACTGTTGATGCACATGCAGCCCAAAGTGCTACAAAAAGAAACAACAATAAGAATAATACTGTAGATAAAAAATATCACTTTCTAATTATAAGGAGACATAAATGGTAAATGGACTGGTTCTTATATAGCGCTTTTCTACTCATCTGAGCACTCAAAGCGCTTTACACAACTTGTGCATTCACCCATTCAGACCCATTCGCACAAGCACATCTTTCTAAGTGCTTTATAGCTAACATTCACACACATTCATACATCCGATGGATGCATCGGAGAGCAATTTGGGGTTAGTATCTTGCCCAAGGATATTTGGCATGCAGACTAGGGGAAGCCAGGAATCGAACCACCAACCTTCCGATCAGTAGATGACCTGCTCTACCACCTGAGCTACAGCCACCCACATAAAACTAAAACTTCAAGTTCCTGCAGGCCCAATTTTGTTTTGCCTACCGGGACCAAGTTAATAAATCATGCCCTGCTACAACTGTCAGAAGATTGTTTCAGCAGATAATGGCATGACAAATGTCTCTGAACTTTTTACCTAGCAAAAATACTATTGTATGTCTAGTTGAAATTAAAGCCTTTAATTTGCAAACACTGAAAACTATAAATACTAAATCTTTGTTTTGTTTTTTTAACTGAAAATATTTGTAAATTCTGTGATCAAGTACACAAAAAATGGCAAAGGAGTAATTTAACTGCTTGAATCACCATGCAGCTTTGAATCCTAATGAACCACCAGTAAGCTGTGGGAAAATGTTTAACTATTATGTCAGTGAGAACAATACACGTTATTCATTTTCCTTACATTAACTGTACTGTTGTTTTTTTCCACCTGAGAATTTCAAACAGTACAGAGCTGAAGGGGTTAAATCTAGGTACACTGCTGGAAACCAAGACTATTCCAGCCAAAACAGTAACAGCTGGTATTAAACTTGTGTTTTTGTCTATATTAGAACTTCTGGGATCCTGATTTTTAGAAAATCAAGTGTTTGCAAGTTCGTTACATGTCTTTAAAAGGAGATAAGTTGTAAATGAGTTGCTGACACTCTTCTCGAAACAAAGGAAGAAATGAAAGTACTGCCCCCACCTGGCAAGCTTATGCTCTACAAGGCCACACATCAGCACTTCTTTCTTCTCATTTTCAGCAGTAAGTCTAAAAAGAAATGCTACACAACTTATCAAGTTTTAATTAGACCTTTTATTTTTACTTTTAGTATTCATATTAAATCTCAACCTATTTTTAGAAAGAACAAATACAACCTAACAAAAAAATAATGTCTAAAACACATCCAACTTACAAGAGTGTATTATATAATTTTGCTGTATATGGCATTGAGATCGATTCGGAGTTTCTTAAAAGATGGTCTGTTTCTGGGATCATACTGCCAACAGCTGTTCATAATCCTGGAGATTTCAATGGGGCAGCCGTGCGGAGCAGGCATACGGTACCCTGAAGCACATCACAGAGAAGCATAACAGGGAGAGAGATGGTCAGATGGCAGTAAACGTGCTTTCTGATACACGTGAGACTCAGAAAATGTATCAGTGTCAAAATCAATCACAATGACAGCAGGAATTCTCCTGAATGTCACGTGAACACAAACACTTTGACACGTTATCGTCTTCACCTTTCTCCACCTCTTCACGTGTCTGTTGATTGGTCATGCTGGTGTAGGGGGTCATTCCCATGGAGAAGGTCTCCCACAGTAAGATGCCAAAGCTCCAGACGTCACTCTCTGTGGTATAACGACCTGAAAACAACAGCAGGGGGCAGTGTAAGCAAAGGTATAGGCGCAGCTCTTTGTGAGTATTTAACTGGCTGTTGGCAGTAGAAACCGGAGAAATGTGTCTGGTTGTGGTATTATGGCAGAGGCACTAATGATGCACCATAGTTCAGGGCTTCAGGAGCTGTCCATTTGACAGGGATCTGTCTGAGACCGCCTTCTGCAGAGTAGACTCCGTCATCTTCCTGACGGGACATCCCGAAGTCACTTATCTTCACCACGTTGCCTTCTGCGACCAGGCAGTTTCTAGCTGCAAGGTCCCTTAAAAAGCACAAGACAGGAAATGTAAGAGGGATGGAGGCTGGGGAAAAGTGGAAACAAATGAAACATAAAAAAAATCATGCTCTGTATGAAAAAACAGAACAGATGGCACTTAAACGAGAGGTGTTCCTATCATATCTCTGTGTTGTGTGCGAGTGCCATTTGACATGCAGCGTTACAGGCTGAGCAGCTACCAGCAGCCTGTCTGATCCGTCCCTGCTGGGCAAACCATACAAGTGCTGCTGTAATGAGCCGGATGTCACAACCTCCTCCTCTCCTCTAGTGCCCCTACAGCCAGCCACCGAGGCCACGTTCAATTTGTAGATATCCCCAAAACACTACAACAATTCTGAATGCAGTATATCATTTACTTAAATATATATACATGCATACGTATTGCTGAATTAAAGGAAATGGTCGAGTTTTCAGAATGTGTTTGTAGATGGTCTCGTCTTTTAATGCAAGCTTTGTTTGCAGGCTACTCACAAAAACCCAACGTTTGATCTTTGTAAGCAACTCCTACACAGCTCTGTGGTCTTTGGAGGATGCGTAGTTACAATCAGGGCTGTGAGCTGGTTTTTCTCCTCAGTCATTAAAAATGTTCAGAACGGTCTCATCACACCCAGTTCGATATTTTTGCATCAGGTCCTTAGATCTAATATATAAATCTTACTACCAGTATAAAGGGGTTTAGGAGGCACTCCTTTAAGGTCCTAAACAGGAGCCTTAGGCCATCAAGGACTATGGTATTTAAGAAATAATGTAAAGCAGATTTTTCCTGCCATGGATCATGTCTGTAGTTCTCCTCTGTCTTTATTAAGCCTTTCTGTTTTGGTACTTTTCAGCCACATTATTTGTTTTTATTGTAAAGTGATTTTATTTTTATTTGGAAACTTGTATTTGCTTAAATATCTTTCTGTGCACATCTCTCTAGAGATTACAGTGTGACACCTTATATGATGCTGAGCTGAAGCTTTACTTAAGGCAAGCATTTTACTGCTACTCAACATATGGGGAACTGCTACAGATAAGTGCAGTTAACAGTTAGGTGAAGTGAAAGCTTGGGAAGGTGGGTGATGCTTTGTAAAGTGTACAGTAAAAACCTGAAAATCCACCTGCATGTACATGAGCGATGCACCACTTTAGTTGTTGCTGAAACCACACTGCACTGTATTCAAATGAACGTTTAATATGTAGTATTTATCAAACCGAACACAGAGGTGAACATTATGCATTCCGGCATGTTAACAATGAGGAAAGATTAAGCTGACTGCAACTGTGAAGGAAATGAATAGTGAGCATTGCAGAATCTTTATTGCTGAAGTCACAGATTTGCACGTGGCTGATTCAAAGATTAGATAAAAGCGGCGTGATCGTCTGACCAACCTGTGAATGCACTTTTTGCTCTCCAGGTACTCCATGCCAGATGCGACATTTTCAGTCATTTTGACCAGCATCTTCGGTATCAGACTGTGACCCTCAGTGCGCAAAAAGGAGAGAAAATCACCACCTTGAAAAGTGTAAAGACACACACACATACGGAGAGCGAGAACGATGATGGAGGAACAAAGTGGGTGGTGAAAATGGTTCAATAAATCTTTGAAGGCACCGAGTTGACATGTTGAAAGACATAAAAACCGTGTCTAACAAGATCACATTTACCTTGAATGAGCTCCATGATAATGTAGATGGGCTGTTTCTGCGTGCACACCCCAATAAGCTTCACAATGTTAGGGTGATCGTATTGCTTCAGGATCCTAGACAACACACAAGACAGGTGTGTGCGTGTGTAACCCGCTGTTAGTTTACTTGTCTGATGTCTACTGTACAGTTACATTCAGTTCTGTGCACTATGTGCTAAATTTATAGAAAGTATTATGATGTTGTTGATCTACTGCCGTTTCATGACAGGGTGGTAGTGTCACCTCTGGCGAGAGGGGCTATGAGCTCACGTAGCTTGTGTGAGCCTGCTGTGAACATTTCACTCGTGATAGCCTTCAAATCACTATCATTTATCCTCCTGCTACTGAGCAGACTTTCTTTTCCGGTCTTCAACACGGACCACTGAGAAGAGCGAGCAGCAGCTGCTACATTTTCTCCTGTTTGATTAAGTATTTCAATCAAACAACTCATAGATACTTTTCATGTAGAGCTCTATGTGCATACTTTTTTTTAAGTCTGCTGGCCAGCTTCTACAATTTTATTTCGAGGACTATTTACAGACATTCTCTTACTTTGATGTTGAGAACCATCATAGTTTGTTTTTTATGGACGGAGACCCGACACAGTAACTGTAAGGACATTTGCACGTGTCCCAAGGTTAAGCAGAAATGAGTTGTAACACAACATAAGGGGAAGTGTTGTAACTAATGCAAGAATTTTTTTTCTTTCCGTTTCAATTCTGATCATCAGTTAAAGTGGACCGAAATTTAGATTTCCCCAAACGCGCTCAATGGGAAGTTTTGGTTATTGTTGGAGTGAGTGCAGTTTCCTTTAAATTCTAAATGCATGGCGGATGTGGGAAAGGTGATGATGGTGTTTTGATGCTGTTAAGAACATACACGCTTCAGTCCACTAAAAGGTATGAGATATTGGACACAGATGCTAAACTGCTGTAAAACTCTGAATAAATTGTCCTCAGTTGATACAGTTTCACGTTTTATTCTTTGATAAGCTGACATATTGGTTACACGTGCACTATGTTGAAGGACCAGTCTGAGTCTTTTTGGATACTGAAGACATTTTAGTGCTGTTGTGTGAGGGTCAAAAAAGTTGATAAATGTAAATCCACTTGTCTATACACCATCACTGATTTCTCTTCACAATAAACTAGCAATCGTTTATTTTAGCCTGTAAACTTATGGGCAGAATATTATAACATTATCAACAAAAAGGAACATTTAAAGACTAATGTTCATTTAAACAAAATTTAAAAAAAAAAATATATATATATATATATATACCAATTTTTTTTAAGCAGTGAAGAGTTTTGACAGTTGCATTTGTAAACAGGTTTATATATGTTTGCACTGTTCTTTATTAAGCTGTGGTGGTCCTCACAGCTTAATAAAACAGAAAAATAGCAGAGCTGTGAAAATGTTTTCACAGGAAGTCCTGAACCTCTGTGAAAAACCAAGTACATCCCATGATTCAGTAGCTTGTAGAAAGCACCTTTAGCAGAAAGGTGGTTTCTACAAGCTTGACCTAATTGTTGTCTGGATGATGCTATCAGCCTCTCAGATCATTGTGGAGGAATGTTTGGCCACTCAGTTCTGCACCGTTGCGTCAGTTCACTGAGGTTTGTGGGCATTTGTTCATGCACAGTTGTCTTGAGATCCCACCACAGCATCTCATTGTGGTTGAGGTCTGGACTTTAACTGGGTCACTGCAAAATATTGATTATTTTTCTTTTCAGCCATTCTGTTGTAAATTTGCTGCTGTGTTTGGGATCATTGACCTGTTGCACGACCCAATTTTGGGATGTGTTGGACAGATGGCCTCACACTTGAAAAGACTGCAAGTAGCCCAGGCCCCGTTGGTGCAAACCAAGCACAAATCTCCACCACCTCCACCCATGACAGTTGGTATGAGGTGTTGGTGCTGATATGCTGTGATTGGCTTTTTTTAAATGTGGCACTTTGCAGCCGCTTTAGGTCTCAGAAGCGTTGTGGTTTGTTCAGATGCCACTTGAACATACATAATCAAATCTTGATTGAGTAATCCAGTAAGTTGATTTGATTATCAACCCAGCTGCTTACTTACAATTGTAATTCTGACCCCATGCAGTAAGGGTACTTACTTGGGGTGGCTGTAGCTCAGGTGGCAGAGCAGGTCAGCCACTAATCAGAAGGTCGGTGGTTCGATCCCAGGCTGCCTCCTGGCTGCATGCCTTGGGCAAGATACTAACCCCATATTTGGTGGTGGTCAGAGGGCCCGGTGGCGCCTGTGTACCTGCCTGTGTCCGCCAGCCTCGCCTCTGTCAGTGCGCCCCAGGGCAGCTGTGGCTACAATGTAGCTTGCCATCGCCCGTGTGTGAATGGGTGAATGACTGAATGTAGTGTAAAGCGCTTTGGGGTCCTTAAGGACTAGAAAATGCGCTATACAAATGCAGGCCATTTACTTCACAGTAAATCTGTTTGCATGGTAAGATTTGGGCCTGCCTCTTCTCTGGCAGGCCACAACTTAAATAAGTTGTTCAGGAAATTAAAACAGGTCACTGTGATGTGATTTACTGTAATGGAAACGTGTGTGTGTGTGCATGTGTACTGACCTGGCTTCCATCAGGAACTTACTCTTGTGCTCTGGGGCTAGGTTCTCTTTACAAGACTTCACAGCTACAGGAGAGTTATCGGTGCGTAAACGGCCGCTGTACACCTCTCCAAAGTTACCCTGTGCAGTGCCATCACGAACACGATTAGTACTAATCTAATTCTGTCTTCCTACTGAGCAAAGAGCATTTCTACCTAAAGCTCAAACCATTTAAAATACGGTACTATCAATTTCGATCATGAACTAAGCCACACGTACACTATTATTGAATTTAACTGGTCATTGTTTCAACCAATTTACCACACGGAGCTGAAATTGTCAGGGAAGTTAAAGCTAGCAGATATGGTTAGTTCCTCCATCCATCCATTCGCTTCCGCTTATCCTTTTCAGGGTCGCGGGGGGCGCTGGAGCCTATCCCAGCTGTCATAGGGCGAGAGGCGGGGTACACCCTGGACAGGTCGCCAGTCTGTCGCAGGGCTAACACACAGGGACAGACAACCATTCGCACTCACATTCATTTACACATTCCCACCTAGTGACAATTTGGATTAATCAATTAACCTATGCCCACAAGCTGCATGTCTTTGGATGGTGGGAGGAAGCCGGAGTACCCGGAGGGAACCCACGCAAACACAGGGAGAACATGCAAACTCCACACAGAAAGACCCCGGCCTGATGTTGGAATTGAACTCAGGACCTTCTTGCTGTGCGGCAACAGTGCTAACCACCATGCCACCGTGCTGCCCTGGTCAGTTCCTGTACTGACAATTTCAGGATTTTTTTCTCCACAACAAAATTTGAACCAAAGCAATCAGTCTAACGTGCATCACAATTTAAGTGCAGACTTTTAGATTTCATTTTCAGAGCTACAGAGCAACAACACTGTACCAGCTGCTAAGGAATTAGTCCCATTTTTATACAAACATGTCTACATCATATTTAAAGCTCAATAAAATGTTCACATGAGGAAGTTAGCATCATCACCACCATCATCGTCGTTTTAGTCTAAAACTAAATATTTTACTTGTACTAAAATGAACGGCATACGCTATAACACGTAAATGACTTTGCTAAGCAAAGTTTTGGCCACAAATAAAACTCTGAATACATTTTACTTTACTTGCATAATTCTGTTAGTAAAAGTCAAGTGTACACACCCGTCCAATGAGAGGTCCCAAGATAATATCATCATGTTCCAGGACCCACTTGTCCTAAAAGGGTTAAAAATGAAGCAAGAGAAACACACAGTGATTTTAATAGTTTTAAACTATTAAAGTGTTTAAGGGAAAAGCCAGCAGAGGACAAGTTTATGAGTACATATGTGAAAAAACAGGAGCTACACAGCCTTAGAGCAACAGAAAAACATGTGGTGTGTCCTATTGTTGGCACATAACATGAGAGCATGTCTTGGACAAATTTAAAGTTGTACTAAAGATTATAACAAGTCTGCAGTAAGCAGATACAAGCTATTCTAATCTAAAGACAAACATATGTGTGTGGTGTGTGTCTGTGTGTGTCACTTTACCTTTACTACAGCTTTCTTTAGCACAACTTCACACCTCTTGGTAATATGCTGTCGAGAGTTCAGCAAATGATGGATCAGGTGAGGGATGCTGGGAAAGCCTTCTCCATCCAGACGGTACATATTCTACTGGCACACATGGAGAAGCAGAGGTTTACAGAGGCGTACTGAAGACAAACTTAAGTCTTTTGTTTTTTAAATTAACTTACCGAATTTAAAAAACAAAAGACTCATTATCCAAAAAAAAAATGTTTAAAGCTTAGTTTACAATAACAAGTTTTATTTTCTCACATTTACTTTTTAGGCCACATATTACAACAGTAACAGAAAGAATTGCTCTTTTTTTTGCATATTGAAAAAGTGGAGAAAAAACCTTAATAAGGAAGTGAATGATGCAAGAACGTGCAATGTATAAATAGTGTCTTCAAAAACACTTTAGATTCACTTACTTCTGTGTTCTGGATGAGAAAATGTTTACAGGAGCCCTCCCATTGCACAGAAAGCACGTAACCCTGCTTCTCTTGACTCTTCCTCACTAAGAAGTCACCATCGTTCTTCAGCAGCTGCTGGACCTCCAGTCTGGGAATGGCACCGTGGTACCAGTCCTGCTGCCCCAGAGGACGATCCACTTCTTTCACCAGACTGAGGACTGGAGGCACCTGGAGGCAGGAAAAGAGAAAAGCAGGGTCTTTAAAAGCCAACATGAATAATGAAACAATAAGAATGGGAAGGGATAGATTTTGGGTGAATCTGCAGAGATTAAATGGAAGCACATCAAAGAAGAGTCTGTAAAACTTTAAAGTATAACCACACCGCTTTCGTGCCCCCGGGGTACCACAGGGCCGGTAGACAGAAGGAGAAGTAGTTCATACAAAAATAGCAAATAGTTCAGATTCACAGTACAGCACAATATGGGCATTAAAATATTACTCACCTGATATGATCTTTTGGAGCATGCACACAATTTTATATATATCCGTTTCCAGCTGATTTAACAATAAATCAATAAAAAGTGAGAAAGGGTGGGGGTTTTTTTTCAGGCCATTCAGAGTTACTGTGCAGCTGTGTCACGGGTTCCCTGAGTGCTTCTGTCTTTCAGGAATGATTAAACGATTAAATGTACACTGGCTGCCTGAAAAGTGAGCTTGGTTTGAGGTCAAGAAGAATTTTGAAAGAAGAAACTTGGCGGTCAAAATCCCAAAGCACGGTCATGAGCACGAGACCCCAAAGACAGATTGTGTGCCTGAGCAAGCTCAACCACTCAGAGGATGTACTCTGAGATGCTGCCATTTCCTCCAGAACATGATCAATTGTTCTGTGGTTTAAAAAAAAAAAAAAAAAAAGGGGGGGGGGACTGTGTAGAAATAGAGAAGTTCAAGAGTGATGAGGGGGAAGAAAACTTCCACTCGAACATCCTTCCTTAGAAAGAAACTAGCATGTACCATAAAGGTTGCTACAATTGCAGCTTCTCTATCGGTCACTGTAATTATTGTGCGTTAATTGCAATTTAATTACTAACTTACCTCAAATTTGGGTTTAAAGAGGTTGCTGAGATTGTTCAATATCCCTTCCACAAGGACCCTGGGTGGAGTGTGGTCCTGAAAAAAAAAAAGACAAAAAAAAAGACGCAGAGCTTTTTACGCATGTCACAAAAAACCTATCAAGGTCTACTGTCGGCATTAGAATTGTCATGTCTCACTTTGCTCATATGCTTTTCAGGTTAAGCGCTAACTGCAAGACAACATCAGGCTGCTCCGGCTCTATTAAATTATTTAGGATGATTGATCTGTGAGAGTGTAACAAAGGATTGGGTGCACAGCACAAGTTTGTAGCGTTTGGCCTGAAGATAGATAAACTGGAGTTTCTTTCCATGCTAGCAACTTTATGCAAAAGCCTGGAGGAAAATACTAGATTGACACTTTCTGAGTGTTAAGTACAATCCATGCCTAAAGGATAACTGTCTGTGACTTACAGAAAGACTAACTGCTTTTCTGCTTTATAATTCAGCATGTTGTTTTCAGAGTTTACATGCAACACACAGCTTATTTTGTACAGCTGGCCCAGTGACAGGACCAGTAATTAGGAGCTAATCAAAGACAAAGGAGGGAAAGCTGCTGTCAGCGAGGACATACGTTGCTCGTGCTGGATGAAAGTGAAACAGTATCTGTGTCCAGATTCAGAGCAGAGGGAGGTTCTCTGGAGCCCAGCTTGTCCAGTTTCTCTTTCAGAAGAAGCCTCTGAACCTCCAGTTTGGCTCTCTGGCCCTGAGTTAGGGCGACCTGCTGCCGGCACTCTTCCATCGCATGTCTCTTGCTGAACTGGTAGACCCTGGACAAAGCAAAGTGCAGCATCACAACACAAGTGACAGAAATAAACAGAAGCGCACAGAAATCAATAAAACGCCTGCTTGTGCAGGTTTGCAGTTCTTGATATTGATTCATATGCTTAAGATGCTGATAATGAGCCTATAAGACTTATAAAACCCCAACAGTGAACAAACAAACAGAATTGTTTCACCTCATTATCTGAGGATTTTTATCTTTTGAGGTATTTGTACCTCAAATGACACCTGGAAACAAACCCATCTCAAATAAAGCTGAAATACAGCGCAAAAATGTAATAAAACCAGGATGGAAATCTCATAAACCCATATTATATTCACAATGGAATATAAAAGACATAACAAATGTTTAAACTCAGAACATGTACCATTGTAAGAAAACATTATTATTTAGACAATGATGCCAGACATCTCAAAAAATGTGGGACAGGGCCATGTTTACCACTTTGCAGCATCCCCCCTTCTTTAACAACAGCATGAAAATATGCAGCGTCTTCACTGAGACATCATCCAGATCATATGCTGCTCTAGAAACTGAAATGTTTCCTATGTTGTAATTTGACTAAAATACGGGTTTATGAGATTTGCAAATCATTGCATTCTGTTTTTATTTACATTTTATACAGCGTCTCAACTTTTTTCAGAATAGGTTTTGTACTTAATCAACCTCCGTATGTACTCGGTCTTCCCTGTTAAGTACCTCTAAGTGCAGCACACACTACAAACACCACAATCAGAATTACATTATTTCTCCTCTGAGGCACTGAGAGCTGAGTAATTGACAAGAAACTGTTCATCATCTATATGTGTATGGGACGTTGATTAAGCATGTGTATGGCTAATTACCACAGAGGATGTTTATATGAGCGCAGGTGCAGCGGAGAATCTAATCATGCTTGGTTGACCCGGAGATCACATTGTTTTTGTTGTTTGTTTTTTCCCCGGTGACACCCAACACGCCGTCATATCATCACACAGCCTTTAATGACAACATAAAATTCTATGTGCTTTGTTCCCTTAAATTGGCCATTAAATGAGAGAACGGGCTGGACATTGAAGCTCATCAGAAACAAGTTGCCCCAGGTTCGTCATCATCACAGAAATGTAGATTAGACCTAATCCCAGAAAAGAAAAAAGCATTTAGGATCTCCACTGACAAAAAGTTTATGGTCTATGGCTTAATTCAAGAACAGGCGAGCCCAGATGTTTGGGTTTTAAACTGTAGGAATTTTTACTAACCAGGTGTTTATAAACAAAATGATTAATGCGCACATGAAGATGATTGATCAGCTGTGCTTACACTCATTAGAACCAAAGAAAGTTTCACTCAAGAAAACATTTGCAAAGACCTCAAAATGCTGGAGATCCGACCCTCTGAACTACTCAGGCTGACATCTGAGGTCAGGTTAGGTCACCTTAATTCAGTTTTTCACTGTTGATTTGCAAAATGTTTCTTCACCGTTGATTTGCAAAATGTTTCTTCACCATGCAAAGCAAAGGTCAGTGTCACCTCACCCCACCACCTGCACCATATGTGCTCCCAGCTGCCTTTGATAATGCAGACTCTGTTGCATATAAACACATTGTTTCCACTTGTCCTTCAAGAGCCCGTTAATGACTCGATCACTCCCCCGGGTCTGTATGGCTCTAACACCTTTAGACACCCTCATCAACCAAGACAAATGAGAGGGTTTGGGCTCCATAACTCTCAACATATTGCTGTATTATAATTCATAAGGCACTTATGGCCCGCTGAGACCACACTGGTTATTAGCCGTTGCACAGCCAACAGCACACTGAACTCCCCCGATGGGAAGGACTGCCCACTGAGGCAAACTTTAGTAATTTGTCTTCACAGCTACCACAGGACAGTGTATTTTTTCCATTGTGAACCCCCCTCTCTAATCTCTGACAGCTCAGCATCAGCCTGGTGTGGTCTGCTCACCTCTGGCCCTTTTTGACACCTTCCTGCTCTTCCCCTAACTCCAGCTCCAGCTGCTCAACTGAAGTCTGCTGAGAGCCCAGAGACCGAGCCAGGTCCAGGAGCTCCTCCTCTATCGTAGTCAGTCTGTGAGAAGAAGACAGAAATCCCAGGTGAAGAGGAAGCACTTCATATATAAAACAGAAAGGGAAGGTTAACGGGAGGTTAAAGGAACACGAGTTAGCCGTGTGGAGGAAGCTGTTGCAAGATTAACAAACGAAATCTGAATGCGATTGCACTGTTGTTCTCACTTGTGCTGGATCGTCTCGAGGGTGAGGTCATTCAGTTCAATCTCCTTAGTGCTTAGCTGCTCGGTGTCCTCCAGAAGGCTGTGGTCAAAATCGGCACAGGCAGGAATCTCCCCCACAGACCTTCAGACACACAGTCCACAGTATCATTTCTCTGAAGGGTAAGCTTCCGTGATTGCCATGTTGCTGAGCAGAAACGGTCCGCCTCTGCGTACCTGTTCTGATGGATGAAGCTCTCATACTCTCTGTGAGGATCGATGGCTGTTAGAGCTGATGCCATCTCTCTGTGGATCCGCACCACTTCATGATGGAGGAGAGTGCAGATGTCAAAATACTCCTGCAGGATCTCCTTTCTGGAAGGATGAAAACAGAATGACACAATGCGAAGCGCAAATATATCACTTTGCGTCTTTTCATTTGCCAAAGCGTAACACAATTTCCAGTTTGGCTGGATGCAAGTTGCCTCATATTAGTGATGTGAAAATGTCCTTTGAGAGATTTGTCTGCGGTTAAGTATCCCATCACGTCACTTTCTCTGTCATATTTATGTTGTTATTCCCTGTTTAGAATATAATAAAAGTGAGAGCAGTGCCTGTTTTTCAGCCTCAGCCGTTAGACAGAGACTGGATCTGTCAGCTCTGCCAAACATTTCCTGCCCAGAGCCCCCAAAGTCAGCCAATCCATTTTACTGGTTTGACTGCTTGTTTCTGTCTTTGACTTTTATGATTTACCCTTTCAGACCCTTTAATTGTCTAAACTCCCAGAACTCTTCTCTCTGCTTTGAAACTCAGACGTTCATGTAGTGTTCAAAGCTGTCAAGCCTTTGTAGGTAATGTTTGCACAGAAAAGGCTTTTGTTCATAATGAAAACACAGGCAGTACTCTGCAAAACTCTTGAATCACCTCTCATTTTTTTTACATTTTGCTGGGGAAAAAAAAGGAAATATGTTTGTTCTCTGTCAAGATGATCCCACACTGCTTCACTAATGATTCGGTCCGGGCTCTGGGGAGGCCGGTCCATGACTCATGGAGTTCCAGCGTGTGTGTTCTTCCATTCAGGCATGTTTTTACTGCAGTGTTATATCAAATGAGGCCACTGCCAATCAGATGCTTTCCAGATGGTGATGCATAGTGGATGAAAATCTGACAGTGCCTTTCAGCGTTAATAATTTCATCAATTTTGACAAGATCTTCAACACCAGTGGCTGAAAAGTGGAGTTTTTTTCCTATTTCTGTTCATCTGCAGGAAATTGTTTTTAAGGCCTGACACGCCAGTCGACACCACAATGTATAAACTGGACGGGCAAACAACTCCGTCAGTTTCCATGCACGTCAGAGCTACTTTAAACCACACTTATACACACACAGGCTACACACAGAAAAATGTACCACAATAATAAAACTGCAAAAAATATCTGTCTTGGTTTGCAGACACAAAGCGGCAGGGGGACATTTTCTCTAGGTCCAGAAGTGGATCAATGACCTCAGCACATACTAGGACAGCTGACGCCGAGCGCAGGACACACAGTGTCCACAGATTTAACTATGAAATTGAAATTAATTACCTAAATTCCCAGAATTTAACATTGTCTGTGATGTGTAGACACAGCACTGGTTCATTCCTTGAGTTAGGTTTTTTAATGCTTGAAAAAGTCGCTGTTAAGCAGCCTAACAAACAAAAAAATTGGTCTGGCACAAAAACTAGACTGAAGTGAAAAAGCAGCCAATTTCTGAAGAAAAACATTGAATGACCTTTGGAAAGTCTGGAGAACTACTGCTCAAGACCGATTTAAAGCGTCTGGCTCCTCTGAAGCAAAATAGAAAGACGTGAGTGGTGACTCAAAACATTTGCACAGTACTGTAGTTACACATATGGTAATTAGAACATTTGTTCTGCTGCTGTAGATTGTGGGATATGCTTGTTGATGGCAGCAGTGGAGTGTTATCAAGATTTGAAATTAATTGGCAAACATTCGTGCCGTGCCACAATCAAATGTGTATCTGAGTGACGACGAGCAGAAATAAAACACCGAGATGATTCGCAGGGACGCACCGGTAAATATGAGCACTGTACAGAAATGCTTCTTGTCATTCTTAATGTGTCTGTTTTTCTTCCAAACATCCACGCAGCGAGTGTGATCTTACAGTATGAGCACCATCTCCTGCTGCAGAGTCTGCAGGGCGCTGAGCAGGGCCGGCTGGATCTGACTGTAATGGTGCTGATGGTAAACTTGAGCAGCTTGCACGGAGAGGACATACTCATTATGGACCTCGTAGAGTTTCAGTGAAGCCTTTATGTAACGCTCTTTGGCCTTATCTCGGTCTTTTTCTGCAGACACGCACAGGCACACAAGCACAGTACAGAAAATGATCACAGAATATAGGTCACGATAGAAATACACATATCAGACTAAACACAGGAAAGCAGAAAACAAACAAAAAAAAAAAAAACAGACCGTGACATCAACATGAAACCGATTCTATTCAGAAACATAAGTGATACCAGAAATCCCCACCTTTGCTGGTCTCCTGGTACTTCCTCTTTGCCTGAGTTGCATCTTTCACTGCGTGCCTGTAGCTGCTCTTTAGCCTCTCCAGTTCTGTCTGTGTCACCTGAAGCAATCCATAAAAAAAACCCAGCATTTTACATTTTGAACACAGTGATAAAACGCTAATAACGTAGGCTTTGTGTTGGCAATTAAAAAACAGGGCATGAAAAGTTAAAACCGCCTCATATATAGTTCGCCCTAAACTATTTGACCTGAAAGAAGAAAAACCCAATGTACTCAATAAAAAAAACAGCAAAACCGAAAGGTCATGGCTCATTTTTGACCTTTTTGAAAAGTGTGGACCAAAAATATTTTTGCAGAAAAAAAATGACATTTTTTAATAAGACGGTAGACAGCAGCAATCAAACAACCATTCAGTTACACTGATGATACCGACTCTATTCTACAATTTCCCAAACGCAGCTCTTCCAAATCTGATGCAACAGGAAAGAAGCCAACAAATCCTGAACCAAGAAGGAGGGACTGCAGGGAGGAAGAATTTACAATAAGCACACAGGCTTACAGACAACCCGTTTAAGGACTTTAAAATGCCAGTAACTAGCTTCCTTGTTTTAGTTCTCCGTTGGCTGAGTTCTGCATCAATTATGATTTATTTATAACATCTTGTTTTTTTTTTTCTATGACTCATCTAATTAGAGGGCATCAAGCTTGCTCCTCTAACCTGTCGACCAGTAGGCAGGAGTAGCGTAGCAGAGAGAAATAGCCCCGCTTTATTGTCAGCCTTATAGCGATGATAGCATCTAAAACACACCAAAGCAGGAAATGAATTTTTCACCTGTCAGGACCTGTAACTGCAAACAAAGCTGTGTGTCGTCACTGTAGTTATGGAAAGAACTTGTACATTACACAGATTTAACAGCAGCAGGTCTAAAAAACAGATTTTACTAAATGATTCATGGTTGGAGGTGTTATAGAGAGAGACGGAACTACAATCAACTGTTTTTCAGAGGAAAACCAGCTGAAACAGTTTGCTTTTAAAGTTTTCTGTTGCTTTACTTGATACTAAGCACTCGCCTACATTTACCGATGTGCCTAACAGACACAAAACCAAGAATTTTTAAGCGGTTTAAAAAACAAAAATAAAACATCTTTTACAAACACATAACTTAAGGGCCGTGGGTGTGATGGGTGTCAAGTCGAGTTTCTTTAAGGTTGAAAAGCTGTCAGTACTATTTAGCACAGGAAGTGGACTGCTGTTGTGTTAGGTTTTACTAGTAACATAAAACATGAGAAAAGCATAAGGAAACGATCTGACCTTTGTTGTGTGGCTGGCGACAAAAAAATAAATCAAACCAACACAAACCAACATCACAGATACAATCAAATTCACTGTCGCCGTTGTTTCAGTCGTGATATAAAATAATCTCTCGCTAGTGTGACTGCACGGTGATGTAAACGGTTCAAAGGCTGACCGGGCTTTTTCTGCACAGCAAAGGAGGAAAATTAAACTAAACAAACAACCAGACAGGCGTTCAAACTGCACTAAAATGAACACATCATTTGCCTGATGTAATTGGGTAATAAAACCCAGTGTGAGGCAGCTACCAGTATGAGATGGCATCAAAATGCATTTACAGACACTCTTTCCAGTCTATTGAATCTCATATCATTTGACTGCTGTCTATTTATAAGCTGCCATCACAGCACTCATCTGCAAGTCAAGTTGACATATGAGGAAAAACGAGACAAACATTTCCAACTACCAACGTCTGGTTTTGCATGAGTGCTGTGGGATATGTAAACATTCTAGCGCTCTGACTGCTTTTTTGTTCTCGTAAAAAGTAATTTAGTGTGTTTGCTTTCAATTTAGATATGAGCACAGTGACAAAAAGAAGCAGGCAGCAATTATCTCAGCAAATTCCTGAAGACCCTGCCGTACGCCGTGCTGTTTCAAACGGCCGTGAGCGGCTGCAAAACAAATTTGTACCAGCTGAAGATGTCTTTGCATACTAGACAAAGTTTGTTTTGTTTTGTTTTTCAAAAAAAGCACGTAAACACAAAGTGATATTTAATTTTAGAGACCAAAAAGCTGTAGAACAGGTAAGTGTAGTCACTTACCTGCACCAAGATTATTTTCCACTGATAATAAACATTCATATAGTTCCGCCTTTATTTATTTATTTTATTCAATTCGTGGGGATACAAGTGTGCAAAACTGTAAAACAAAGGGACATTTAGAGAGCAACAGCTGTGAAAATTAACACAGAAATAAACCACCTTGCTTTTTTCCCCATAATTAGAGGTGTGACTGTACAAAAGTAGTTTAATCTGCCTCATGACAGGACTGAAAGTAGCTAGATATTTTAGCTTGTGGTATATGTGTGTAGTTTATTGCTTAAGCTGCGGGGAAATTAAAGAAGTCCCAACAAGTCATTGTTCTGGTTCAAGTCTTCGAAAGCTGAATATAGGCCAGTGTGAATGATGTCTTTTGAAGTAATGGGTGTGTGTGTGTGTGTACACGTGTTAATCACACACCTTGTTGAGCTCCTGCCTCAGCAGGTTCCACTGCTCTGCGTACGTTTTGCGGAGCTGCTGTTTGTCTCTGATGAGCAACGTGAGTTTGCTGATTGGACCGTCCAGCAGATCTTCAGAGCGCTTTTTCATCAGCTGACTGAGAGACTCGGTCTGTGAGACCAGCACTCCCCAGGACTGACAGACAGAGGCAGAAGTCAGCGGGACACATCGTGGGGACATAAAGAGAAAACCGATAAATGGAACTCACTAAACAATCCGTGACTACCTGACATGTTGGTAACCAGCTTTTGGAGCCAGACTTGCTCATTTGTTCCTTAGTTGGAACTGATTTAAAAAATGCATGAAGTCATGCTGGACACAGATACAGCTCACTGGGTATTTCATACTACAGAGACTTGGGTTTGAATCCATCATGAGGCCGTTTACTTCCCCTGGTCTTTCTCCTAGCTCTCCTGTCTTCTCCACAGTGTTCTACCAAAATAAAGGCTACTAAATATATTCAGTACAAATAAGCAATGGTTATTGGTGGGTAAAGCCACCAAATTATTATTTAAAAAAACTTTGAGATGCAGAAATAAAACTAGTTTCGAGCGCATCAGCAGCACATTTCACGGTTGTAGGTTCTTTAAATGTTTTCACAATGTGTGCAGATGAGCCAATCAAAGACGTGCTTACTCGATTTGATTTGAGAACACATTTAATTTGACAAAGTGTAGGTCAGCTTTCAATATTTCAAAGAAACTAAGCAAACCAAGCTTTTGTAGATTTAGTTGAGACATTGCTATGCCATTCAGATATACTTTGTACTTATTTTAAACACTAATGGGATCTCAGCAGTCGCTGGAGTTACTTTTAGAGTATGTCATGTGAGGTTATTTGAGGCATTCTAGATCTACACAAGACAGTTTTAGATTCATGTGCTAACTTCTGTATTTTATTTCCTCAGCTAATATTACTGTTTTTCTTTTACTTTGCTCATTGAACACTTGATGATGCATGAGTGAAGCAAACCCTTTTTTGGGGGGGAAAAATCTAAATGTGCATCAAATTAGAAGATTAATTTTAAATGCACTGAATGAGTCTATTGCGCAGTGGCATTCTCCCACCTAAACAACAGATGATGAGGTAAATCTAAAGCTTCAGGCGCAGTGCGATATGCAAGGCCTCACCTTATTGAGCTGACTGATGTAGTCCAGTCCTGTGTTAGCCTGAGGTCGGTCCAGCTTCTCAGCCAGGCCAGTCATGTGGTGCAGCTGCACTGAAAATTCCCGTTCGCTCTTCGCTCGCTGCCCCATCCACTTCTTCATGACTTCCATCAAGAGAAGCTCTGAGTCCAGCAGTCGCAACACTGCTGCATGTGCCTGTGGACACCTCAGGTCCTCTCCAAAACCCATCTCTGGATAATTACGCTTTCCTCCTGGCAATGAATTGTTGTTAGCAGTAAATCCTACAGCACATTGGAATTCTCGTGAGAGACGCAGGAGCGGAGCAGCAATCCGTAGCAGCTGCTAATGACCAAGTGTATTCATTTCAATGTGACCATCGAGGAGTTTCACTTCCCTGTGAGCAACAGAGGTTTGTGTGAAGCGGCACTTCCTCATGTGTCTTTGAATGCGGTTACTGTCATTTTGCTTTCAATTTCTGAGGACCTTAAGAGGTGCAATGATCATTAAGCTTGAATTATTTCTAAATAATATCATCACTAAAGCACTTATATAATTATGTGTTTTTAAAAAATCTAATTAAATGCAAAAACCAAACAGTCGCGTAGAGGCTGAATGCAGCCTGAGAGAGACCACTGAGCTCGCACTGAGCTGTGTCTTATCTGCATGTTAAACTGGGACCACTGCTTATCTGTGCCTCAGTGCAGCAGAGCAACACCACCGCATATTGCTCAGTATGGTTTACAGATAATTCTGTACATCTATACACACAGAAGTGCTTTTCACTTCTCTGCTTTTATTGTATTGCTTGAATTATTAATTCCTATTCTAATAACATTACAGAACAGAATGATTCCACGAATTACTACTTTAAAATAACTTCTTAACTACTACTACTAGTAGTAGTAGTATCCCCATGTTTTTAGTTTTCAAATACACATAAAATCGAAGTGCAATAGAAGATGAGTCTCTGTTCCAGGTCAGACAGACATGGCATTTTATGTCTTGTGTTCAGAGCACCACTTTTTTTACCCTAGCGGGCCTTACTGGCTTAAAATAAGCAAAGGCCCACTACTGAAAAAGTGAATTGAAAGACTTTTTTACAGGTCATAATGAAATTGTTACTAAGATAATCAGTACCAGCAGGTCTAGTACTATGAAAGGCACTCATTATTTCTTTATATTATGCTTCCAAAGAGTCAGATTTTCCTATAGTTTGGTCTGAAACATAATTTCTCCAGCCTTTCTAAAGGTCTTTTAAAGTTTTTCTTTGGACATCAGTTGCTCTTTCACTCATCTTCAGTACAGTCCTGTTATTTTTTGTTAATGTGTTTTGTTAAGCTGCTTTATACCGACCTACTCATCGTGCAGGTATTTAAAAAGAAACCTGACTCAAGTGGTGAATCGATGTTGTGTTTAAAGATAAGAGACAACTTAGCAAAGACCCAATTTTAAACATAACTCTTTCGCACATAGTGGTCACTACAGTGGACAGCTATTCAAAGGCTGTATTCTTGTATTTGTGTCAGTGTTGATGGTATATTTGCACATAAACCACTACATTTGACACTGATGTGTCACTCCATACACATAAGTTGTCTGCTTAAGTGGACATGTAAAAAACTCGTTGAGAAGTACATGTTTAAAAAAATGAAGTTCAAAAATCTTTTTTTCATGCCTAAAGATAAATAAATATACTTAAGAAAAACTCCTGATTGTGGTTGTCATAATTCATGCATGAAAGGGTTAAGCAATTTATATCTAGCACCTTGACAAGAAACACATCACTCGGTTCCCATTTAGCTGAATTTACAACAAATAGTAAAGATGAACGGGGTTCCCCACAAGTTCTTTAAGAACTGCGTGCAGGTGCTCAGGGCACTGTCGAAGCGGATGAAAACAGCTTGGAGGAAACAACCGGTCCCATCAGAAGGATAATAAATTGTCGGCGTGTTCATTCCCAAGAACAGAGCCTTCAGACCATCAGTCAGTTCAGAAGCATCGCCTTGCTGAACGTAAAGAGGAAGGTTTTTTTCTCCATCCTAACAAGGAGACTGACTTCATCATGGTGAATGGATATGTTGATACAAGCTGCCAGAATGTGGGAATCCCAGGCTTTCCTATCTCCACTAAGCACTCCTCTCTGATTTGGAACAAGATCCTGCTGAGAGAGAAGAGCAACTTGCATCTGGCGTAGTTAGATCTCACCACCAATGCGTGTGGCTCAGTATCGCGCAGACCTTTAGACTTTGCACTGGGGTTCTTACATATCCTGTGTTGTGTGCAACATATAATCACCAAATACTTCAGTAACCTGCACATGTGCTCAACTCTGGAGGGCTTCATGACTGGATGCCAAGAACTAGAATGTGGAAAAGTTATGAGATGCGCCATCTTCCCCATCCTATTTGTAGTAGCCTTTGAGGTAATTCTCAGGGGCCAGGCAGACAGAGGCATCAAGTTACCATCAGGTGGAGGGTTCCACCACTACGGAGCTATATGGATGATGTGGCAAGCATCATTCAGACAGCACTATGCATGACTTCTGCATGAGCTTCTTGCTTGGGCAAGCATGACAGTCAAGGCAGGAAAGTCAAGAAGCCTATCAAGAAGGAAAGGCATACTGCATGCAGGGAACATCTTTGTTGCAGGAGAGGAGCCCATTCCCCGCCTGGATGAAAAACCACTGCAAAACCTAGGAAGGCACTACCCCACGGAAAATAGAAGGTGTGGTGCTAGCAGCACACCCTATACAAACAGGTCATGTGGACAATAAAGGTCTGCAAAATTTCCTTTTCAGGAGTCAGCAGGATGCATGGCCTGGCAAACAGCTACATCAGTAAGTGGCTAGGTGCACGCACACGCACAACACAGTAAAAGCATACCTCAATAGAAAAAACAAAAACACACACACTGGAATACTTTCATGGATTGGCCTCCCCAGAACATGAACATTATTGAAACAGTGTGGGATCATCTTGATAGAGAACAGAACAAAAGGCAGCCAATATCCAAAGAAGAGCTTTGAATGTGTTTCAAGAGGCCTTGAAGGCCACTTATGTTTTAATAAAATACTACACTTCTAGTGTTAAGATGATCAAGCAAATCAAAGATCTGGGCCACAAAACTTTACCTCCTGCACTAAAACCAAAAAATAAGCTGAGAAAGAAAGACTTTTTACAACAACAAAAAAACAGCATAGAGAAAGATATGCCAACAAAATGCACACAGGAGGGTAAGAACAGAGGGGCTCAGAATAAGTACAAAAAATAAATAAAAATCTGATTCGAAGCATGTGGAATGAGGCACCAATAACCTGGGGAAAGAGAAAGGTCCCAGGACATTCAATGATCCAATGAAAGTGTAAACACAGAGCACAGGGAGGGAGAGGAAAAGGATAAACACACAGTTTGGATAGTCCTGTGGCAGAGGGACAACAACTATCAGGGTAAGAGGGATGCAGTGTTTTCCAATAATCTCCAGGCTTAACAGATTCCCGAAGAGTGAGACTGACCCACAGGCACAATAACAATATCAGGTAGAGAACCTCAGGAAGAAAAAAACAAAAACAAAAAAAAGCTGCTAACAGAACATTATAACAAAAAAAACCCCCCAAAAACCCTGTGTTCTGGGGCAGAAAGCTTAGGGTGAATTATAAGCTTCACACATATAGTTTTTTTAATTATCATAAGCTCCTGACATGGATCTGAACATGTGACAAGTTGCAAAACCAGAAATGTAAAAACACTCGAACCTCAGTGAAACATAGACATGAATGATCTGCACCAACCAAACTGCTGCCCAGCTCCAACAAGCTACTGCTCGACATTAATACTTTCTGAAATACGTCTCGGATTTTCACAATACTTTCAATGGATTTTTGGCTTATTGTCTTGCTTGTGTGTGAGCAGCTGACCGAAGTATTGTGGCTTCATACTTCCCCACAAGCAGCTAACGGCATGATGCAGGAAAGTACAGGGTTACTGGTGAAGTAATGCACTGCCGCAAAGACTGAGAAAAGTTTATAGTGGTGGTGTCTTGTAACCATTATTGTTTTTTAGAAGAATAGTTTTAAACAACACCAGACTGTAAACGCGGAGGGTGCCTGTTGCATATAATGCAAATACTCCTCTTGTTTTTTAACACCACAGTATGAAGCCAGTCTCACGTCATTACTTTCATTTATGACTTGGTTGGTGTCTGGTGCAACCACTGTGCTGTAAATTCATTGGGGTAATTATTCTGGCCATACATCATCAGATACACTCATTATACAGGCTGCAGGGAAGACAAAGGGACACAAACATACACACACACACACACACACACACACACACACAAAAATGGAGCTCTGCTCAGAGTTGGTTGTACAGACCACAGAGGAAATGTCAGCTTTTATGTTTAGTTACAGAGTCAACAAAGAGCTGCAGACCACGCTCTTAGTTAGAGACTACTCTTCATGTTTGATGTCCTAATGTCACCTCATGCTGCCACTTCTGCAGCAGACTTTATATCATGTTGTAATGCTGTACTTGTGAGTTACTTTAAATGAAAGCTGTTGAAGGGATGGAAAGTACATTGACTCGGATTCTGAACGTTGCAACTCTGACAAAAGAAAAACGCAGAAGTGCAACAAAAGAGTTTTGACACTTAAACTGCAAAACCATTTAGCACGATCCTGATACCTACTTTGAATGGTTTTTTTTTGGGGGGGGGGGGGTTAAACCGTGGCATTTTATAGTGTCAAATCTTTACGTGCATTGTTTTTACATCAGCAGTTTATTTCTCAGTGAGAGCGGTTTACTGTTTCTTCTCTGTGTTGTGGTGTGGCTGAGAGAGAGTTAACAGTTTTGTGCTGTCTGGACATAATTTGCTTACCATACAAAGAACGCTGAATAATGAAAACGACTACAGACTAGCTCCAAAACTGAAAACCTACAGTAAGCAGAGCCAAATATGGGCATACTCTGGACCCACAGCTGCCCAAACTATGCCCTTACCTTAGGTGTAAATGGTTCATATATAGCGCTTTTCTACTCAGCGCTCATAGCACTTTATGCAACTCATTCACACTTTTTTTTTCTTCTATTCTCTTCCTATATAACATGCACACACACACATTCATACTTCTACAGATGCATCAGAGAGCAACTTGGGGTTAGTATCCTGCTAGGACATTTGGCATACAAACTGGAGGGATCTAACCATTAAACTTCCAATTAGCTGATGGCCTGCTCCACCACCTGAGTTAAGGCAACCTCAAAGATGTGGGGTGCCCCACATATGCCCCATGGTACATTATCGCCACCAACTGGTATGGAGTGTGAACCAGAAAGCTACTTTAAGCAGCTCACTCATTCACGAGGTGTCATCACATAGTTAATTCGGCATTATTATTATTTTTCCACCATGCCCTTCCTCACACAAACAGAAAATGTAATCTGGCCTGGTAGCTTTTGCTTCAATTCCTTTTCTAGTAGATCAATAACAGTTTAACTTCCATACTCATTACTTAGTGAAGGTTTGAATCAGTTGCCCTTCTCTCAGCCACATATTTCTGACAGTGCAAGAAAACATGTACAGTACTGCAATTTCATCTTCGCCCCGTCAGTCACATTTCCCAGTACTGTGTTTCTTTACCATTATAAATCGTCTGTGTATTCCACCAATGAAATTTTCAGATGTAGCTTTCCAGCTAGTCCAAGTAAGATCCCTCAGGCTCTGACACAATAACATGGTGATGGCCATAGTGGCCTACAACCAACATGAATATTACTATATCACAACCTCACACAATAGAATAGTGTGAAATAGATTAAATAACCATTAAGCGACAGTTATCTGGATCAAAAATGCCTTGTTGATACCAGCGGTCAAGAAGAATTAAAGGATGACCACTCATCAGAACCGAGATATGCAGAAGAGCATCTCTGAATCTGAATGCAAAACACGTTGAACCTTGAAGCAGAACATTGTACTGGGTGCTCCAGATGTCAGCTAAGAACAGGAAACTGAGGCTACAATTCATGCAGATTCACCAAAAGTGGACAGAAGACGACGACTGATCTGATAAAGTCTCAATTTTGGTTGCAACATTCATATAGTAATCTGAGAACTGCTTAACTGCGAGCTTTCTCATGATACCGCACTTGGTTAAACACATTTCATTGAAAATGTTGACTCTTTGCTAACTTACATATGACAAATAAAGCTGAAATTGGTAGGGTCAGAATTTGACAAACAGCATGAAAGCACTGATCCATCCCTCTTCATATCAGTGGTTCGGGCTGCTGATGGTGTGGGGAATAATTTCTTGGTACAGTTTGAATCTTTTGTTACCACCTGAGCATCATTTAAACACCACAGCCTACCTGAGGATTGTTGGCAGTCATCCCTTTATGCCCACAGTGCACACATCCTCTGATGGATCCTTCCTGCAGGATAGCGCGCTGTGTTTCAAACTTCAAACCATCTCAGACTGCTATTTTTAAACATAACACCGAGATCACGGTACCCAAAAGGCCTACACAGTCAATTCAACTGAGCATCCTTGGGATGTGGAGAAAGAGGAGATTCTCATAATGGATGTGCAAACTGACATATCTGCAGCAGCTGACTGATGCCATCACGTCATCATGGAAACAAGTCTCTGAGGCATGTTTCCAGCACCCCTTTTGAATCTATGCTGTGAATAAAAACAGCTCTGAGGACAAGCGCACAATACGGCACTAGCAGGCTGTACCTAATACAGTGTCCGATTAGGTTTGTTTAGCACGTTCGCTTAGTAAAACTACAAATTAGCACAAAATTGTTATTTTCCAGTACTGCACTCACTGATGATACAATGCTAATGATCGGCTCCATTACAAACCATCGGCTTGTCTCATCACTCCGAGAACCTCCTCTGTGATCTTGCAGCTCTGCCAGTTTCCGGCGCAGGAGGAGATGACCTTTACGAGGTAATCAAAGCTTCAAATCAGCCATTTTTAGATTTATAAATAAGTGGGCGGAGTCACTGAACTTTGTCGTCACACCTGGCATTTAGATCTTGTTACAAGCTCAGTAGGAATAGCCTTACATATTATTATCATAAATCCATGATGCTAAAATAGCATAAAAGTTTCTGCAGGATGCTTTTACCCCCGACATTTAACCACATGTAATGCTCATACTTCAGTACTTTCATTTAAAAATACTTTAATGTAGGATATTTTCTTGAAACTATTTTATGTACCATTAAACTGTCTACCATCTCTGTGCTTCTCGCATTCATTAACCAACAACAGCATCAAGTTTCAATCATTTAAGAACCATTTAAGTAAAAGAAAAACACATTCAAATTTGCATAGATCTTTATTTTTAGTAGAATCTATAATTGACATCAATTAAATAAAAAGGAGAAAACAAGAGCAAAAAAAAAAAAATCCTTAAATTACAAGAAAATTACACTGCACCTTTCATATAGTACAAAAATAGGCCTTATTTTAGAGTTATGTCCCATGTAGGATATTCATTCTTGTACATTACCATAGGTCACACGTATCTGTAAGGTACTGTGTGCAGCCACAGGTCAGGAACCTCAAGAAGAGGCGGGAGGAGGTCAACGGAGTTGACTGAGGCTGCTCCACTGACCGCTCCTCCATCACAAAGTGTTTCCTTTCTACTTTAACACGCGTGTGCACACACGGACGCACTCAGGTCTGATTCAGCCCTTAAGTTAATGGCGATGGGATACATTCTACCTCCTCCCTCCGCAGCTGCTGAACATACAAGGTGTCGTCGCAGATCGTCAAAAACGACAACAAAAAGAAAAAAGAAAAAAGGCAGAGGTGACTGAATGGTTTCAATAAAAACACTCTGAACACAAGCGAAGGGTCGATGGACTGTGACAACCTGAAAGCAACACATATTCATACTAAACAGCATTAAAATGATTGTCTTTGGTTATGCCAAAGATATTGCTCCTATTAACTTCATCCAACTTCATATTAATCTCACGTTAGACTACATCCTAAAGCAGGACGGGAGCAACGTCGAGCTCCACATGACTTAAATCAGCGATGTAAAGACGAGCCTTCATGGCAGCAATGAGGGAGTCTTCTCTTTATAACCAGGGCAGATGTTTTGCGACATGCAGTGCTTTTTTCCTTCTACATTTAAGAGCTCCACACGTTGGCGCTGCCAGTAAAGTGGTAGAGCTTTTAAGCTACGAGCTGCTTTCTGGCACTCGTCTTATTTTAGTGTGTGGGTTTTTTTGTTTTTTTTTATCGTATTCTCACCGTTAAAAGAATCAGCTGGCTGCTGATGGTTTTCTGCAGCTCCGGCGCTTCGGAAGCAGAAGCTACTTAATTCTGCCTGCATTCATGGATTTCCCAAGTTTAACACCCGATTGCGCAGCACTTTGAGATCATCTGATTAAAGTATTTTTTATTTTTACTTTTTTTTAAAATTCTTTTTAAGTTTTCAAGCTGCAGTGAATACAACATTAGCCAAGATGAATAAATCATTTCGTGTGCGCACTTGAGGGGCCACAGAAACCTGTCTGAACACCCAGCAGTGTTGGATTTTTAAGAAGAAAAAACAAAACCACTCTTCCTGGAAGCAATACAAGTCCAAAGGAAAATGCACAGCGCATAATCTTGACTAGACCAGGAATCAATTAGCCCACAGTAATTGGAACGCATTGGTTGAATCCCATGTTATACCTCTTCAAAAGATGCATCCAGAGTTTAAGAAAAACGGTTTATGGAAGCAATTTTGTTTCTGCATTAGCCCATTATCTGTTGTTTATACACTTCACAGCATGCTGGGAAGTCAATAAGATTTGGTGGCTCAAGTCTGAAGCTGGAGTTATTACATTTTTAAATTAGCACCCTCCTCAAAGTGGAACTAATCAAAGCCTAAATGGCAGTAGGCACTAATGTACAACCCACAGACCCCTGCAGAACAAGTCTGCCACATTAGCTTTGTTCCTTTTGGGGGCATTTTCTCCAAATCCTCATTTTCAGTTTGGCTTCTGATCCAGAAGCGGCCACAGTAAGCCAAATGTGTTACACCTGCACCAGCCATTCGAGATGAATTACGCTTCCTGGCTGAGCGCTGTGTTTGAAAGCATGCATACCAATCTTCCTCCATTCTTTGTAAGAGTATTTTTGGCAGGTATTGGTAATCAAAATCTTTATTCTTTTGCCTTTGGAGAATTTCTTTTTTCCAAATAAGACTTGATTTCTAAATCTGCAATTTAAATGATCTGCATACAGTGAATAACATTTTCTGTGGAGGCCTTTCTAGTGAGGCGGTTAAATTAAAAGTTAAAATCCATTTGTTTGTGTGCTTCTGCACCTTGCCCCCCTCCCACCCCAAAAGAAAACAAACAAACAAAGGAATTGATTGTCAGTGACAGAAACTTAAAAAGAATAAAATAAGGTCTGAAACCCCAGGAGGAGATGCCTGGGTAAAGATGAAGAAAACAAACGCCCCCAGCAATCTCAGGTTGATTTAGCACTTAAATGCTGGCCAACAAGATGTAAGAGGAATTCTCCTACCCAGCCTCTTTGAGTAAGAGGCTTTAACACCCAGGTGTGTCTGCACATGAATGCTGATCCTAAAGGCAATAAATTTTTAGGACAGATAGGAGTTCCAGGGGAGTAAAATTTACACAGCAGCTTTACAGTTTCTGAATTGCAATTGTTTGTTTCTCCTCTAAAATATAAATGTGACACACAAACCTACAGTCCTTAATTTAAATTACCATTTCCCAGAAGCGATTTCATATCTAACCTACATATAATCTGACCTCTATGATCATTTATCAGCTCCTCAAAACGGCGTACGAAACCTTGCTGAATGATATGAGAGGTAGATAAAAGGACGAGCAGCTGCAGTCGCCAATGCATGTCATCACCATGACAACCTCTCTCAGCAAGCTCCACTGATTTTGAAAATCATAATTTCAACATAACAAAAAAAGATCACTGGAATCAAAATGGCTACACTGGATTAAATAATGAGATGCAAATTTCAGATGATGACCAGCCAGGGAGGGAAAGAAGAAGGAGGAGGAGGAGGGGGACGAAGAAGAAGAAAAGAAAAAAACTTAAAGCAATTTTCCCTAAAGGAATGAATAAAATCTCTCAGAATAAATAGTTTGCTGCAGTATTATTCAGAATATAATTAATTGGCAAGTACACTAAAGACATCATCTGAAATTCAGATTAGATGCAGACTGGAGGGTAAGTGCAGAGATGCTGATGAGACGTGGAGTCTCGCTGCAGGATTTTTAAACAATATCGGAAATTTGAAGAAGAAAGCAGAGACTGGAAGGATGGAGGAAGGAAATCTTCACTTCAGAGGGCAGATAAACATTCCTGAACCTCATATGCAATAAACTAACACTCACTCGCACTCTCCCACACGCAAAGCAACTTTCACTCGTTAAGATATGCGGTGTGTTTGTAGTGCTGATGTGATGAGAGGAGAGCTGGTATATTGTTACAGCTCTGTCAAGAAATCAGTCACAAGTCAGTCAACACCTTCCAGCTGCTTTGAGAAGCTTTTGCGCTCAAGTCACACATTGTTTTGGGTTCTCTAAGCAGCCTTGCATCTTCTCCCACAGCCCCAGGATGTAAGCACTTAAGACACAGAAATTAAATATCCCTGGCAGGGATTATGCCTCAGGGTTGATTGAATAGCCTGCAAGTTTGTGTCTGTGTGTGTGTGCGCGTGTGTGTTTTGTTTTCTTATAATTTCCTTTTACTTTTTTGTTTTGATACCCTTCCATGTAATGGTTGGGGGAGGTTACGAGCACAGGAGAATTTATAGCTTCCAAAACAGGAATAAGTTCAGCTGGAATCCCAAAAGGCTGAAGGAGGCTTTGCTCGCTGAATGACTCACAGTTTGTTCTTTCAGAGCTGGGAGAAACCTTTTCACATAACAGGAACAATAACTGTACTGGCTTAAAAGTGACTGCATGAAATAAGAATTGTATCTTCAGTAGATACTGCAATTGTCATGTCATAGAGAGAGACACTGCAGAGATGGCATATCCTGAAAGGTCTGCTTTGTACGTCTGACTGCTGATGGATTATAAACCATTGAAGTCTGGATATTTTCTCATCAACTGCTACACTTTAGATTTGTTTGATCTTGAAAATGCACTTTAAAAATGTAAATAACTTGAGAGCATTGTATTTGTCAACAGATTATAGACAGCGAGGTCATTAAATGACACTTCAGAGAGAATAAATATTTTCAAATTGGATTTCATGGTTCATAATACAATTTTTGGCCATGACGTTTTAGTTAAAGCACTAAATATGACAGGACCCGCTTAAGCTTCTCTGCACTGTTCACTGTTCATTAGATTTACACGCTCACATTCACACAATGATTTAGAGATGCACACGCATACATGCACAGACACACACATACACGCAATCTCATCTGGCTACTGCACTGAGACTAAACGACACAGTGGGAGGAGAAAAAAAAGAGGAAGAAAGCAAATAATAATCATTTGTTTACTGTAACAAAAAGGAGCTGGAGGGGAAAATGGACTCTGCACAGACAGACACTGTTAGTGATTGAGGGCAAGGGGAGGGAGAGAGCCAGTTTAATAGAAAAGCGCCCAAGTGTGAACAGAGCAAAGCTCAGGCCATCCCGAGCTCTGAGAGACAACAGCTTCCCATCAGGTCTCCCACAGCACAGCGGAGCGACCAGATCCCGAAACAGAACTCAGATGAGAATCCGATAGGACAGAAAAAGAAAATGAACTGGAGATTAAACCAGAAAAAGACTGTGAGAGGAGACAGTCACCACAGCCCTGAATTATCAGACAAATGGTGGTGTGAGGATTTTAAAAGCAGGAGAGAGGGAGGGACGTGGAGGAGGCATTAAAGAGCACTTTGTGTTTTGATAAAGGCAGTCCTCTCATTTTGGACGTCAAACTCTTCGTTTTCCGAGTCTGTATTTACCCCTTCCTCCCCCCACACTGTTGGGATGCCACGGTACGACACCACCCTATTTCCGCCGAGACTGAAGGTGCCCCCGAGACCACCGCCAGCCTCCAGAGAGGGCAACTTGATGAGCGCGCCGGAGCGCAGCTGCAGCATCAGGAAGATGCCAGCGAAGGTGGCGATGATGGCCATGCAGCTGAGCACAGCAATGGTTATGGGGAGCCGGGAGCCTGACTCTAGCTGCGATCTCTGGTTACCTGGCCCTACCATGAAGCTATCAGGGGACTCGCGCATGTACTGGTTAAGATGCAGGCAGGTGCCAGAGTTGGGGTCCAGGGAGCTGTGCGGGGGGCAGGACAGACAGGACCGAGGGCTGAGGCTGCTGCAGGTCAGGCAGGGCTGTGGGCAGGGCAGGCAGGCTGGGACGGAAGCTGGTTCCATAAAGTTTCCCACTGTGTAGTTGAGAGGCTGGGAGCCCACCGAGAAGCCTGCTGGACATTCTTTCACACAGCCCTGCTGAAAGAGGTAGTAGCCTGCATTGCACTCTGTAACACATAGAGAAATAGAAATGAACATCGGCACCTTTCAGCTCTTCATATGAGTCACACAACCAGAAAACAGAACCAGGATTCGTGCCCTGTGAAAGCACAGAGAGCACATCTAACAAGGCTGTGCCTGCCCTCTCTGTTTCAAGGCAATTTTTTGTTTTGTTCTTACACTTTTACTAGAGCTGCTTTCACTTACTAAATCTTTACATGTCTATGCTGAGTGCAGCACACTTAAACAAGACACATTTCCATAGGCACCAAGTTCAGATGCAGACCATCGCCTGTAGTGACAATTAACAGACAACGGTGAGGGTAATAGAGCTGAAAACAGGAGACCCAACAGAAGGAAGAAATTTTTGCTTCCTGCTGTATCTTGTCTGCTTGTTCAAAAACAGAATTATAGTTTTGAGCCCTGAGACATAGCACACCCAGTGCCATATGACACATGGATATGACAACACATGATAATCACATACATGATAACTACATCGCACTCACCCTGTTTATAAGCATGCAAGTATCACTGAAAGCCTGTAGGGGTCAGACTGGCACTGTTTCAGGAAACGTACTTCACACTGCCTTGGTGCTCAGTGGCATGTTTAGACCTTGCCTATAGCACTAGTTGGACTCGGCAGAACACAGCAGAAGGATTACCTTTATTTTAAATGAGGTTATTAAAAAGAGACGTGGAGTAAACAAGTCTGAGCAGAAACCAGCTCTTATATTAAATTTTATGCAAATAATAAGGCTACACAATGGAGTTGTGCATAGACAAGTTTGCATAGAAATACAGACAAAAGGCAAATGGATGCAGCCGAGATCACATGAACGGGCTACTTCAAGTGTAACACCTTAACATAACACTACACTTCTCCTCTACTGTGGCTGAAAGGACCTGTGAGGAGCAAAGCAGAGACAACAGTCTTACCAATGCATATCTGCCTCAGATCCAACGTCTTGCAGCTGTCATTGCCAGGCTGAGACTTTTCAGAGGAGCTGGAAGTTGTTGAGCCGGTGCCATACAGCACCAGGATGAACTGGGTCAGAGTGCCTGGGCGGAGAGACAGATGAAAAACTAAAATTAACTGTGGGGGGGTGAAAAAAGTAGGCCTGTCAAGCCCAGCAAGGCTCCAGCACTCCCTTGGGTGGTTTTTGTAAATGTACCCTCATCTCCTATTAGACTCTTGGATTTTCTGCATAAAGTGACAGAAAATGACTCCTTGATATGGGCTGCAAATTTAAAGACAGCATGATTTCACTCTGTGCCTAACAAGTTGTAAAGAGCACATCTCTCAAAAATCATTGAAGTGTGGGGCCTCATGAGAGGTTCCACTTTAGTAAATCACTCCTTACTGAGGAGGGAGGCGTGAGAGTTGAATCTAGATCTTTTTTTCTAAAGTATTTTGGCTGAATATGGTGCTGTGGATGGACCTGCTTTGTGTGATGATCCACGGCCAACCATAAACACTGAAGAATTTGTCATCCTTCCTGCAATAAGGAAAAAAGTCTGCACAGCCATACAGTCGACTAGTATAAAAATAGCAACAACACTTTGGACACAGAAGCCACTTGATCTCTAATCTCTTGGCACTAGCCCTTCAACCCTTGAGCTGAACTGTAGGCCCAACAGATTAAAGGTTACATTAAATAACACTCAAGTAATGTCATTCAGGGTCATTCTGGTGACCTAGTGGTGACCTCGTTTAGGTTTAAGACTGTTGAAAACATTCAATGTGGACTCTGAGGATCTTCGATCAGCATTTTCCAGATAAAGAGGGAAGATAAACTGATACTAAATTAGATAAAGCCTGGAAGCAATCAATCATTGCACAATGATCAGCCGCAACATTTAAACCAGGAGAAGCAATTATCTTGATACAATATAATGTTCTGCTGGAGGATGATCTGATATCGTCGTGTTGGTGTTGTTCCCAGATCATCATGAAAATGTTGTTCCAGGTTCAACATTGCAAGTGACCAATCACATTGTTGTGACGTTATTCTTTTGCGCGCCAAGCCATTCGTGCATTTATGAAATTCCAATGTTGCAAGGACAATATCAATTCTGCTTACCGTTTATTAAACGGTTAGGGTCAGGGTCCGTTGATCGGCGGACAGAGGCGGTTTCTCGCAGCTTAAGTACAGTTTTTTGTTTTACGGCGTTTTTTCCCAAAGTCGCAAAAGTATGACATCACAACATTCTGATTGGTCACTTGCAATGTTGATCCTGGAACAACATTTAGTATGATGATCTGGGAACAACACCACGACGATATCAGATCATGCTCTGCTGGATGTTACTTTGGCACATATCACACACCCATGATTGCTGCATACCAAGTTTACTCAACCTTTTGAGCACCATCCCCAACAGCATGTAAGGGGGAGGACGACAATGTGCCCTACTGATAAAATTTAAAAGCCCAGGAAGAGCTTGGAAAATGTCAAAGAGCACAAGGTGTTGACTTGGCTTCCAACAATCTTGGACCTCAGCTTTAATTAAGCAATTTTAAAATTTAGAAGTAATAAAATCAGTTCATGATGGGACTAAACTGCAACCTACAGGACCGTCACTGTGAAGCCAGACACAACAGGAAGGCCCCAGAAGTGCCCTGTCCATGCCCCGATGAGTCTGAGCAGTTGGATGGCACAAGGAGGAGGATTATTTACCAGGTGGTTGTAACGATGTGGGTAACTGGTGTATATTATCTATATGTAATAACAAAACTGCTTTACCATAGTCACTGGCACCTGCCACATTCTCAATTTCAAGCATCCACGCCCCAGTAGGGTCCTCATCCCAAGAGTGGGTGGTCATGAAAGCCCAGTCATTAAACCCCTCTGATGAGTAGTCATGAGGCCTGCAGGAAAACAAGCGGGAGCGTAAGGAAGTATTTTATGATTACCAGCACGCACTGTAGATCACCATGTTTGTGTAGTTGTGCATTTTTTTACCTGGGGTGGAGCAGTGTGGAGCGTGTGCCAGCAGGACTAATGAGGTGGATTGCCAGGTTTCCCCTCCGGTTGTAGGACAGAGTGAGCCGGGCCTGGACGTGCTCTAATGAGGTCACATGACTGTCTGTCCCCATGCAGCCGTCCACACTCTTGTTAATATATAAATGGCTGCCAATGTTCCTGTTAACCGACACATTAAGTCAGTGATGGACATTACTTACGGATTGTGTGTCAGTGGAATTATTAGTGGCTTATTACTAAGTGTACCACATTTTGCTCTTGGACACTGAAAGCCAACAAAAGGTGATTCGTTTCAAGCCTTGAACAGGATTAGTGTCTCGACCTGTAGCACCCCTATCCTCTGTGAAAGTAAACACACCTCTTTTTTCCTCCCCCCCACTAAAATCCGCTTAGGAGATTATACGCATCCACAACAGTTTAGAGGAGGAGGAAGGTGCAGGGTTTTAGTGGCACAGATGTGCCAAATTATAGACAAGATGGTCATTAAACTGCATCCAGACGGAGTCCCTTCAGGTTTAGGATAAGTCACATTTTTCAGGAAGCGATGAAAGGGCAGCATACAGTAAACACCTTTGACCTTTAAAGCAGCCTCACATGGGAAAAGTCATGTAAAAGGTTAATTTTCTGCACTATTCAGATGCCAATGAGTCATATAGTGACTGCCCATGATAATATTATAATGCAAATTGACAGCCACGCAGCATTTAAGCATGCTTGCAAAACGTATTTCATGGTTTCTCGAGGTGGGGACAGAAAATCTTAGAGAAATGGAAATTTATACCGAGAGCTGTTGAGGTTGATTTATCATTGGCAGTTGACTGCTGCAGCACAAGCGACTGTGATTTAGGGTCTGGAAGCAGCTAAATTTGTGGCAGTACTGGAAACATAGAATCTGCTTTTACAAGCACACTCAGACAAAAATAAATAATTAAAAAAAAAAAAAAAGAAGAAGAAAGAAGAATAAAAAGCTGCAAACCTAACCATCAATCTGCCATTTAGTGTGAAAGCTCAACAAGTAAATGAGAAGCTACACCTTACTCTCCCTTTCCCTTTATATCAAGAGCTAGTAAAATAAAAATCTATTTTTTCTTACTTCATATGTTGTCGGATTCCAATTTGTCATAATAACTGTTACATAAATCCTTACTTTTTTGCACGTTGGTTTTTCTTCAACATGCCAGCTGATTTCGGGTCATTTTTCTTTTCCTCTCCTTATATTGCTCAGCCACACTAAAGTAAAAATAGGATAATATTGTTCTTGTGATTAGGGGAGAAAAAAAAAAATATGGGGAAGCCATAGAGACAGATTGCTGGTTGCCCAGCATGCGTATAGTATAGCTCGGACCAACTGCAATCACTTTCAGACAGGCTGGCAAAGGTCTGCAAATATTTGCAGTCTAATTTATAAATGCAAATTAAATTCATCACAGTCAGTCAATGAATCTAACTCAATGTGCACCAATGAGCACAACTCATCCTAGAGCGCTCTCCTTAGAACAGGGAACTCAACTCATCTGGTCGTCAGCTGCTTGTATTCTGGGTATATTGTTATGAAAAGTACGGTTGGTTCTATTTTAAGCCTATAAGGTTATGGCTGGACTCTGAATGCAAGTAGTTAATGTGAATTTCTGTGTATGCAGACAAAAGCAGATTTGCAATCTCACTAATTTATCACAGCAAATCACAAACAGACTCCATGCAAGTTCCAGTTTGTCTCCTTTCAACTGCCAACTGATAGAAGACCGACACAATCTTATTGCAGTTTTATCATCGTTTTGATGCATCAAGATTGCTTTACAGGTGGCAACTGACTGAGTGGTCAAAGACGTGATCTAAGCAGCTAAAGGCATTGAGACTGCACATTTATTGCACATGGTTGCAATTATTTGGCCACGCCATGCTTTCAACCACTTACCCCAAGTCTGTCTGTAGCATTAAACCACCTTTGGAAACATTTTGTTTCCAATTTAATTGGCTGTCTTTTTAAGTGCGTAAAGTGGGTTACGCAAAAAGACCTAAAAATCAACCAATCAACATGTGCATAATCAAAACTATCCCTCCAGCACAGACGTGTTCATTTCAATTCGTTGTGCATAAAGCTTTTGAACAAACACCACATGTGTAAGCCAAACGTGAAGCATTCCCATGCGTTTGGCAAAATCTAGGAAAAACAAAAAGGGATGTTTCCAAATTATAAATCGCTTTTTAAAAACTATGCGAGAGCTTTTAACTGAAGCCATACAGTTTTTATTTGCGAAAGATTTTGCAGACCTGGTAGTAATTTGCATCAACTTTTGTGCGAAGGAAATGGGCACACATTGATCACATTCAGTGTTCTTACAGTACATTGACACACATTTGCAACAAAGCCTGCCTCGTTCAGTCAGGCATACAGGAGCTTTTCTGTCTGCTCGTGTCACTCAAACCTAATTCCCCATCTCACGGCTACAAAAGTAAATGGCCTAATGTTACTGTAATTATGGTTATAATAATTCACTTTGGTCTTTAAATATAATAATTGTGCAGTATTGTTGGACTTAATAATATAATAATAATATCATCATAAAATGACAAATGTGTTCCAGCTTTTTTGTGCATGTAAAAGGCCTGCATAGCTACACAGCCCTTCCAAAGAGAGAACATTGCTTCTGAACCACTGGCTGGTTTTCCTTCAGGAATCTACATCAGTCAAGTCTTTTAAGTAACTCCAACTCTAAAATATCTCAGTCGTGGTATCTATGGAGCTCAGGACAAGGCAGAGGAGTGTTATTTTGATAGAAAAGTCCCCAAGAATGAGTTTGAGCACTGCAGAGCTATAACTTTGCCTTGATGAACTATGCTGAAATGTTTAAATGGCCAATCAGAAATTGAACGGATTTGAAACAAGGACGAGGTGCGAGTTACTGTGTTTTCATGGTATCATATTCACCATGCTGGCTTTTTTAAAGCCAGTGTTTCCCTGACAGTACACATGTGAACTAGTAACTCAGGTTATTCCTAAAAATGTTAAAACATCATGTTTTGCCTAATGCGGGAGTCTCTCCTTGAGCCAGGTCTTCTTACAGTTCGAATTCATACAGCTAAACTCTTGTTTATACTTACTAGCTATAATCCTAAAACAACAAACTCACAGGACAGGAGTTAATGGATATAACCACTCAGTCCCATTTGTTCACCCAGTTGACCAATCAGAGCAATTTAAGCTTAGTTAGATTGGAGCCTTTTTTAAAAAATTAAAACAAAAAACCCACAAACCCATTTTTACAAGCCCTCTTTAAATGACTGTGACACCGTTACAGTTTAGACGATAGACAAAATTCAAACAGTTTCAGACAAAGACACAGAGATATTCACTGCATCATGATAGCACAAAGCAATCACACGGGACAGCTGTCTGCACAGACAGAAAAATCTGCCTCACCCAGATTTAACTATGTGTGCCTCACATTACTGTAACTCCACAACCATTTTGGGTTACAGAGAAAATTCAAATGAGTTCTGAAAGATGAGAATTATTTTGTAATTTTACAGCCAAAATGACAAAATCTGTCCAAGCGGCCTGTTTGATACTCGGGTGATAAAGGGTTCAAATGGAGCGTCTGTTGAGTGTATTCTGGTGTAATATACGCCGTATCAGGAAACTGATGTGTTACTGAATATAAAAGCATGTAAATGTATGCTAGCAGAACACAAAATAAAATTATGAGCTGGTAAATGAGCATAATATGGGCTCAGTAAGCATGCGGTCATGACTCTGTCAGAGGTAATGAGTGAAAGTAACTGACAGTGAGAAAGATACTGAAACCCTGCCTGCTCACTTATTACAAGACAGTCTTGATAAATACGTCAGCTAAACACCTAAAATGTAAATTAAATAACCTGCCTTGACTGCTGTTCCCAGACGCTCAAACCATCTGCTCTGAGCGTCTCATAGCTCCAGTAAAAGAGAGGAACCTCAAAGCCAGCAAGGGAAGTGACAGGCAGCGCATAATGAAGAGGCGATGTCGGACTGGATTTAGACTGAGACACCAGCAGGAGGAGGAAAAAAATGGCTAGGAAGAAATATATAGTCTCAACAGCGAGAGGTACACATGAATTGACAAACTATTATCTTTCTTTTAAGTGTTTTGTCTCAAGTTTGAGTCTCGCGCACACAAAATGACAGGCATTTCAACAGGCGCCCAAAGCCAACATGATGAAGACACGATGTGTCGCTGCGCCAAAGCTTGACAGCTCAGTCTCAAGTCACAAGCATCTCCAAAACCTTTGTTTTGTTATGAGTTACCAATTTAATGTTGATTTCTGTTTTCATTACTCTTTTAACTTACCATTTCTGAAAAATGTAGGCTTCTTATCATTGTATTTAACGAATGTTTGAAGTCAAAGAACAAAGCGGCTAGAAATAAACAAGCTGTCTTTGATGGATATTTGGCGCATTCTCTTTTAATGTAGCATTCACTGCTGTTATTGCTCTACCCCTCTTTTTCTTTGCGTTTAACATTCACCTCTTCAAACTTTATCTATTAAAATAGTGTTCATAATTGCATAGATGATTACAAATAATTAGAATATTTAGTAATTAGTATAACTGGGGCTGGGGGGTTTTTTGGTCCATAATATGGGTCAAGCTCCAAAAACACTGAAGCATCAATTTGCTCTAATCCAATGAGATAATTTCCTCCAGAGACACATATGACTTAGTTTAATAACTAGGCTGTGTGGGTTTTAGTCAAAGCAATTTAAACAAATAAGTTGTTTTTAGAAAATTGACAGCTGTAACGTGTGCAGACCACAGTGGCCATGGGAGACCAACACAGTGCGTCTCACGAAAACACATGCGAATAAACAAAACAACCAAATTAAGAAAACACAATTCAATCAAAAACCTGAAGATACAACATAAGCAAAAAAATGTGCTGCAAGTATCCCAGACTACAATGGTAATGATTCCAGGAGACACGTGAACCGAGCCGGGACACACTGTGTTCTTAAATGCAAACATATCTATAAATTTGCTTCTGTTGTGTTTATGTACACGTGTTTGTGTGTCTGTTGCAGTGTGTTTCCCCTCTTTGCGTCACCTTAACAGTTTCTTGTGATCAGGGTGCTGAGATAAACCGAGCTGCGGTATTAATGAGCCTCCGGTGTACTAACCTTGGCTCGCTGACCATGGTGATGACGCATTTTCGTTGTGGTCCCACATTGGTCCACGTTTTTGCCATGGACACGATACCACCGGCATCAAGTAGACCATATCCGTACGAGTGGCTGACTGTAGAAAGCAAGAGGAAATGTTAGCCGGTATCCTGGCTCTCCCAGCTGGTGTGCATTTCAACCTCTGTCCAGTTAAATCTGGTTTATGTGATGCACACTAATAATGAGCCTCGCAGGCATCTGCAAACTGCAGTGGGTTGATGAAAACTTGAAAGGAGCTGCTGTACCTTTGCGCCCGACTCCATTGGTTCTCCAGTCATTGGTGAGCAGGTGGGCAGGTTGAGAAGTTCGTACAACCAGATGTTGCATGTCCCTCCAGGTCAGGTTTTTACTGGAACACGTGTACGTGCACACGCAGACACACACACAGAAAGAGACAGACAGCACACAAACAGCGACATATATGGTAAGTTTGGCTTAAAATTCAAGTTGAGCCACTGAAACTACATCATCCTATAGTCTTAAGCTGCTGATGGACAGGTGATTGAATTCAGAATACAGCGATTTAGCAGTCACATTCTTTCTTGGCTTGCATAAAATCTTAAGTCGACACGTATTTCAAGTCCTCTTCTGCCCTTTGCGAGACATTTTCCAAAGCATCATTAATCTTTATGCAGGCAAGCAAGTTGGTATTTACCAAACGCAAAAAGGGCTTACATGAAGTCACAACTGGCCTCTCTGTTGTGATTAAATGCGTACAGGCTTTTTAGTCTTATTGTGGATTTGGAGAAAATGAGGCTTTTTAGATAATAACTTTGCTGACTCACTTTGTCATCAAATTCATTCCTAATTGCAGTCTTTTTCCATCACCTCACTCTGTTTTGCCACAAGACTAATTACTCGTTTTCGGCGCTCTTCTGACGTCCGTGTTTGTCTCTCCATTAGTGCTGCGTGACTAGATAAGAATGATTAGCGCTCACATCCAAATGGTGTTGTTTGTAAGTGCACAGTTGAAATCTGTGGCAGAGGGGTTAAAAAGTAATTCATAAAATGGGATAATCACGCAGAACTAATGTATAAACATTCAGCACCAGCAGTAAAAGCTTAATTTAATAGAAGAATTAAAAAAAAAAAAAAAAAAAAAATGTTTAAAAACTGGGCCTGGAAAAGTAAATATTTTACTTTTTGGAAAAAATGCAGGGTTTTTTGTTGTTGTTTTTTTTAAATTGAGTTTGCTGTTGGGAAACATTAGAAAGAGATAACAGTGGAGCATTTCTACAAACTACTCTGGCATTCTGAAAACTTCAATATCTGAGTTTGGAAAGAAACTGTTGCAATCTCTAACAAGCTTGTGCCATTTTCCCCTCCCTAAAAACAAAAGCCAGCAGATATTAAACGCTAGAATAAGGCTGTACAGCTGAAAAGAATAGCAAGAACTAGTCGGACTCAGAAAAATGATGGCGATAAGCACTTACTTGGCCTCAAGGGCAAGAGCGATGATCCCAGCAGCCAGAGGAGCAGAGGCAGAGGTGCCTGTGTGAGAATCCGTGCATTTTGATTTGAGGTCTGTAGTCACCTAAGCAAGATGAACACAGTGAATTTAAGTATCACAGCATTCCTCCTCCTTTTTCTCACGTTTCCATTTTGTTCTCATGAACTCGTATTTCACTTGGCGCTGCTAGAAGGAAAACAGCTAATGCAATATTCTAACTGTGCTCCGTCCTCAGTGTCTATTTTCTTCATGTAATTCTATGTAGCTCATCACTTGACAATGAAGGTATTCAAATCTCAGCTGTATTATTATTTTTAAATTCACAAGATATTTCACTTTCTTGTAACCCGATAAATTGGAATTTGCTTCCCTCGAATGAGTAAAAACCTTTATCCTCCATGTCACGATCCTGGGTCTTATGACCCAGTGTTTTGAGTTTTAGTTCTTTTGATGTTTATAGTGTTTGTTTAAGCTTATTAGGTTTCTTATGTTCATTTGCTTATTAGCTCCCTCTTGTGTTTTCAACCCCTGTGACGTCTCCCTTGCCCTTCGTGTGTTTCATGTCTGTGTGTCTTATGTTGTCATGTCTGCCTCTCATGTTTCCTGTTTTATTTTGAAGAGATCTTGTGTTCCTGTGTTCATCGTGTTTAGTTTTACTCTTCCACTGTGACATCATTATGTTCATGTGTGTCAGCTGTCCCCCATGTGTTCCCACTTCTCTCATTAGCCTCCTGTGTGTATTTAGTCTGTGCGTTCTCATTCAGTCTTCGTCGGATCGTCTGTGTTGTTCCCATGTCAAGTCCTGCGTTCAGGTTTTCATATATCTAGAGATCTAGATCTAGATCTAGATCTCTTTGTTTGTTTTTCTGCCAGGGTTTTTCATAGTTCGTGCTTCCTTTCTAGTTTACCCAGTTTAGGTTATTGCTTAGTTTGCATTGTTTTTGCCCTTTTATTTTGTACTGTTCTGTCTGCCTTAATAAACAGCTCATCAGTTAAGTTTGAGTTTTAGAATGTCTGCACCTGGGTCCACTCTTCACACTCCACGCAGTTTGCCTCGGCAAACTGTGACACTCCATCACTTCTTCACTTATTATCTCATGTATTTGCTAGGGAGAGAGAAATCATCTAATGGGTAGAGCAGAAAAATAAAACCAGAGAAACCATATAAGCTTATGTTTTGCTTCTTTTGAACAAGTCTTGTTTTTACTGGACTGCTCTAGCAGAGATCGTTTCAATGACCCCCAGCACTCTGCTGTAGTTGTACTGGGCAGCTCCCAGGTGAGAATTTTCTGCAGCTACATGAATACAAAGAATTGTGGTGTATTTGTCCTCAGGAAAAAAAAAAAACATCTGCTGGAAGATAAAGGTTACAAAACACTGCCTGGTGATAAGACCCCAAGTCACCCATTGTATAATTCTGGAGGTGAAATCAATCAGTGCTACTGAATGAAGCTGATACAAAAGCAGCTTGGATCAGAAACTGCTGACCAGTGCAGAGCATACAGAAACTGATCTTTTAACAGACTGAGGGAATAATAAATGCACTGCAAGAATGACTTTAATGGTCATTATGCATTCAGGAGCCTTAGGTTCACATATAACTCACTTTAATTTGAAAGCGACAGATGGAATACATGTGATTTAAAGAAAAAAAACAAGTGAAGATATTCCTGTATAACCTCAGAGATCCAGATCTCTCTTCCCACCTACTCTAGCTCTTTATTCCTGGCTTCATGAATGACAACACTATTAAATGAGTGCATCACTGAAGCATTAAGGAACCAGCCACACGTCACGGAGATGTCATAATCTGCCCATCCAGTTGGTCTGTCAGCTAGGGTGCATGCAAGAGAAAGAAACTGTGTGTGTGTGTGTGTGTGTGTGTGTGTGTGTGTGTGTGTGTGTGTGTGTGTGTGTGTGTGTGTGTGTGTGTGTGTGTGTGTGTGTGTACACGTGTGAGAGACAAAGAGGGAAACAGCATTTGTGACTAGAGTGTTAAGCAGCAACAGATTGCCAGATGGAGTTTCAGCCAGTCACAATTCATAATCATTTTAATGGCCCAAAACTGAATGAATGGTGAAGAAGTGGAAACAAAAGCAGCAAAGAATGAAGAAGCTAGCTGTGATTCACACATGGAGGGTACAGAATGAAAATGCTGAAAAAGCTTAATGTACTGTGTGCAGAATTAATCGCAATGAGATTAAAATTTATCTCCAACCATTAAAATCATCAATTTATTAAGTTCTCCAGGCTTCCTGCTTCTCAGACTTTAAACTGTTCCAGATGTTTTAGGTGGTAGTGAGCTGTATTTTTGCAGTGTGCGTTAGTACTTTTTGTGCAACCTTTGCAGCAGGCGGCAAAATCTGGAAAGAGTCAACTCACTATCTGCTTCTCGTTTAGATTTCCCGAGCTGTAGGTGGTGGCAAGGGTGGAAGAGCAAGCCTCGCTGTACCAGGGGACATTGCCGTTCTGTGTGGAGCTGCTGATGGACAGCGTGTAGATGCTGTTGGTGTAGCCGTCACAATTGCAGCTGTCCTTCTCCCGTCCTCCATTACCAGAAGCCCACACAAAGATGGAGCCTAAACCACCGCGTCCCTGGAGAACACACAACATAGATTTAAACAAACAGGAAAATAAAAGACAACCACATGTTCTTTCATCCATGTGTGCCAAAGACTAACAGTATCCACAGAAGAACAAAATCTCATTCAATCTTTAATAGGAAGCCCAATTATAGTGGGGCAAGTTCACTTCAGAGCTCGCTTCAAAAAGAGTCCCATTAAAATCCAACGTACAGGCCTGGGTGGTCACTCACTAAATTACAAAGAGCCAAATATCGCATGACAGCAATTCAATATGGAAAGGCAGTATACGACAACAGCTCATTGTAATAAATCATCCAACCTCTCAGCCTTTGAAGTGCAATAATTTTCATCTAAGAGCGGCTTTATTGTATTGAGTGGCACTGTCTCTCTCTCTCTCTCTGCATTGATCACTTCCAGCCATGCACCACCCACACCACCATCTGACAGTGCTGTCACTGTGGCAATTATCTTAGTAGTCAGTGTCAGCGGTTCCAATCAAGCTTTATGGCACATGCTTTGAATCCTACTGCTCCATAACAAGACTCGGTGTTAGCGGGATGGATGTGTTTATTCATGGCGTGCAGATGTGAGAGGTCGGGGTGTGATCTGTATACTTACTAATCTGTTAACTTGTTCATTTCACATATCTGACACACACCCAGTGTGTCACATGCATTAAAACAAGTCAACAACAGGGCTGATGACATGACGGTATGCATGGTCGCTTAGTATTCAGATCGCGTCGTTAGATGTTGGCAGAAAAGTTTCTGAAATTACTTTTCTGCAAACCCTCTACGTGTATGTGCATATAGATAAGCATGTGTTTGGAAGCTTTTGATTATAAATGCTTGTCATTAAGCAATTTAAAGCTCCGCTAACTTAATGGAATTTAATTGGAATTCTTAAAAACAACCTTGGGAAGGTGGGAAATAAGCAATGAATTCACACTTAAAGAAAGCACAACCTGATTATCTAAAAAAGATGCAAAGATAAAAGACGAACTCAGAGTTTAATAAGTACCCTTCAACTAGCAAAAAAGGGAGGGAGGGTGGGGGGGGGGGAGACATAAACACACAAACAAACATTTGATTTCTGCCAGTGCTGCCGCTTTTCATTTTCTAGGAGTTTTCTTCCTGGGTGGCTTTCAGAGGACATTCCTTTCTATTCGTAATTGTCGGGGTCAAAAAATGCTTTGTTCTTCCCGCTTGTGTCCTCTCATGCTTGAACAGTTCAATTACTGACTGCTGAAAGGAAGCGACACACAGGCAGTAAATAATTTCTGCATAATTTCTTCACACAAACACAAACACACACACCTCTGTAACTCCACGCATAAAAGCTTCTTTGGCGAGTTTGGCCGGTCCGTCGACAGTTTTACCGTCGTCCTCCGGACCCCAACTGGCGCTGTAGACGTCAATGTGCTGGGGATTCAGACTGAGAGACTGTGCCTCCACCATGTCAGTCACCTCACCGTCCAGCATTCGCACACCTGCATGTACGTTCACAAATGCAAATGTCAACTACGTCAAAGACAGCATGGCAAAACATGGATTTATTACTACTTTTACACCATAATTCTTACGATACTGTAAGTCAAAGATGCTAATTCAGTTTCACTGCGTGTCACTCTGGAAAATGAGAATTGCTCCAGGGGCCAGAGAATTTACTGACATGCTTAGGTTAACTGAAAATGTGCGTGTCATTTAGCCTTTACAGATACAGAATCATCCGCATAAGGTACGAAGCTGCATCTGGAAGAGTGAATTTGTACAAAATGAAATGGCTGGTAATGGGCAGGTGCAAGGTTATCGATGATTACACCCTCATGCAATAAAGAGGATGTATGTTTTATCACAAGATGGCTGATCAATATTTCACCAACTCATCTAAACAAGGCATTTTGTAGAGGGTGTAACACTTAAGCCATCATAAGATCACAACTACATCTGCGGTGCAGAAAATTATCTCAAAGCTAAATTGATTTTTTTTAAAAATTGAGAGAGATTTGGTCGCCCATACGGAGATTTAGACAGACTTATTTTCATTACAATCAAATACAAAAAACTAAAGCAGAATTGGGAATCTGTCTCACATACATGCGTTATAAATATTTTAGTAGAATTTTTTTAATGACTAGTTTTTAATTTTGTGTCTGTTAACTGAGATGTTTTTGGTGTTTTTATTTTTTGGTTGTTGTTTCGAGTTTTTTTAACCTGTACAGTGTACAGCTTAGTTTTGGTTCACCTTGAATCCAACGATAAGCACTCAAACTACCCTGCGGCCATGACAAGAAAGAAAAATATATGCAATAAAATGTGTATTTTACATACATATATACATACATATGAATGAATGCAATGCTAAATTAGTGCAGTTTTTCAATAAAACTGAACAATGCAAAGTGCTGATGTTGACGGCAATCTTGCAGAAACCTGTTACTGTAGTCTGTAGCTCTTTGCCATAGTGTCGCAGCATGAAATGACAATGTACTCAGCAAGGTGTAGGCACAGAACACTACCGCTGTAGTGTCTAATTTGCATATTTACACATGGGTTTTCGATGCAGCGTTCATGTGTATTTGTAAATCTCCTGCAGTGGTGTGCTGCTTGCTGCTGTTAGTTTTATGTCTACCTGCTGTGATTACGGAGCCCATCACGTAAATCAAACACTATCTCTATTGATTTTCTTTGGTCTTTGAGCTGGTTTGTGGGTGAACTACCTCCTCAAGTGTGAAGCAGACTCCTGTGACTAAAAACTCAGATAAAAAGAGGAAAGGAAACAAATTTTCTTCTTCTTCTGTGTCTACATGAAATTAGTGCAGCTGTGAGAGCGTAAATTTGATCAAAGTTACTCTTATTTCAACACCTAACAGTGGCTAATGGCATCCGTTAAACTAAAGCTTCTTTATAAGGCAAATGATAGCAAGAATATGCTATGCCAGTGACAAAACACACATAATGCAGGATGGCTATATAGAGTAGGTGTTTGTCCAATCCAATTATTTTTTTTCAGACGTTTGTCTCGCAATGAAACTAGTGTTCTTCCACAAGAAAAGTGACAGGGGTGGGGGAATCCAAGGCACTTTAATAACAAACTAATTTGCTGCTCCGATTACAGGTCAGGTTACTTCATGTTGTTATATATGGCTATAAGTAACAAAGCCGCTGCTCTTTGAAGTTCTCCAAAAGCTCCAAACGGTCACTGCTACTAGCGTTTCCATGGCAGCATACATTTTTGTGAGAGGAATGTGTAGGTCGACGAGGAGACTCAAGCATTTCCTCTAGCTGTCCAAAATCCTGAATCACAATCTCCCCAAAATAGAGAGGCTAAGAGCCATACTACAGGTTCAATACAGTTCTAGAGCAGATTCTACATTCCAGCCTCTGAATCTTATTAATTATTTGCATTTCTGTCAATAATCTTTTTAAAGTGTTTAAAAAATAAACGAACAAATAAAATAACTGATTGTAATGTCCAGGTGCCACACGTTGAAGGAAACACAAAGCGGCAGTGAATTATTAGCTCATCCGTCTCACCATCCCCCACAGAGAAACAGGTTAAATAAAAAAATAAAAAAATAAAAAAAAAAATTGGTGACGACCCATTAGGTGATAATTGTGTGCAGCTTTGATTAAATTCTGGCCAACGCTGTTGGAGGAGTTTCAATTCTTGTGAACAAGCCGACACCTCTATATGCCATATGCTGACCAGCCTGAAGGAACGATGAGCTCATCCTGCAGCGGCTGTGGCCTAACAGGGTCAGAATATTGGTGGTTCAATCCCATCCTGCTCTAGTATGCATGCCAAAGTATCTTAGAACATGATACTGAGCCCCAGATGCATCTATCAAAGTGTAATTGTCTGAGTCTATTTACCATAAACCCAAAGAAGTGAAACATTTCAGAGAAGACTTAAAGAGTTTGAGGTGGTGACCCTCCTAATGTTGGATTTTGGTCAAAGCTACTGTATCAGCTTCTACTTTTGTTAGAACTGGGGCTTTTCTAGTTAATTGTGAGGATTATTTGTTTCTTTACCCCAGTTAATCTTAAGAATACTGAAGCCAGTCAATCAATCTAATTTAAGAACAACCATAAAAGTACCTCACAGGAGAGGATTCTGGCTAAACAATGGGGTTCAGTTCTGCAGGTGATAAGATGGCAGGTGATCTTGTGCAGGAAAAAAAGAAAAGAAAAGACAAAAACAAAACAAAAAAGCCCAAAAAAACTTTGCACTGCTGCACCGCTACCTCCCAGCTTATGCTGCTGGAATAATGACAGCATGAACAATAAATGGGTTTCCCTCGCTTGTTTCTGATGTTTGACGAACACATTTCCTTCCATTTCTTTACAGCTATTGAAGAATCTGCACAACTCATGTTACTGTGTTGTATTATGTCAGGCAAAGTTTTTGGAAAATGTCTGTACCCTGTAATAAGAAAAAAGATTGTTATTCTTTTTTGTTGTTTTTCCTTTAGTTATTTGTGAATGGTGGTTTTGGTTGGACTTTACCGATCGAAAAGAGCCTTAAGTGTAGATAAAGAACACAGTAGTTAAACTTTATCACAGCTGGAAGTAGGCAGAAGGATATTGAGATAAGCAGAGACATGGTGAGCTAGAGCGTGCACTTAGATAAAAAAAGCTCCTACAGCATGTGCAGTCCTTAAAAAGGACTAAACATCATTAGGTTGCATCCTGGAGTCATCAGACTACCACAACACTGACAAAACAATATGTCTTCTGCACTAAAACAGGCATTGAGCCATCATCATCATCATCATCAACACAGCACACATGTGCACATGTACTGGCAATAGCTCCACAGCAACTTATTTTCAACATCAAATTTGATGTGGCTGGAATTTTAGCATGTGAGAAAAAAAATTAAATTACACTTTTTTTTTAAAGATGAAATAATTTATATGCAAGATGTACAAATCAAATCTGATATTTGTTATAATATCAAAAAGCTACTGAGGTTTCTTTTGAAGGATGGGAAGAGAAACGATAAAACTGCTCTCTCCCTCTAGGCAGAAGCAAAACAACCCATCGGGGTGCAAAATCCTTTTTAGAACAAACAAATTAATATTTCAAAATATTTTGCCACGCTCTCCGCTTTTGTATATTCTCATAAATGAGCAGGCTCCGACTGCTGCTCCGCATCTTCATCATTTAAAGATAAAACTAACAGTGGTACACAGCACACTCCGACCCCTAAGGCCAAACACCAGCATATGATTATTCATCTGTGTGGAGTTGCACCTTGACACGTTAACTGCTAGCTCACTGAAACCGTTTATTAACAAGGAAAACCATTAGGAGTGCAAAATAAGCCGTTAAGAAAAAAAACAAGAGAACAAGATTATCACAGGCATTAGCACCGAGACTAGGGTTTTCATTATTAGGAAACTCGTTAATAGGTTAATTAACCGATCAATCAAACATCTAAAACAGTTTAAAATAATAAAAATATGACTTTTTAAGTGATGGAAATATTTATCTTGTGAGAAAAAGTGAGAAAAGAATCTTTGAGAAGCTGCAACCAGGAAATTGGTTAGTTTTATTTCATAAAAAGAAATAAGAGAAATACTTTAAGAAAATGGTTGTATTCATTTTCTATCAACCGATTTGTTTTGGGTCAATCTGCCACATAAATTTTGCATTAGTAGTTTGCCTTGTAGATGAAAATGGAAAATATATCTGTAAAACAAAGAACAACGAGGCAAACCCGAAACAATGAAGTACAAATATGCTTTGGGATTTATTTCATTGGACTTGCTTTCTTAAATTAAAAAAAGACAACGAGTGAAGATGAAAGCCAGCAACAGCCTGCATGTGCACAGTGATGGACACAGACACGAGGTGATGGCATTTCTTTGGCTAGAGTGACACAGTCAATTTGTGGTTGCATCACTTGAAAACAGCAGGAGCTGAAATTACAGCAGGGTGCCAACGAGACCCTGCCAAACGTGTAGAACAGCAATCTGACTTCTGGCTGTCTGGGACTTGGCTTAAAAAAACAGAAGACAAAAAACCTGAAGCAGGATTTGCCTTTGACCAACTAAAGATTGCAGATTCACATTTATGCTGAATTAGTTAAAACCTTGAGGAGTCCCTTCATTTCTTCTGAGACACCATCAGCACAACAAGGTGCCTGTAAATATTCAGAGTTTGCAATTTATTGCGCTGATGTCTGTCAGCAAAATTACACCAAAAAAAGCTTAATTTCAAGCATCTATGTGGAGAGCTGGACTAATGGGCCAATACAAATCTTAAAAATGTAAGGCAGGGCACTGACCTTGGCTAAGGACTGTCACAAAATGTTAAAGAGATAATTTAACTAATAATTTTATGGGTTCGGGGATAGAACAGTTTGCCTGAAGAGAACACCTAAAGTGAAGTATAAAAGCCATTTTTATTTATGTGTAGTGTGTATACAAACTGTTATGGCTAATGGAGATTCAATAAAAGCTATATGATTGTCTCATTTCAGTGCATTTCAGCACTTCTACTCCATGCAAAACCATTACACTTACAGCACACTGGCAATCCACATAACAACTGTGGTGATGTTCAAAGAGATTCAGTGGCATGCTGTGCCCGGGAAATGGGCTGAAAATAACACAGGCACAGCAGAACAAGTATTTCACCTCATTCTGGCAGTCAGAGGGAAAAAAAGGAAGAAAAAAATAAAACCTGAGATGAAACTGGGTTTTGCCTCTGTGAGATCGAATCAATCATCCACACCATACCTCCGATCTTTGCGTTGTAAGCCACACCAACGCCACAGATCCCATTGCTGGCAACTGCCGCCACTTCTCCTGCGCATCGGGTCCCATGCCTTAACAGAAAGAATGAGAACGTCAGACAAACTGCTTATCCTAATGTTATTTGCCTAATGACAGCATTTTGCTGTATATATAAACACACACACACACACACACACACACACACGGCAGGTTGTGCACTTGTCTAACAAAAAGTTACTTGTGAAATACTCAACTTCATCTTTCATTGTGGTTAAGCTGCAGACCGAGACAAAACACACCCACACTCTTTGGCCTTGATTGTTTAAACAATCTGAATTCAACCATTAAAGAAAAAAATGTTTGACTGAAAACCACTGTGCATTACCATGTCCTTGTAGAAAAAGTAAACCTTAGGAAGCCTAAAGCCTGAAACGGTCAAGTGAAAGAAAAAAATAAATGGCCATATAACACTAGTGGCAAGAAACTGAGAATCACTTCTGCTGTTATTAAAACGCCTATTTCATCAAGTTTGAACTTCTCTAGCAAGATAAAGCTGTAGGCAGAGATACAAAAAGCAGATACAGAAGGGCTTGGGAACATATTCCAGTCAAGTGCATTCCCATTGCTTGCCAGATGGACATGCACTCTTAATGCCCTCTAAACCATGGCGCAATCCCCATTGGATTGCAGCCATTCCTAGACAGGAATGCTGGATCCATCAGGAAACAACAGATACAGTGGACCTTCACTACTGAAGGAACTATCTAGGCCAGCAGGCTTTCATTGAGGCCCTCTGGGTAACCTGCCAAACCACAAACCAAATAATCAAAACACCCTATCAGCAGTGAACAGCCTTCCCTGATAAAATGGGCTGCATCTGATGTCAGAACACGGACATTTAGTCTGAGGGTAGACTAGGGCTGTTCAATATAACGATATATATCGGATGACGATATAAAAACGTCTATCGTTTCATTTTACACTATCGTTTGTTTCGTGGTGTCGCAAAATAAACTGTTTACGGCAATATTTTTTTCATCATTTTGATGGTCACTGTAGTGGCTATATTAATTTCTTAAAGTTCTCTCTTCCTCTTATATTTAATATAACCATACTGCAGACGGACAAGCGCCTGTTTTTATGGGTTGTGGTTAGCAACAACGACGGTAAAACCATCGCATGTCCGCTTGTTTATTTTCCACATAAACCTTTCACAATAAAGCTCAAGATCCTGTTGAGAATTTTCAAAATAAACAGAATCACGTGGAAAAAGTATGCAGAGTATTGGCAGATGAGAAGCAAAAAAAGAGTCGTCAGGTGCTAAAAAATAAACCTTAGACTCAAACGTTAGAACAGGCTTTCCCCGCAGCACGCCGTGTAATAAATACTCGCAAAGAAAACGGCGGCCGTTACAACCCATGTCTAAAAATGTGTAGTTTCATGCATCGGTTAAAACACTCAACTCCAGGTACAAGACGCCCAGCTGGAAACACTTCACCTACCTGAGATTCACAGAATGTACAGAAAATATTACATTTTTTGTGATTTATATCGTTATTGGACGATAGATGTTTTATATCAGGATATGAGATTTTGGTCATATCGCACAGCCCTAGGGTAGACGGCTACTAAAGTCATAAGTAGTTCTAAAAGAGCATTAAATAAATAAGAGGGCAAAGGTTAATGTCAATGCCAGAGGCAACAAAAGTGCCACGTCTCTTAAAGGCCTCTGTTACCACAGAGCTGGTAGCAGAGGCCCAGTTGGATAATAAAAAACATCTTTACAGACACCAAGTTAAACACTCACACACGCATGCACACGTCATCTGGATTTTCCAGTGAACTTTATCACAGCAATCCCAGCAGTGTGCGTTTGTTGACTTTGGAGTCTTAGATCCTACAGCATCCGTGTTTTTGATGAGAAAGTTGATGATAAAGAACAGCTCAGCTGTCTGCGATGGGATCCCAGGCATGCACAGGCCTATCCCTCCTGAAGTCTTCCTCTAATACATGCATTAAAGTCAATTACGTGCTAGGCTGTTCATGGGATACAAATGATTCACAGAGAGAGCCCTGGGCTTCTGAACCTGATTATACAAGAATGACTTGCGTAATCAGGGTTTTGGGAATCATTTTCCTGTGAGAAATGAAATGGATACACAAAGATATCTCTTTGCTCCTCCTACTCGTTGCTAAGGTCAGTAGAAAAGGGGGGGAGAGAAAGAGAGAAGGGTGCATCTTTGGGCCAAATTCTAGCAAATTCTGATTGGGCAAAGAAGCTTACTCCCTTACTCAAATGAAATTTTTCTACCGTATCAGTTTTTTAGGTTGTGAGGGCAACACATCCACAAAACCTCCTCTCTCTGCAGAGACAGTACAGTGTTCTAAAACTGGTGCAGCGCAGGTTCACATTGTCCCTGTTTAGAGGGGGACCAGTGCACTTTGCAGCACAATTGAGTTATTGCAGTCATTTATCATGGGGGGGAAATGGGATATGTCAGCAAATACACAGCTGATTTGGGTTTTCAACATTTACCTGCAATGATCCAACAGCATTAGTCTTTGACTGCGATCCAGAAATGACATTATTTAGATTGATTTTATATGCACAGGCTTTAATACTTGCCCTGCATGTGTGCTGCCATAGTAAACAACAAGCAGCCAGAGTGTTTATAAGAAGTACAGCGTGCAGAAACTCATACATCCACACATACACATAAATACTGTGTGAGTTTTGAAAGGAGGACAGCTATAAGTTCATACGTGTCTCTCACTGCATGCAAGCTCAAACACAAGTGAAGCGAGCTTTAGCTGCAGAGCTTGTGCCTATCGAGCGGACCACAATAGTTAATCAGTCCCAAACTCCACTTTCACTAGCTGCTTGCTGTTAAATAACCACTGTGGTGATAAAACAGATGGTGGGACAGCTGATAGTTAGTAAAGATAGCATTCCTCAACAACTTCACCTCAGGTGGTAATAAGTTTGTCTCAATGACTGTTCGCAGTTTAGACTGAGCCCTAGTCAATAAGCTGTTGTGATCACGCTGCTAACACTCCCTATCGACAGTGGCCTACTAAGGATGTCGTGCTCAAAACTTTTTCTTTCTTCAGAAATCAACTTTTAGCCCAAAATAGGACTTCACTTCCTTGGGTGTGAAGCAGATTGGATGAATGGTGGTGAGGAGGGGAGGAGGGGGGGGGGGGGGGGGGGAAGGGGAATAAGAGAGAAGCCTTTATAATAATATCAAATAGAACCCCGGTGAAAGATTTTAATAGTTTATTGCCCAAAATCTCCAAATGCAGATTGATTCCATGTCTAATTAGAAACTATGACTCTGAGTTCATCTGTCAACAGTATAATCATTCACAAAGATTAGCCTCGGGGAGCTTCCAGTCCCGATAATGAGAGCGAGCCGTGATTGAAGGAATGAATGCTGGCTCAGTGACTGTCCTCATTTCTACTGTTTCGAGTTCCTGAGAAGACATCACATTAAAGCTGGACTGAACCTCGTGCTCAGGGTTCCGGCAGGAGGCTAAAGAGCTGACAGCACAGTGCTGGAGATCTTCACATGAAGTACTCCAGAGAAACCACTCAGAGACATTGTCAGCAGGAACATAGAGCTGACTGACAAGACAAGGGTAGAAGTGTTCAATCAGTTGTTAACAAGTCCCGGAGATTAATTATCACGGCTGTAATATCGTCCTGATAAATTCCCTGACACTGCGAGGCTCTCAGATAATATGAAACAGTCTTCTAAACTCTCAGTTGCACACACTTCTTAAAAAGAAAACTGATCATGCTACATTTACACAGGACAAAACTTGTTTGCCTTGTTTCTGTGTCCTTCCTCCGAAATACATTTTCCCATTCTGTTAGATGTAGTTTGGCAAGTGCGTCAGAAAGCCCTTATTATATGGAATAGAGTACAAAGAAAACAGAAATAAAAGCAATGTTATCCATCATCATGTGGACAATTAAATCTGATTTCTGTATACATTAATGTCATTAAATGCCTCCCACTTTACCAACTTTACTTTTTGACTGGTGGGTTTATAGCTATGCTGTCTAAATTAGCAATTACAATCATTAGCAGTTACAGTATGAAAACGTTCTCCTAAATAAATAAATAAAATAAATAAATAACTAAAGACCTTTAATTATCATTCTCTGCGGAGCTGCCATAAAATCTCCCTTTTCCTGGAAATAAAAAAACGCTTCATAGAAACGCTGAAACACCTTTTGTATGTGATACACTGTTCATTAACTGGATTCTTTGTCTCTAACAAAAAATTATGGTGAACAAAGAGCAGTTTCAACAAAGCCCTGTTCAGATTACAGCAGGAACAAGCCCTATGGCAGACTCGAGGCACAAGGACTGACTTGGGTTACAGCAACTACAGCTGGCTGCAGGCTCAAGGCCAACACACGATCAGTATTCAGACCCACAGCTGGCAGAACAATCAGCATTGTTTAAAACCTAAACTGCTTCACTCAGACATGATATTGTCGTCCTCAAACTCGAGGAATACTTGCTGGCTGGTCTCTGAACAACCACCTTCTCTGTTCATTCTTTAGTCTATTGATGGTTTGCCAGTTAACAAACAATCAGACCCACAGGTCAAAGTGTCTGGTTATGTTTGCAGAGGAAAGTGAAGTAAGGAATGTGAGGTAAATTGTCCTGAGAGATCAACGTAAGGTCTGGAAAAGTATTCACAAGGTTACTGTTAGCAGGCTTTTTATCCATTGCTGTGCAGTGAATTCTTTTGAGGTCACATGTTTAGTCAGTCCTGTGTACGGATACAGATCAACTTGTGTCATACATGAAGCACACTTTCACCCAACAAAAAGCCTAAATTCAGTTTAGTTCAGCTTGAGTCACAAACAGTAAGACATGGTCAATGTGATGCATCTCAAAGTAGCAGCAAGATTTGTGGTGGAGATTCTGTGAAAGGGTTACTAAGGCTCGTAGCTGCCGAGAGTTTAAGGATCTCTCAGCTGGTTGGTCACACGCTACTGAAAACCAATGTGTCAGTTAGTTATTGGCTTTTGCTCTCAGTCACTCTCCCCGTGGCTACTGTACATGTCTGCTCCAGTTTGTAGCAGCTACCAAGGCAAGGCAGTGCTGTTGCAGTGCTTTATATTCAAAAACACACCAGTCCGGGATTGAGTGCCAACTGGACACCCTGTGTCCCCTATCACAATTTTTTTCCATATAAATTATATATAAAGTTCAAGGAAATTCCCTGCTGCATGTTTATTAAGTTAATGAATAATTCTGCTAAATTACTGAGATTCCAACTATTGAGCAAAATAATCATGACTATGGTTTTTGTGCTACAGCAGCACTAAAAGCTCACAGGCTCAAATGTATTTTTTTTAAGCATCCCTGTAGATTGTCAGTTTAACATTAATCAAGAAATGCAGATTTGGAAACCGTTCTGATAGAACTGAGAGAAAACTTGGAAAAAGAAACATCTAGATCACATGGTGTTTTAGATAAACATGACAGTGAATGGTCCTTATTGCTGCTTGTATGCTGCGAGAGAAAGACTGCTTTATGTAGGTGAACAGAGTTGGGCTTTCTGCAGGGAACAGACACTTACAGTTTAACACAACGTTACGCAGTTTCATGCCTGCCCACAGGCTGTTTACACATGCATCTGCACCAACCTCACAGTAGAGCAAGGATAACAGGCAAACACACATCGTGCAGTCACACAGTCACACACACACACACACACACACACACACACACTTGTTCCAGCAATGAGACAGACACAGGGAGCTGGGTGGCAGGAGATAAGGGCCGAGGTGAGCGAGGGTTGGAAAGAGGTGCAACCAAAAATGAAGGAAACATCAATAGTAAGTGTCTTAGCTGGGCTCTAGGCCACTACGAGCAGCTAGAAGAGCTTAAGCGTGCCTTGGCATAGATTTTGGATATATGGAGCCGCACCAGAGGGATGTTCTTCCACATTCTTTCACAAGAAAATCTTGATGTCGCTGTTAAAAACACTTAACTGAGCTAAATCAGAAAGCATGGCACATACTGTTTGCGTTGTCTCACCGTTCCAAGCGTTTGCTGATAACTGTTTGTGCTTCTGCTTTAAATTACGGTGAACTATGTTTAATTTGAAAGCAATTAGCTACTACAATCAGCCCCAAACCCCTGTATGTTCGACAAAGCCTTTAAGGTGCTGATTCAGCATTAGCATAGTTTCAATATGTTTGGGCCATGCTGCCACTCTGATTGTATCCCTCTGGCCTCCATACTGATGGTGCCTGCTCCAGGGCCCTGTTGCATTTTCATCCATGCCCAAGTATAATCTTCTCACCAGTAATCATGGTGAGCCTCAAGTTAAAAAAGCCTCCCAGGCCAGTGGCCCACAAGCAGCAGATTACAGCAAATCAGAAATTAAACCCAGAAAGAAGGCAGGCACTGAGAATGAAGAGAAGCAAACAGAGACCCTCCAGAGCCAAGAGCTTTGCTGTTTCATTAATGCTGATGAACTTAATTCAATCAATTCTCTGCAAGACGTCACTGTGATGGTAAACAAGTCCTAATGCCATCTGCAGATGCCACTGCAAGAAAGTAGTTTTCTTCGCACACTACCTTAATCCTTCTGCAGATTTATCTGGGCTAAAGAAACGCTCGATTTTTAAAGGCCAAATCAAATCAGAGACTTATGTTGTGGATATGACAGGAGTAAGGTTTACTTTAGAAAACAGCGGCACATTTTCGGAAATATCAAATAGAATAAATAGAAAAAAAGAAGCTGTTTAATAAAACAAAACCTACAGCCTTTTACATTTAATTGTATCTGCCCTCAGAATTTATGCCTCCAGGCTAAACAGAGGATGGGAAACAGCCGCAGACTTATCTAGATTTCAGTTGTGAGCTATTACACAGGGAGGTGGACAAATTAATAAACAAGTTTTATCTTGACAAAGAAGAACAAGAGGGTGTTTTCAGGGAAGGCCAAGAGTAAATTAAGTTTTTATCTGAGTAGAGTTTTACCTGTTGTCATTAAGCTGTGTGTATCGAGGCTGGGGATCTGGATCACCATCGTTCACATCGTAGCTGGCATCCGGGTCCTTAGAAAGGACAGATGGTTTACTGACATTTTTATGAACTTAAAAAGCATGTAAATGTTAGAAACATTACTACAGAAAAATAAAAGCAGGGTAACACTGCAGAATTAATTAGAAAATCCTTAGAATAGCCCTCTATTGTAATTGTACAAGTACAATGAAAAAAAAAAACCTTAGCAGGTGCTACTCAGGAAGTGCTACTCACATAGTTCTGCATCAGGTCAGGATGGTTCTTCTCGATTCCATCATCCAAGATTGACACCACCACACCTTTACCTGTGTAGCCCAACTGCCATGCAGCTTTAGCATTCAAGTCATGGTGGTTGCTGTTGTACTGAGGGGCAGAGAGCAATGAAATACACAGAATTTAGCTATGAGAAAAATATCTGTGGGATGACAATCAGTTTTAACCAAAAGTGAAAAGGACACCTTTAATAAAAACAAATTAATAAAATAAGAGCAATTTAACATGTTTAGGTGAAGGCTGAGCTTTTTGCATAGTTGTTTGTTTTTTTTTTTTTAAAACAGTGTTTTATTAATACCTGGTAAGCCAGAGATATAGTGACGTGGAAAATAGCAATGATCATTCAGTATGCTTTTTGATGGGCTTTCGACATTCAGCTTGACCTTTGGTCAAAAGCCACGTCTTGCTTTCAACTACTTCAAAGCCCTTTTTATTTTCAAAGTGCATCATTAAAATATAATGTGTCTAGTGTAGCGTTTACTGTATTTTCCTCTTAAATTTCCAGCCCTTGTGAGTGCAGTTTACCAGACAGAATTATTTTTATTTCTCAAGCTTGTACTGCCATTGACACTTTTAAACCATCGACAGGAAAATAAATTAAAACGTAAACGCTGCGATCTGCAATGCTGATTCAGACTGAAAAGGTCTTTTGTGGCTTACACACTTGCTGAATAATAAATCTGAGAGGCATGTCCAAGGTTTCACTTTGGATATTGTTCATCAAATCTTTCCCATCTCTCTTAATTTTAGCATTTCCTTGGGCGCACTCATATTTCGAGCAAATATAGAGCTGAGCATGAGATCTGCCCATGATTTATCAATTGTACAAGAATGAGTCTAATCAGACTTTTTTCCCTCCTTGATAAATATAAGCATTATTAAATATTCATTGTAACAGCAGATGCTGGAAACCCTGCCAACAGACCCACCCACACCCTCGTGTGGTCAGGCTGGTTCAGTTTTAATGAGAATCAGACTTATTTAGTGCATTGAGAGAAGAGCAGCACATTACTGATGCTCACGACCTCTTTGGACAATTGAGTATTACCAGTATTATTCAAATCCACCCAATGCATTTTGCATAATGACAACCATTTACTTATTTTCTTTATTTTATTTCTGCAAGGCTGAAACAGACAGAAGTATAATCCTCTTCTGTGCTCTCCAGTGGATTAGCTGGACAGAAGGAATGATAAGAATCATTAGCTGCAGCCCTCGAAAGACACTAAAAGCACTCCCCCAACTTTCACATAAAACATATCTACATGTATCACAGACAGGTTTTTATTAAACAGTTCAACTCTTAAATGCTGTGAACTTGGCACATTTACTTATCAAAGTGCCACTAACTGTTCAAGCACAGTGGAGAACAGAGTGCGTTAAAGCGAAGACATTTTGAACAAGTGGTGAAACAAGTGTGCTTTGCATCACCATGAATAATCTTCTGCCTCAAGCAACCTCACAGTAATTGCAGGAAGAGTGAGGCTGAACAGAAAATCTCCAGAGTTGTTACTGCTGCTTTTAACAGGCCAGTGTATCAGTGGCATTCTTCAAGTCGAATGTGAAAATCAATCGACTGAAAACAAGCGCACTTCGAGATGAATCACCCCTCTCTCACTCCGCTTTTTGCTCTTTGTTGCTGTGCCGTTTATGGACCAAAGTAAACCATCAATTTCAAGAAACATGCCATTCAGAGCTGAGGGGAGCTCGGTGTACGAAAGTATGCTATTGTTAAAGCTGAATCCTTTAGGTAAAGTCACACTAGAGTGTCTTGTTCTACAAACAAGCCAGACAAACAGCACCCTCCCCAAAAACACACACAAAAAGTATATTGGATTCATACAGGTTTATTTTCAGACCCTGAGGAAATATCACAGCTCTAAATGTAATTACCTATATTGACTTTAGACAGATAAAAAGCTCTACTAGGCTGCAGCACAGAATTATTTTTCAAAGACGAACAGAAAAAGGAAAAAGAAAAAACCCATGGCCTCTTGTTTATACTTACCAGGTACCACTGGTCTCTGAACTTGGGATCTAAAGGCTCTTCAAAAACATCCCTCTTTTTCCTCTGTTTTACCACCTGTTGCTCTGCCCAGGTCACCTAAACAGAGAAAGGACACATTAGGAGTTTAACAATGGTGAGTCTTAAAAAATAAAATAAAATAAAATAAAAAAAACCTTTTAACCACACTCAGAAAATAGTACAAGAAATTAAAATGAACTGGCCACGAGTGTCACCATGTCACATAAATTAATAGAGAGTCCTCAGCAGGACAACAGCAGAAATGGTGAGATTAGAGGCACGGGAGCACTATGGACTCCTCACTAATGAGACTCACTGAATTCCAGAGCAGCTCAGGACTAATTAAAAATTTCTGTCTCACTTTGCTTGTGGGTGCACCTAGACAAGTATGCAAACCAACAACAGACAAACGGAGGCAGATTTTGAGCCAACGCCAAACAGAACAGTAACCAAGTCTGCACTGGGTTTTCAAAACATGGGAGCTCTATCAGGAATTGTTGACAGAAGCAGAATACAGTGAATATAAGCCCGCCTTTTTACACCCTCTGCAGAATTGTTCTTGCTGTACTGCAAAACGGCTGGTTACACGGGAACAGGAGAGGGGAAAAAAATGTGTCAGAGGAGGAAGACAGAGAAGTGCCTGCTGCAAGGACGAGCACCTGATTTGAAGGACGACTAAATCGCAGCACACCCCTCTCCCCGCCTCTACAGATCACTAGAGACACAAGGCTGAGAGAAGCAAGAAGTAAATGAAGGTCATTTCGACAGCTACACTGAAGCAATGCCAGTTCAAAAAGTGACAAAAGGGAGGTATTTCACTTAAGGTATGTACGTGAGGTCAATCTATCCAAGCGGAAATGTTAACATCCAGATTCATCCGGGGTCAACGGGGGTGAGGTGTTACTGTGGCAGTTTATACCAGACTGAAAATAAGGGCCATAACAGAGCAAACCACAAATACAGACAAGCACGCATATTTAAATAAAAAAATGTTACCATACACAGAAAAATAAATGTCTACGCTTACTTCCTTTCCATTTTCAATTCTCTTGAAGTGAGATCAAGGTGGTGCAACATCTCAGACTAAAAGGTTACTATGATTCTCTCTCTCCAAGACTGTTATTTATATCTTAACAGCAAATGTCATGTTGTACACAGAGACAACATAATAAAGTATATTAAATATTGCTTCTCAGCACTGAATCAAATTCTATCAAATCTAAAAAAAAGAAGGCAATCAAACGAGCCATTCATTTTGCAAGTCACACAGCATGTTATGTCCAGGGGCAGCTGTGGCTCAGGGGGTCGAGGGGATTGTCTGCAAACTGGAGGGTTGGTAGTTCTGAATGTTAAAGTATCTTCAGGCAAGATACTGAACCTTGAGTTGCCCAGATGCATCCAAAGAACTTAGACATACAAAAAAAAAAAAAAAAAAAAAAAAACCCAAACAAACTGTACTTTTTAGTGGCCCCCATTTGGTCACCCCTATGTAAAAATTCAGGAGCCATCCCTGCCTGTATCATGTGTGCTATTTGCTAACACTTGATGCTGATCTCTCCTCAATCCAAGCTATGTAGAGTTAGCAGCTTTGTAAAGTCCACCTGACAACCATCTCTTCTCTCTCAGGGCACAACAAAGAGACAACATTTGGTTTTGCCCTGAGAGAGAAGTAGTACTAGAAGTTGCCTATTGATATGAGCTATTGGCTAATGCTTGTAATTTTACTTAGTAGCAGTTAGTAGATATTTGGTTTTATACTGCTTTTGACCTTAGGTTAGAGAACTGTCTTGCTTTTGCTTTTTGTGTTAGTCTAGTGTTGGGTTGGTTTGAAGCCTTAAAAAAAAGATGTCTTGAAGCAAATAAACTGCTAATCTCTAGGCAGGAGATTTAACAAGTACCCTAATTACTCTGAAAAGGGCAGGTAACAGTACAGTTTAGAGAAATAAAGCGAGCTGATGATATGCAATGTCTTTCAGTCACTCTAATATTGGCTTCCTAAGGAAAAGGGCACAACTGACAAAGATGATGTCTACAGTCAGTTGTACGCCGTGACCAATTTGTAATTTTCAGTCATAAAAAGAAAAAAGTATGACATTTTCTCCTGCGTCACCACGTGGTTCTATGTGACTTTCCCTTCTTCGTTTTCTGCAATGTTTTCATCACACCTTAATCTTGGTTTCACACTTACGCAGGGTCGGTGGTTGTTGTGCAACATTTCCACAATGATTCTGTTCAAACAGATCAAGATTCTTGGAAGACAGAAAATGTTTGCAAAGTCTGATGCAACACAGGAAATTCTAAAATTTGCAACAGAGGATTTTCACTATAAACATGGTGTGTGTGGAGTGTATACTACTAGATCTAATCTCATCAATTAATGCAAGTCATAGTTCAACTGTATGCCTTTGGTGCCCTTGAAAGCTATTCACATACACAAAACCATGCAAAAACAATATCTGGCATGCCAGAGAAGGCATGCCACCTTTATCACACTCTATACAATAAAACCAATATAAAATCACTGATCCTTTTAGGGTCTTTTTCATCTTTGCATGACTAAAAGAAAACACTATTTTTGATACAAACAGCTGCCACTGCTGTTTAGAAATCAGTACTTGTCCCATTACCTGTTAAGGTTGCTTAAAACAGAGTTAATCTTTCCTATGTTAGTCATAATAGATGACTGCCAAGTCATACACACTCGACTTCCAGCAAACATGCAGAATAGCTTCCCTGCAGTCGTTACAGTTCCTGCTCCTTTCAGCTTCAGGCATCTCAGTGACACCAGTTATTTCCAGCTAATTTGTGCAGTCAGTCATCTTAATGTCACACACAGTTCTTGGAAATGTCCATCAAACTGAACAAAGACATAATTTTCCACTAATTAATGTATTAGAGAGGAGTACTTTAGTTCTAGTCACAAGGAACTGACAGCAGAGATTAGTGGCCCAGGCGTGTCCATAAACTATGCACGCAATGAGGATGCAGACTTTTAGAAATGCATCTCCCCGCTGACACCTTACATTATTTACCAATCATTTTTAATAGCGCGTCTTTTCTATAAATTGAGCATCTCCATACTTAAGTAAACGGTGAACAGAAATGGTGTAAGTTACATACTTTTTCAAAGCCAAACTTGGACAGATTCCTACTTTTTCCTGGAGTGTAGCAAGCATTTCCACTTTCTACCTTTTAAAAAGAGTCTTTTGAAAACCTTCAATAGTCTGTGACAGAACACAAAGTATCTATGAAGTTGTCAAATGGGCACTTTTATTAAAAGGAGGCTTTGAAAATTAAAAACTGTCTGTCTATCTCATACGCCCAGACCGGCCAACGCACAACTAATGTTTACAAACAGACTGCCTTGGCTCATGTTTAGGTGGAGAGTCCTATCTCTGCAACACATAGGCTCCCCACCCTTCCCATCTTACCCAACCACTGCTTTGCCCTTCATTATACAAACACAGCATCCTCCCACAGGGACCAAGTTGGAGCCTCAAATGAGGAATCATTCCCGTAAAGGAATACAGTAGAGTGCCATTCGTATCACACCTCAGTCACAATGTCATTTATGTTTACAGAGCTGTTATTATTCTTGACATAAAAAGCCAAACCTATTACAGCAAATCCAGCTTACAGTGCTCTGTGTGTGCGCGCATCTTCTTTTTCTTCTATTCAACAAAATAATGAAATGAAGTAAACTTCCAAAACAAACCAAAAAGAAAAGCACAGACAGCATAAAACGGGACAGCTGAAGTCGTGGAGGTAGTAGATAGACCCAAGCTTTAAATCTTGAACAGACCCCATTAACAGTGCTCTTAGCTCTGTCGTCATTCTATGAGATCTGGCATAGGTCCAGGTGCTTTTGTAAGTAATTAGATGCTCTTCAAATAGAGTTTACTGAGCTTTTTGTTCAGGCTTCATCTCAATCAGTTTAAAAGCTGCAGAGGGCCTTGCTAAGATTTAAAATTCCTTTTATTTGAAGCATTTCTGCAATATTTTATGGAAAAGCACTTGGTCTGATGCAAATGCAAGTCAGACCTGCTGGTTTTCAAGCTCTGATCAAACCATTCATTACAGTAAAGTTTAAAATGTGTAGCAATGCTAATACGTTTGCAAGTTAATGATAATTGTGCAAAGCTCTACTGGTAAAATAAACTCACGAATACTGTCAGACTAATCTGACCATCATGAACTAGACGGGAGGACATGAAACTGTAAGGCTCCACTTTCTCTGAGTTGCTGTGGGGGGAAAAAGGATTCAAAAACAGGAAATGGAACACCAGCGTTAAAGGAAATCCCAAAGAGGGAGGTGGACCACTTCTAACATGTACTCAAACAAACCCAGCAGAAGTTGTTCTACTCCCAATGTGCACCTGTACTGCAGAGATGCAGTGTGTGGCCAGAGATACTTCAAGGCAGATTTCATTTCTTTTCTTCTGAGGCAGCAGTAGTTTTGATGCACATAATGATTCTGCAGATGCACCTGTCGAGATTACTGTAACGGGCATTAAATTTCGAGGTTTACAGAATAGACAGGACACAATTTAAATGCAAATACATTTATATCGTTTCCAGAGACTTGTACGAAAGCAAAGAGGAGCTTTTTTACAATTTACAAGGAGGACAGGAACAGTGTTGAGAAGCTGGAGCCAGATTATAAAAGTCTATTCACAGTTATGCATCATGTTATTTTAGTCAGGTTTTTTCAGTGAAACCCAGTGCACACAGATCACTGTGATCCAGTGTCAGGGAGAAACAAAAAACAAACAAACAAAAAAACAAAACAAAAAACCCATCAGCGTTTAAATAAATAGAATAAAATATATGCAAGTATAGTATTATATATAATATTATATATAATGTTATAGTTTTTTCTTTTCTGCATAATTTAGAATCCACTGCAATCAGCTGGAAGTTATGATTTAACTTTTGATTCCTGCATGTGATTCGGTCTGAAAGTCACCCTAAACTCTCCTGTCACAAAAACAGAAGGTCATTTCCATCTCCTTCAAAGATTACACAACAACGGGGCAAAATTTTTTACATAAAACACTATAGGAAACCCACTGAGCTGAGCTTAGAGCTGTAATAATTGCTTAATTAATGGATCAAAGGATTATCTCAGGAGGTAAAATGGGTCGCTCATTAATTACAAGGTTGGTGGTTCAGTTCCGGCTCCCTTTTTATGCACCCCTCAGGCCAGACACTGAAACTGGCTTCGGATGGTCACCCCAGCATGTCGCACAATAACCTGCTGCTTTAGCTACATGTGAAGTTGAGGCATGTCATATATCTATATCCAAATTGATACATTGAATGGTACACTAGTTGATGTTTGCATTTATGCTTATGTGGTCAGTAATTTAGCAACTTTAGTAGTTAGCAGATACAGACAAAAACAAAAGTTTACTACAAACCTGCCATGTTTGACAAGTTTTTGTATTTTTTTTCTATATTGATTTGGTTTTAAGTAGAGATAGCACGATACCACTTATTAATGTCCGATACCAATTCCGATATCATAAATTTGGATATCTGTCGATACCGATATGAATCCGATACAGTGTATTTTGTAATCAATAAAATGTTTTTTTATAAATATCTTGTTGCATTTTGTATAAGTTCATACTAAATTTATGCAAAAAATACACTCCACCCAAAACATTTTACAGTTCAGCAACACTGATCAATCTAATAAATTTAAACCTACACCGTCCTCCCTATTCTGGTATTTTAAAGAGTACTTAGTGGAAATATTAAGCAACCTAACTAATAGGGTTGCCAACTCCCAGCAAAAATATTAGGGAACCACCCCCTGCCCTTAATCGATGTAATCAACTTTAATTTAATGCGAGTGTAAAACAAATGCACAGAAATCAATTATTTTTCTACAATATTTAAATAAATTTAACATCTCAGGAAAAAGTACTATAGCTTACTAGGGTGTATATTAGACTTATTAGTTACTATATACAATAATGGATTTCTATACATTTAATCAGATGACCACTTTTGTAAGATTCAGATAATTATTTATTCAAAGGTTTTAAATGACATAACAAAGAAAAATATTTATTTGTGCCCCCCTTTCTCTGTTAATCCCAAACTGGCCCCCGACAAAACTTTGCTAGACCCGCCCCTGCACAGTTACCAGCCGTCAGCTATGTAGAAAAGGATCCTGCTGTTATTTGTCTCTCAGAAACAGTTCATAACTTCCCTTCAACTCATTCATGTCACCTAAAAAGGTAAACCTGTTTCTCCATCACCTGTTCAGCTCTGATGATTCAATAAGGACATCTCCTGGTTTTATCTTCATGTTTCCCTCTCATATCCAAACCGATGTCATGACCAGCAGCTTTTACAGCTGTGGCTCCAGCAAACCATCAGCTGATAGTAGAAAGTAATATTAAATATATTCTAACAACAGCTGATCACGCTGAAAAGTGCTGCTGTTGTTTATCCGCTGGTCTCCTCTTTCTAGCGCAAAGTGGGCGATAAACAAACAAGAAAGACGGGACTTGCGGCAGAAAAGCCGATCAGCTGATCATTGATCAGTTTCATGTTTGAAGTAATAACAGGAGAGGAAGGAGGAGTGAATGAGAGAAGTAGATGCAACTGCGCAGCAAAGACAGAATAACTCCAGCTTTGTGTCTATTTTTTAATTCTAGCTGAAGTACGGGACAAATCGCTTCCTTTTCACCTCAATATGGAAACTCCAATGGCCAGTCCAGCTGTGGCTCAACATATCAGTTGTTAAGCTTAATGTGGAAATACTATGCAAACATTCAGGGATGAACTTACACACTTGCTTTACTTCTCTGGGACAGTTTTCGCCGAGATGAAATGCCGCGGTTAGGAAGCATGTAGCGAGTCTCCAAATGCAACAACAGACCACCAACAGCCGCTCTGTCACGTGACACATACTGCTCCGATCTGGGTTACGCCAAGTAGGGCGTTTTGTGAGGTGATTTTGTGATACTTCGGATCGGATTACATTTTTTATTTCTCTCCGATATCCGATCCAGTAATTTAGGTCAGTATCGGACTGATACGTAATATCGGATCGGTCCATCTCTAGTTTTAAGTGTCTTTTTTCAAAATGAACAATTTTTTTCATTTAGAAGCATTAAAAAGAATCCTTCAAACATTCTCTTTCTCACTTGCTTTCCCACAGCCATGAATGTTAATTTCACACCCTTCCCTTTGTCCCTCCCAGTGGGGGTAGGACACAGACTCATTTTCACACTAACCTCAAACTCCTACAAAAAAGCAAGAAAACACAGACATGTGAATTTTCAAATTACAACAGTTAAGGAGGAGGAAGAATCAGGTCGATAGAGAACTGCATGTTTACCTTCCAAGCCCTTGAGTAAATGAGGAGGGGGGGGGGGGGGGGGGGGGGGGGGGGAGGCAACTGTTGATGCTAGGACTGAAATGCTGCGTTTAAAAAAAAAAAAAAAAAAAAAAAAAAAAAAAAAAAAAAAAAAAAAAAAGAGAGGAAATTGTTTGGACTGACAAACCAGAACCAGAAGAAAGATCTCTTACATTTTTTAAGTTAGATTATTATTACAATGCCAAACAATAAAAACAGAATGACTTTAATATTGAACATATGGTAATAAAATGCAAGAAAATCTGCCTGCGTGACATAATGGGGTTGTCATCTATTTTATCAACCTAATTGTTCAATATGTTAAACACGTTTATTCCCCATTATCCCAGCCCATGTACACTGAACAGCTACTTTATTTGGTACACAGTGGTTTGCCTACGGAACTGCTTTAATTCTTCATAGCATCGTTTCAACAAGGTTGCTGGAAACGTTTCTGAGGTTAGACAAAATCGATGTGCAAAACCAACCGAAATTGACACCAAAGCACAGTTTGTTCACGCCAGCAGATGTGATTCTTTTTCGGTTGTGTGGGAAAATCCCAGCCTTTCTGAAATAGTCAGACTGACACCAACAATGATCCAAAAGTCACTTAAATGAATTTTCTCCCTCATTATGACGCTCAGTTTGACCTTTGTCTTGATTGTACCGGCATGACTAAATGCACCGAGTTGTTGCCATTGGACTTTCTGATTAGATATTTGTATGAACAAGCAGTTGAAGAGGTGTACCTAACAAAATGGTTGGTGAGCCCACACAAGGCACTGATCTTAAAAAACAAAGAAAAGCACCAGTGCCATTATTTAGGTTTGTGTATGGAAATAAAACTAGTGTAATATTTATGTTAGTCTTAAAAGCATTACTGTTTATCTGTTTATGTTCTTATAAACTTTGCAAGATTTTGTTCCCCCATTTCTGACATTTTAGATGACAACCCATAGCAAATGATTTTAAGAGATGGTTTTATATTTGAAAATAAATAAATAAAAAAAATACATCCAAAGTAGGATTTATAAGCTTTAAAGAGAGTGCGGTTTACTAGGTCAAACACAATTCTAAAGCCCGATTCACTACCAACTTCATCCAAAATGCCAAAAAATAAACCCCAACACTGCAAAAATCCATCCCACAAAGTGCGCTCTAGCATAAAGCAGCAGTTTCAACACTTCACACCTAGTCAGTCATCATTGCATTAGAAACCAACAGACTTCCTTTGCATGCACGACTGTAGCACCAAAAACAAATGTCTTACCTTGGGATCGTTTAGTAGACGGACGTGCGTCCCCCTGTGATCCGACAGTGATCTCTTCACCACTGTGCGATGCCGGAAGTGATAATAATCGCCAAATACCTGCAGAGATAAGGAGATATGATCCATTATCACATCAGAGCCATTTAAGTCTCTCTGTAGTCTGATAACAACTCTTCAAATGATAATAGGTTCAATAAAGTATGAAATCACTGTAGTCTATCCTTTCATATCCTCGACCAATAAATCAATATTTCCAGGAAAATCACAACTGTGTGTACAGAGCCAGTGCAAAGTCAGGCAACATGCAGCTGGCTGTTAATTTATAAAATAATACACAGGTATTGGTAGGACCTTCACAGCAGTTATAGAAATATTTCATAAATATATACATATGCTCATATAAAGTGTACACGTAGTTACATAAAATTCTTAAAGAAAAATGCAACATAACAGATGATAAAAAAAAAATCTAAATCATGTTTCTATTTACTACAGTCCATCTATAAACCCATTTTGGCCTGGCTTATCTCTCCCATCTTTGCAACCATTTCTCTCCACATTTTGCGGCACCTAATTAGGCTAATGGGCTGCCAGCAATGCATGACACGATGTACTCGCATTGTTTGTGTAAACCTACCCCACCCCACTCATGGTACCACAAACTTGACTTACACATTACTCATTGGGAAATCCTATACGTGACCCATATTCCTCTGTAATCAGTCCATTAATACAGTATGAACCTAGGTTATTAATATTGAGCAGCAGCACACTTGGGAGAACAAGTTGTCTAAGCAAATGAAAAACACTTCACATCACAGCAGAGCAGTTTCAGAGGGAAAGAAACATGGTAGCTTTGTTTTACTTTATTTTTTAAAAAAGTATATATTTAAAAAAACAAAAAAAGAAAAGAAGCCCCGCATTATGAAATGATTCAGTATGTTATAGAAACAATGCAATTAAACATTTTTTAAAAGGGCTATGAATGAAAGTAAAATGTTCTCGGGTGGAGGTGAAGCGGTGCCTCTAATTAAGCTTTTTTTTTTTTTTTTTTTTTTTTTTAAAGTTTAGTTTCACTTTTTGTTTTCAAAAGAAGGATTTCCAAAGCCAGTTTTGAGTGTTAAAAATGTTGATGGGTAGCCTTAATTAGGAGTGGAGAACAGCCATATATAATCAGTGTCTGCCTGAGCCCGTTTGTCACTGCGTGCTACATGGACTGTTGATACAGTCTGTCTAATGAGTGATGACTAAATAAACTAACTAAATGAATTAATGGTGAGAATCTACACACCCCAAAAATAAATTAATTGACACTGAATCCAATTTTATAGTCTATTACTAATTTAAATCATCTTTCAATAAAAAGAAACTGACTCAAGGTTTAGCTTGCTTTTGTACTAGTTCTCTACTGGTGTTTTGACTTTCTGATCAATTATGAAAGCAAATGTACTCATCAGTTAGAGCAAAAATTACCAATGAGTTTTGGAGAAAAAAAAAATACCCATGTATGCTCAACTAATCAAACAATCAAAAACTGTATTGAGTAGCAGCTGATTTTCCCCTTCCTTATGTTTCTTCTCAGTTTCCCTGCTTGTTCCCGCTCTGCATTTGTGTGATTTCTCTCCAGCCGCCACTTGCACACTCTTGCACTGATCCACTAATCAACCTCCGGCTGGATACATTCCGGCTCTTCACTCGATTATCTCACACATTGTGCAGTTAGCCAATGTGTTCCAAATACAACGGACAGCTTCTAGTTCAGTTTTTTTCTTGTGCTACCAAGCCTGCCAGCCCTGCCCCCTCTTCCACATCCACTCTTCCAGCCACGCTCTCCTTCCTGCTCCACCTTAAGCAGTTTCCTTGCTCCCCACCTCATGCGCATCCTGGCAATGGTACTGCAACAAATTCAGTTCAACTGCTCATTCGGCTGGAGTCCTGCTTTTGCTTCTCATTCGGCTTGTTTATATTCTGAACTGTTAACTAAAACATACTTACACATTTTTTTTGTGTGTGTGTTGTGTGTCCCAGTAGAGATTGGTGTTGAGCTAAGGTAGTGCAACACTCCTCAACTCTAAAACAGATACGGCTCAGCCCACCAACCTCCTCTGCTCCCATTTAATCACAGTAAACAGGCCAATTCAGCCTGGCTGACACAAAAAGCTCCTGCACACAAAAACCAAAGGACAATAGGGAGGCAATAACCGAGAGGGAGGACACACTTTACAGTGATATTTAGCTCAGAGGTGGGACTACCAAAACCACAAGTCTCTGTGTGCAAAAATCATTAAAGAACAAATCTGGATATAAAAGGGGAGAGAACACTGACAACCAAAAGGCATTAGCCGAGCCAACCAACCCTTTTCTGAATAAAAGAATGAAAGCAGGTAGCGTGTCTATTGTGTTTGCCAAGATAAGAGCCTGGGAGGCTGGACACTGATCAAAGACATGGGCAAAGAGTGGCAGGATTCATTAAGCAACCTTAAATAACACCAACATCAGTGAAAAGATTGGCTGAATGGAATAATTGAAACTCATTGCAATGATGGTCAAAGAAGATAAACAAGGTTAAAAAAAACAAAACAAAAGAAAAAGTTACTTTTATCCAACTTGGGAAACCTTTTAATTAAATATATGTGTCTGAAAATTTGATTTCCATAGGTCATAATTATTTCACTTTAAGGCATCTTGTCATCAGATTTTTAGGAAATTTGCAAAGTTATGCCAACCTCCCTACCCAAAAAAAAAAAAAAAAAACCCACGGCAATCTGGCTTGTGATTAGTTTTTGGACAAAAAACACCTTGCATGCACACACATACTCGAGCAGGGACAAAAAGGTCAATTCCCCTGAAAACATCTCAACTGTTACAAATGTATGCGCACACATACACTCACCCACACTTAACCAAAGGAAATCCATTCCAGTCCTGTTAAATGTCTACCCTGCAGCTTAATCATCATCATCATCAGGCAATCAGCAACAAATCTTAAGAGCTTGTGTTTAACAATTTATCTCAGGATCACACTGTTTCTGTGGGGTTTTAACTGCTTTCCACTGAGAGAGAAAGGGCCATTTACAGCAAAGACATTCACGTGGAAAACTGATCTGGTCCACAACTTCTGATGCGATAAGCTGGGCACCGTTGGAGCATGACAGACTTAACCGGTGCTCACCTAGTGGCCTGTTACTGAAGTGAGGCATTAATCCATCAACCTCATTAATATGCATAGTAACAGACAGTGGAAAATTACTGTCTGCTGCTTTGTTTGCACGTTGGCTCCCTCCTCAGCTGCCAAATTTACCTTTTGGGCAAAGCACTTATCGAAAGGTTTGGTGTCTCATCTCCAGAGGCTGTTGACACAATTATGTCTTACAAAGAGCCAAACAATGTCTGGAGACAAATTGGGAAAGAGGTTTGGGGCTGCAATAAGACGATAGCAAACAGTTTCGGATGCTGTGAACATCGAGCCTGTGGATTTTTGAAAATCCCATTCAAGGGGGAGCCATCATTGTGGTTCAACTATGGACACATCAAACCACCCCACACTTCATTTTCACTTGGATTGCGTTTGATTTAAGAGAATCACAATGTAGGACATTACCTACACATTTTGCTCGTGCATCAGTAAGCAGAGATAAATTGAAGAAGAAAAAAAAATTAGACTTTCATAGGACAAGTAATCATCCTAAAATAGTTCAGCAACTTGTTTATTTAATGAGGCCAGAGTCCAATTACTCGCTGCGGTGAATGGGCAGAACAGGGCACAGATGGCCACAGTGGCAGCTGGATATAACAAACTGTTTCTTAAAAAAATAAATAAATGAAATAAAATAAAGACAACAACAGAGTAGACAGACCAACCCGAGCTCCCCGCACACACCTGAAAATGGGCTTTCACAGCTGGTCTATGTTTCTGCCAAACCGCATTTAGTCATTACATGTTTTCTCCTCATTGCTTGCCCCCTTAATTATTTTCCTAGCACACGGCATCTCTAGTTACTCATTAACCTTTAGTTTTATTTGGCAACTATGCTATGTATTTACTTAATAAGAACACAAGCTAAATCCTCACCACAGTGGCTCAATGGCACTGTTGCCCCACAGGAAGAACACCGTGTTTTGAAACCTCGCCACAACAAGGCTGTTTTGTATAAGATTTGTATGTGCTCTGTGTTTGCATAAGCTGCCTCCAGTTTTAACCCATCCTATGAGGATCTAAATACAGACAGCAAACATTTTGCACGAGTTAAAGAAAATTACTCAAAAAGAACTTGCTTCAAACTTTAATTTAACATTTTTGTTTTCTGTTGAAGAGCTGTACATTAAGCAGTGGGTAATTTGACAAACAAAAAATGTCTAAATTAATATAATACAACCTGGAACAAACTGTTAAACATATGAAGCCTTACAAGGTAAACGCAAGCTACCTTATTTATCAACAACCAATCCATTCTCAACAAGCTACCGCCCTCATTCCTCAGTTCTGTTTATACTGTAAACAGAGATTATAATTCTTGGCACAGTCGACCATTCAGTCTACACAAACTGTTTTGAAGAACTCCAATTAGCTCATTTAATGTTGAACAAAAAAAGAAAATGGATTAAATACAGAATTGACATTTCTGTACAGAGGACAGGCTGATATAGGCAGTTTCAATATCTACACTTGAAAGAAAAAAAATGACCCACAGAGTTAAGAGAGCCTCAGTTTAAGTGTTAATGATCTAATGATTAAGCTCATTTTGTATTATGTGGCTGGATGGGTTAATGTGCAAAACAAAAAGGTCAGGATGCCCTCCTTTAGCAGATGATTAACCTTCTCAGGGGTCTGCCACTTGGCTTTTGTTGGCTAGTTGGGGACCTCTGATGAACCCAAACACACCTACATCCACCTGCTGGCAACACAGCAGGCGCACATTGGCAGATTCTGTTCAGCAATGTAATGCAATACTTGAAATCCTCGCCACATTTTTACTTCTTGTTAACCATTGACTACACAGTAAATGCCAATTTTTTTATTGACTAAAATAAATAATATTTACACTGATGCAGTCAAATAAAATACTGATTCTCGCAGCTTAAATTTATGGCAAGCCTCTATAATAACAATGCAATAAAACAAAATAGGCAACTATTGTTTGCCTTCTAATTACTTAATAAAAAAAACAAAGAAATATTAGCTCATTATATGTTCCTTTCTTATTGAGTCCCTGCATTAGGAAATGACGGACTCAGCATCTCGGCCACTGCAGCACAACCTCAACTTTATAGAGAGGATGAGCGTGTAAAAAGTTTACAGTGTCATTGCAGGAGTGCTGCAGGGCTGGTAGCTCACGGGTCGATGCATGCTGTTCTCAGATGACTAACTCCTCGCAGTGTCTTTATGGTGCTGTGAAGGTAAAGTCATAAGCACAGGACAAGACACATACATAGCTGCTTTAACACCCAAGTCCCAGCTGCACTGAGTTTGTACAGACTAACATAATCAATTATAGAAAAGCCAATACATCTGAGCAGTAGAAATCCAATCCATCTGTGCAATCGTGTTATGATATATGGAGATATAAATATATATACACACACACACACACACACACACACACACACACACACCTCTCCCCTTTAGGTATTTAGCCCCATTTGTGAATCACATGGTTTCCTCGAGTGTCTCCATGGTCACACATTAAAAACAAATGTCTAAAAAAGTGAAAGGAGAAAAAAAAAATGCCAGAATGTTCTGGCTGAATACTGAAGACTTACTGTGAGACACTGAAAGCTGGCCTCAGGATGAAGTCAGATAACACGCTAAAAATTAGCTCATCCTGAGCACAACTACAACCAGCAGGTGCTGTAGGGGAAATGTCTGAGATACGGATTCATGAAAATATTCTCAGAAATGAAACAAGGTTCATTGGATGATGGCTGACCACAAAAAAAATACCTTCAATTATTAACCTTTATTTAACCACCAAGTAAAAATAATTCAGACTTTTTAAAAGAGCTCTGTGGGCCCAGATAGGCAGCATTGCCATAGCATGATTTTTGATGCGATGAGTTGTTGAGTTCGAACCCAAGACCTCCCTGCTGTGAGGAAACATTGCCAACCACAGGACCACTTTAGTATTGTTCAATTCAATTTGATTTATACAGCAACAAATTACAACAGCAGCTGCCTTAAGGCACTTTGCACCGTGGGGAAAAGACCCTACAATAATACAACAATATACCCAGAGATGGTTGAAGAATCAATTCCTCAGCTGTCTTGGGACATGTGTGCAAAAATGTATCTGGGATTTAACTGTCACAGATAAGACGTTTAAAAATCTCTATATATGTGAAGGTCTTGATATTCATAGTGCTTTAGAAAAAGAAGAAAAAGAGTGAAGTGTGCACACGTCACCATTTCCTGAACTGGGAAATTCATCTACTGAAGGTTTTGATGTACAACCAGCAGTATTCACAAGAAACACAAAGGTAAAGGCAAGTGCAAGATATGAATCATCCACAGCAGATGATTCAGACTAAAATAAATCAGGGTTTGTCCAACAGCCCATTTTTTTGTATTCATTCTGATAGCAGTGGTGGCACTGCAATATTGTTCATTACTCTCCCAGTAACATTTTACTTTCATTAATATTTAAAATTAAGTCTAATTTATTTTGCTGTAAACACCTCCCAGGCAGCTGCAGTGCATATATGCATGCACACTTTTTTTTAAAGCAGTTCACTAATACAATACAATGTCCCCAAGCAGGCATAAAGTGATAGTCTAACTCGAGCAGTCGTCTTGCATTGATCCTTTTAATTGTTAATAACAGAGCAAAGAATTCCCTCAAAGTGGACAAAAGATTCAATTAGAAGAGTGCAAACATGCTAAACTACTAATCGAAAAACTTGGCTGATGTGAAAACGTCCCTTCTTGTTAACTGAAATAAATATCTATAATGTTAAAAAATTAAAATAAAAATAAGGCACATGTGTGATTATGCTCATAGAACTTCTTACACGATGAACCTCTAATCACAATTGTGCACTCTCTCTTACAGCCGGGAAACAAACTACTTTTCATGATCAGCCTGCTGGAAATCAAAGATTGCCCCATTAGATTTGTATTAAAAGTTGAGAGATAATCTCTTTAAACCCATCAACAACTCTCATGCAGATGTCTTGATGAGCTCTTCCTCATTAGTGGACTGTATCCATCACTGGAGTGTGTGTGTGTGTGTGTGTGTGTGTGTGTGTGTGTGTGTGTGTGTGTGTGTGGGGGGGGGGGGGGGGGGGGGGGGGGGGGGGGGGGGGATGAGGTGGGAGCATTGGGGCTGGGGGTGTCTGGAAAGGAAAGACATCTATACAGAGATGGAGGAAATTGGAGAGGGACAGAGAGGAAGCAGGCTTTTATCACAAGGGAGGCAATTCTATCAGTGGGAGAGCAGAGTGTATGATTGCTTCTGACACTGCGAGGGAATACTAAATCTAATCTGAGCTTTCAATCTGTATTTAAAAATAAAAAAAATAAAAAGTACAGAAAACTGACCAAAACAGTTTAAATGGAGAAAATGATGCTCTTTAAAACCAAAAAGATACCAGGGAGTCATTTTGCGCTTCGGGGTTCTTCCTATTTTGCCCCCTTTTTCCAGCAAACTTCTATCTTTTGCAGTTATTTCGGTCTATTTCACAAATAAAAATTAAAAGTAGGTTTGAGTGAACAAAATCATACTGAACAAAACCGGTTTAATCTTTTGTTTTTAGAACGGTGGTGATTTTCCTCTTACTAAAACCTTTATTGGTGTCTGCAAAATCTCTATGCAGAAACAAATAATAATCCTGTTATTGTGTAAATACACTGTTGTGGCATTCTGGCTAATTGCTGTATTGCTAAATAATTACTTAGAGACTGTAGCCCAAGGTTGCGAAGTTCAAGAAAGACAAAAGGCGATACACAGCATTTATTCCGGTTGCAGTGCTAAAACAGTGAGCAACAACACTGCTGCCAAAACAGGAAGTAACTGGTTCTCCTGATACCTTCCTCGTCCCTCAGACATTTTGACATCTGTGCAGCCTTGTGTATTACAGTTTCTTTGAAGAACTACAGCTATAAAGAATGGATCATTACAACAAAATTTCTTTCCTGCAACTACATTGCTGTATAACTTGTTAATGTTCACCCAAGCTTAACAGTTGGTTATTTGTGACAATATATGTACTGGCAGTTCAATGATATTGCCACTTATTTCAAAATAATTTGGTTGTGACAGTCATATTAACACAGTTATAAGGCAGTTGGTAGAGAGCCGCTTTGCAGGCTGTGCTGTACAGGTATACAAGCAGCTCTGCATAAATCACACCATCCTGCTTGCCTTGTTTTTGAATATATAAAGCTCATTGTGCCCGACGCTCCCTACCACAGTAAACAATACTCTGTGCAAGCAGCAGAGCCAAACCACGTGAAAAACTGCATATGGTCATTACTGTGGAAACAAATGCGTTTCCATTTTTTCCCCTTCATTTTTTGCAAAGTTATCTAGTCTTTTGAAACAGCAACATTTTCATATGATAACTGGCTATGTTCTAATGCAGTATGAAAAATGCCCCAACATGGTTGTAGTGGTTTGTCTGTGTTACCTGAAACATTCTTGATAGCACTCTACATGCAGCAAATGTACACTTTTTAGGAAATGGAGAAAGTAATCCGCATGATGAGGTGAAATGTTTTGGGGGGTTTTCCAGCTCTCAAAAAGGTCACACCATTTCACATTCATGAAGATTCTCTTCCCCCCTTAACACTGAACAAAGTAAAATCTGACAGTGCTGAGAAGAACAGAAGATGCACCATGAATTCACTGGCAGGTAGTTTGCTTCTCAGCCCCAAAGGCCCCCTGTCAGGAGTGCTGGAATAAAAGCTATTATATAAGGAGACATGAAAGCAGGGTGCACACAAAAAAAATAAATAAATAAAAAATCTTGGATTGGATGCCATTAATATGCACTGATGAATAACCATGAGCGCTGATATTAATGCTGCAATGAGTCAGATTACCGCACTGAATTATATGATTAGGCTGAAATGTAGGTCTCATCACCTGGTTTCTGTTTTATTTTTATTTCCCTATTTTAAGGTCAGTTTATGATGTACATGCAGAGGTGATGTTCTTTACGGGGAGTTTAACAGCTGAATCTGAAGTTAACAGTGCATCTAAACTAGCAAAGTAGCACTTGGATTGTAAATTCTAAGACCACAAGGACACGCGCACACACACACACCTCTGTGCTCATTTCAAATATAATGTCAGTAATAACCTGTTGAATTTCTTCCCACCTTCCCCTCTTCCTTGCTCACACACACAGACTCTCTCACACACTCACACACACACTGAAGATGGTGCAAAAGGTGATTGCCAGTGGGACAGGGGCTAATAAGATTTAATTCTGCAGTCTAATTCTATCTCCCCTTTTAACTCACGGAGCAAAGATAGAGCACTCCTGCAAGACAGTAATACCAAACAGGCTCTCCCCCCACCACCACTGATGGACCGCTGGGGCCATGTGAGGAAGCTGCACTCTCTTAATTTCCATCTAAAGCATTTCCATCACTGTCCTCTCCCGCCACAGAGGACTGAGCATTTTAGTCTCTGCACCCACCACACCACCACAGGTAGCTGAGCCCTCTGCACTTCAATTTAAAGGAGTGTCATGAGGGTCTCCCCAAGGTGCACAGCAGCTGCATTTTAAGAGTGAGTTTGAGGGAAATTGTGAGGTGAAGGACATTTCTGTAATGAAAACTGCCTTAAGTTAGAACATTTCTTGGCTATTTTTGATGGCCTTAGCACAATATGGAAACTCTATACTTCAAGCAGCTTCTCTCAACTCGCTCCCCGACAAAGAAGTGATTTGAAGACCACCTCTGTACTCTTAATGAAGAGTTCTGACACCTCAGTGTATATATGTGCACACACACACACACACACACACACACAGGTTGACGACCATTAAAATATTTTCCAGTTTTTCTAAGGTTAGAGGATCATCTCTCTCTAACAGCTAACGTCTGAGGCAAACTCAGTCATTGTGTTCATCAGCTCAGAAAAGAGCTTCAAGAGTTGCTCCTCTCTGGCTTTCTAAGAACAATATTTAACACTGTTCATTAGACTGGGCTCATTTTGACCATTTTCTGAGTGTTCTGTTATCTTTGACTAGTCTGGACTCTATTGTGTAAACAACAAGTAAATTAATCACCCAGAATATCCTTAATCATTATTTGTTTGTTTATTCCAGTACATCCTGCTACACAGTGCTGCCATTAAATACTGTTGCCAAGGCCCGAGGCTGTATGCATTAGTCCATGTGTGAGATCGCCCTGTTATTCCACAACAGTCACTGACTCAGTACTTCTCAATGCGCCATATGGGAAGTCGGGTGAAAGATCGCAAAACAAGACGCAGCACACATTTTGAACAGGGGAAGCCCTTAAAGCCTGTTTGTTACTGATGCTTCCATGGAGACTGAGATTCAGTTTTGACAATCTGGTATCTTTTAAGGGGGCTAGAAGGGCAAGGGAAGGTGATAAAGAATTTGGTTTGTCAAAATAAGAACAGCCTAGGTGAGTAAGGAAAGGGATTATGCACACTGGAATTCATCCACAAGTAATGCGGTGTTATTTTTAAGTGCAGCAGGGCTTTTCAAAACATCACCAAACTAGACACAACCACTGTGCATTTGATATGGTATGCTTTGCAAACATTTATGATTTAAAAAAATAAATAAATAAAAATGTTGAGCGCATATTTCAGGCTGAATAGCCGTCTCATCAGTCATTACTTATCTGTACTGCCATTGTCTTGCTTGAGGAAAGACTACACGCTGGGGCTTTGTGCTTTTATGATGTTGCAGTAAAGGTGCTAATTTGGGGGGGAAAAAAAGTCTTCCTCCTCAGTAATGGGCACCTGGTGCCTTATGGGCCACTACACACATGCACTCACATCTTTCATCCCTTTAGCTTAAATTTATTTCAACATCAATTTCACAGATAAACGTGCAGCAATAGGCGAGAAATTGATGGTGCCAAAAAGTGTTCCGGCGACTACTCACACATATGTGCTAAAACAAAATGCTACACACGCGCGCGCACACACACACACAAATTTAAAAAAAAAAAAAAAAAAAAAAAGTTGTGAAATATTTCTTCAGAAAACTGCTTCCAAGTAACTGAACAGTCTAAATGAGGCACCAGCATAGTGAGGCTCATCAGCAGCAGTGCATAAATGCATATTACAGGCACACCCACTTTCTAGCTATCTGCAAGAGATAAGATTTTTTTTTTTTTTTTTTTAGCTCTGCACTGATATCAAAGTTTCCCATAAATGAACTGCATCGCAACTGTGAACGGTACCAAGAAAAAGCCACGGACCATTTCTGAAAGCACTTTTGATATTTATCTGTTGTAAGAAACCAAAGGACATCCTGTAAGTAAAGGATCATTTCCCCGAATATCTCAGTCATCTTTAAAGTAGATAGTACAGGGAAAGCATTTTACACTTAGGTTTTATGTAGCGGATAATGGCTGGCTGGCTCTTCTGAGGAATTTGTGGGATGTCTTTTATATTCAAATACATTCAAAAGAAGATTAATAGTCACAGTTCAGCGCATCAACTTCTGAGATTTGACTTTCAAAGAAGATTTGTTCTCTCCCCCCCCCATCCCATCCAGTTAGAATGGTTAAGTATAAGCATAACCTAAGTCACATCCAGTCAACTTTATTGTGCATCTTCCAGTTTGCAAAGAACAAATCTGTCACATCACAGCATACAACACAAACATCGCCATCGATTCAATATCCAAAGGTGAGTTGGATGACATCCATTAAAAGGTTTATAGATCAGAAGGGACATAGGAACAAAAAAAAAAAAAAAAAAAAAAAAAAAAAAAAAGGTAGATTCCCAATTAAATTTACTCACTAGTAAACAGATTAGAGCAGGGGTCTCGAACTCCAGTCCTCGATGGCCGCTGTCCTGAAGCTTTTCCATGTGTCCCTGTTGCAACACGCCTGAATACAATTAGTAGGTCATTAGCAAGACTCTATAGAACGTGACTGCATGCTGAGGTGGTGATTCAGCTATTGGATTCATGTTACAGCAGCTCATGAGTGAATGAACATGGTCCAATAAAAGTACTTTTAGAAGTATATTTTTCCAAACACTTACATTAACTTAAATTTACTTGAGTAGGGTTAGGGGTTGGCACTTCAGCATGCAGTCAAGTTCTATACTCTTGCTAATTTTACTCAGGCGTGTTGCAACAGGGACACATGGAAAAGCTTCGGGACAGCGGCCCTCGAGGACTGGAGTTCGAGACCCCTGGATTAGAGTGTTACCTCCAAAAATGATGTGCAACAAGGACAGGGTTTTAGTGCTCTCAGTCACCTCACCATTCCTATCCTTGGGGCATCATTGTGTCAAAACAGGTGACTTTTATACACAAGAAGTCACACTTGGTAATGGGTTGATCCGAAATCTTTTTAATACCCCAAGAATTGTATATTCATCCGCTTTCTTCAACTTCGGGCAACAGCCTATACCTTGACAGGTCACCAGGCCTACCTTGACAGCACCATTCATACTTTCATTCACACCTATGGGCAATTTTAGATTCACCAATTACCCTAACCTTACTAACTGCATGTTTTGGACTATGGGAGGAAGACAGAGTACCCAGAGAAATTATGTAAACTCCACACAAAGGCCAGAGAGTGAATGTTAACACAGGACCTTCTTTTTTGAGGGAACAGTGCTAACCACCATGCTGCCCTACACAAAGTTGTATGTACTTCCTAAACCTTACCAAGTTGTCTTTACTGCTACAGCTAATCAGTAAACTTACTGACTGCAGATTTAAAAATCTAGTAACCCGATGATATATTAGCCATTATTTTTTCCCCTTTTAGATGTATGAAACAGATTCCCTAACATTTGTTACGTTATTTACTTGTTTACACTCTGGCCAAGTTGGCTTCTGTTGTGGTGCTCTAAACACTCATAACACTGTTGAAAGCCAACACCCTCCACATCTTCTCTTTACTTATTATTTTAATCTACTGTCCATTATAAATGCCAACATGATATATTGGCAAACACCCAATATTGGCTGATAATATCAGTCTGCAGTTAAACTAGTCAAGCTCTAACAACGAGTGGCAGTGGAAGTAAAAAGTGTGTGGGGACCCAAAGGGATATGAGCCAGGCTTTTCCGGCCGTAAACCCAGGAGATTATGCCAGCAGCATCCCTCCAACCTCATTATGAGGAATTTGCAAGTGTTTAAAATGGGATGTTACCTCCAAGCATCTGAGCACTGGTCTAGTTTATTGGGATGAGAAGTCTTTTGATGCGACACAACAGACAATCCTGCCCATCATTACACAATTTTTTGCTAATCAATAGGTGGCAAGAAGGCAAAAATAAACTTAGCTGGCAGATACAGGGAAGAAGAAGAAGGTAAAAAGTAGCCACGCATGTAAAACAGTGGAGGATCAAACTGTTTAATAAAACTAAAAAAAAAAGTTGAACAAAAACTCCACAGGTGACCTTCACGTCTCAGTTAGCAACATAGAAGCTGAGCTGATAAGCGAATAAATCAGAAGACTAAGCGGAGTACTACGCACACGCTGGGTGTAATGAGCAAATGGTGATTAGCACGGTAGTCTTATTTACGATAAGGCTGAGTGAAAATACTGTCAACAGCAATAACGTAGAAGTGAAATCAGTTCCAAGCAGATTGTCAGAGAAACTGGGCCACCGTGGCTGATGATGAACCATCATCATCATCATCTTAGGAAAGCACATCAACATAGAAATCACAGCTGCGCCCTGCTGCAGTCGCCACTGTTGCCATACATGCTGCACCTATTTGTTCCTTGAATATGAAACTGATGTGTTCATTTATGTGGGTGAATGTCAATCAATAAAATTATTCATAATTTCCTTACCCTAGGCAGTATGAACAAATACACTCTTCCAACCAAATAATTCAGCAGTCGAGGGAAGATATGTTGAATGCACTTGCAAAACAGAATTATTCATAGTAGACAGCACCATGGAGCAAAACAACTCATGTCCACATTATGAGAATGAAAAGCAGTCACTGCCTTGTCAAGGATCATTAAACTCATATGACATGGCTGCCTTTATTTCAGCTCCCTGTCAAATAAAGATGCAGGTGTGGCTTAAAAATAATATCAATTACGCACTCGTTCCATAGAGTGGAGAGTGTACAGACATTAAGCCGTGTGTACTGGCTTGCATATTGTGTGTGATCCTGGCACAGGAAACATCAAAGTCAAGCCAAACATCAATACAGTTTAAGTAACACAACACTGAGTAGAGAGAACTGTGTGTGCAAGATGAATTACCAAAAGCAATTATAAGAATAATTCACTTGCTCACTTAAATTCACTGTCAGACCATATGGTCTCTCAAAATGTGTGTAAAGTGTCTACCACTGAAAACTGACATTTTCAAAAGGAACTGTGGCTCTTCGGTGTACCCTTATGATTGGCACATCTTTTGCCAATAACCAACCGACTGACCGCAGATGAGCAAATCCTGAGCAATCCTGCCTTCTAACTCTTAGAAGGACTATAAATTCCAAAATAAACTTTATTGTACTCAATATGACCTGAAACTAGTGACTGAGATCAGAAAGTTGTCAGGAAATTGTTTACAGAGGTCACAGAGGAAACAAGCCAATGGGCCTTTAAAAAGAACACAACTTTAAGGCATTTCCACATTGGCTTCACTTTCCAGCCCCAAAAGCTACTTCCAGCTTTTAAACTGTCAGTGAATCATACTGTTGGAAGAGGTTACCAAAGTATTTCTACAGTCTTGGGATGCCTGTCAATCTACAATAAGGCAAAAAGAGGAAACACTGATGCCGTGTACTCTGGGGCTCTTTTCACATCTTTCAGGATGTTTTCTTGCAACTGTGGTATTGTCAGTTATGTCAGTGAGTCTTCCCCAACATCAACGCACTCAACTGGCAAGTAAATTCCCGGTAACTTTATCCATCATCTGTGCCAATGTTCTTTTCTTTAGCAATCACAACTTGGACAAAAAAAAAAAAGAAAAAAAAGAAGAAGAACTCACAATAAACGCAATAAGAAAAGTCCACAACGTGTGTGACACAGGTCTAAAGAGCACACTGGTAAATATCCTCAGCCTATTCATTCATGTCCTCTGTAGTGGACACACAAATCACCCAAAATTTACAATTTTCTTTGTTCTCAGGAGGACCTGCAAGACGGTTTCCTCTTAGGAGGAGGATTACTGCACGTCGTCTAACGTGAACAGATGCTGAGCCATACTCTGTCTGCACCTCCTCCTCAATCTCACTCACAGCAGGTGAGAGTGAAAACAGCAGAGCTGCACATAACACAATCGCCGAATACTAGCAGTGACCTTAAGCAGCATCGAGTCGTACTGTGGATACTATTGGCACACTAATCAGATTCAAATCAAAATGCTCACATATCACCATTAAAGCATTGTACATTTACTGGGCACAGCTAATATAGAATTAGTATAGTTGAGGCCTGATTGAAGTCGTGTATCCAGAGGTTAAAACATAAATCCTACACACAGCAGCACAGTTGCCATACACCTACTCAAACAAGTAATTACACATCATACGCTGCCTACAGATACTAAACCAAGTCCGGAATAACTGTATGTTAGAAACACCTGTGTTTGCTTCATGCTGGCAGAGAATGATGGAAGCACAACATGAAACTGACTGAAAGGGGATCAGTTATGTTACAGTAAATAAAGGGGTGTAAATAGCTACATGGGCAACAGCTGTCTCCCATTCAGTAAACAATCAAAATACAAGTTAACCAGTAATAATCTGGTTCAAAAACATAAATCAATGGATGCAACATCTGTGGGGAATTAAATTAAAGAACAATGTGTACAGTACGGAGGCAGGGCTGCTGGTAAAGTCCCTCCACACTGATGGTTGACCCACACACGCGCGCTTGGGGCAACTAAAAAGTTTGCCCAAAGAAAGTACTAAAACAATGTAAATTAGATGCCGTGACACATAGGATCAGATTATTTATAACAGTGTGACTCAATTCATTAAGTATGGAAATTTCACAATTTCCAGCATAGCTCAAGCTATTAAAATAAATAAATAAATAAAAAATTGAAGTGTCAGTAAGCTGACTTCCCAGAGTATAAGACATAGCTTACCAGTTTAACCCATTACTTAATGCGAAAACTTTTTATAGACCATTTTTCTCAGGTTTTGCACTGTGGTGGCATTTCGGGTCACATATTTCTATGGAAAGGAAAATTCCTTTCTCTTGAATAGCTCTGAGCACACAGACCGTTCAGCTGCCACAACTGCTGGATTAAGACTTCTGGCTGGCCAAACCACACTGCTGCATGGAGGCAAGGACAATGGCAGGAAAGCTGGCCACAACCATTTCCTCCAGACTAACAGACCCAGCATGGTCATTCTGTTATTTAAGAGATTCCCTTCCTCCTTCGACTTTTAATCCACATCATCTGGTTCATTTCCCCACAGTACAAGACTGCTCCGCTTAAAAGTGTAAGATCAATTAACATTGAGACAAAGATTCAATTTATCCAAATTTAAAAAAAAAAAACAACAAACAAACAAAAAAAACAACAACTTTAAATTGACTTAGATTATGTCCTTTAATTACAATTCAACTGAAACAAAATTTTTAAAAGAAATAAAAACTGAACATGGGATCAAGAATTTGAATCAGATGACACCAGTGGGTGTTTCTGCCCATTAAGTCCATTTCACAAGAACAAGTCAGATCTTTGCTGTTCAAAACACCGAGTCAGTTTGGGTTTTGAAACGGGGATGAGTGCACCATTACAAAGATGAGGGCTGCATTGGGTTTATAAGACAACGCAAAGGGTTTAATAAAATGATATAAATGCCAGCCCTATCCTAGCATCTAAGAAGATTAATAATATGCCATATATATGATTTCTGATGATAAATGTCTTGTTAAAAGGAAATATGTCAGTGGTAAACAGAAAACCACCATGAGGCGCACATTTATAACTCTCTTAAGTTTTCCCTTCACTGACTAATATGTGACTAAGCAAAAACAGAAGGCATGTCTCCTGAAACCCTAAAAAGTTGCACCAGTATCCGAGTTACTGTGAGCTGGGACAACAAGGAAGAAAGTGGAACAGAACTAAAATAGACAAACGAGCTGACCTGGTGCCAAAAAAAGGATAATAAAAGGTTTCAGGCTGTGTTGTGTGCATGTGTTGAGGGGGGTTATGATACAGCTAGTATTATAGGTCTGGAAAGCAGTGGGAGGCTGACAGTTTTCTGTGGACTAAACACTGAGCCCACTTGCTGGGAAAGCTGCCTCAGAGTCAGCACAGGACTCGGCTATTTCCCATGCACCATAATTGCTGGTCTCTGGGTTTACTTTGTGCATTGGAAGATTGAGAAATGGCAGCACTAGACTCTGAGGGAAACCTGTAAACTGTAGTATCTCCACTGGCCCACAGCAGCATGCGACTGAGCAGGCTGACGGGAACAAGTACTGTAGTCTGGACAACTGCCCTGAGAAGGAGAGCGAGCTACTGAGCCCCACCAACTATCAAAGCTATCAGAGTACCCCGTCCAAAACATTGTAACATTCCCTGAGCTGAAGTTTTTCAGAAACAGATCCAAACAGATGGACACTTGTCACAAAACACAGTCATCACAGTTTCCTTTGCTACTCGTTTCCTTTACATTGCACCAAATGCTGCTGGAATCTAACATTTTTAGGTTTTGAGAGGCCAATTCAGCTCTGAGCCTTTTTTAGCTATAATGTCTAGAGCTCTTTTACATGTATTGGTTGCGCATCTAGGGCTGTTATGCAGTTATATTAGTTAAGGGAGACATGCTTGTATTGTAGCGGTCACAATTTCCAAATCATAGAAATGTAATGCGACATGCATCTTTAAAAAGGGATCAGCTATGATTTAGTCGACGCACAGCCTAAGGTGCACTGAGATTAAGTGGGGTTTGAAGTTCTGTGATGCTGTGATTACATGTTGCCAACTTCACTCAAATTTCTGTCTTGCTACAGTACTCTTCCAACAGAAGTGTTCAGATTTCCTGATATAATACACAGAAACCGGAAGGATTTTAGCGTTTAAATGCCAGTTTATCTAATATGTAACTGTGCGCATGTGTCTAAAGTTGCCAAAATTAGACAATCTGTCTGAATAACATATTTTTTAAGCTTATACTCGAACAGGTATTTTAATAACTGGCTGGTTAGACTGGCCCTCTAAGCTCACAGCGCAGCTCCTGAACCGTGCAAGAACTACATTCCCAGGATGCAGTCTAACATGATGGAGGTGGAGTTCATCTCCCTGTGGAGATAATCACTAAATAGTATCAGCAGTGACTGGTTAACTGGTCAGCAACATAGGAATGGCCAGAGCTGGCTGGTTTGCAGCAACATAACTTTAAAAACTATTAAAACAGAGAACATAATTCTGCTGGTCAGATGAAAAAAAATAAAATAAGATCACAAAAATGCTAGAATTATTTGCCAAATATACTTGAGAGGATGTTAACATAACTGGGAAGCCAGCCCAAGTCTATCTGTGGGAATCACTATGTAAGGAATTATGGATCAAAATGATAATCACTGTTTGCAGCCCTTGAGAATATCAGGGGGGGAAAAAAAATCTTGTTATTGTAGTTTTGAGTTGAACCAGATCGTCCCATCTTAATGTAAATGGAAAAAAGGATTACAGCTTGGACCTCTTTCATAACCATTAAAAAGGACACAGCCTTCCCCCTCAGCTGCCAACATCCAGATATGTACATAAAAGTATTATTCTCCATCCAACAAACCAGTGGCTGCAAACTCCCACCACTAAATACCAGCCATAAAAAGAATCCAATTTAGCCAGCATGTCTTCAGTCAGCAAAATCATCATCCACAATAAAGAAGACGAGCATCCTATCAATAGCGAGCATCCTGGGATTCAATTTCACAAACATCTGACGAGGTGGTGGGAGAGGGAGGGGGAGCTGCAACCCACTGATGCATAGCTTACATCAGCAATAAAATATTCATGAACACTTGAGCGTACACACCAACAACTGATACAGTACATTGATATGATGATTCCTCTTCCTTTGCAACATGGATAGATGACCTAGAAAGAAACCCTGTGTTTTACAGTCTGTGTCACTCGACTGCAGAGCTCAAACTAGCCAGCTGAGAGGACTTCCATGGAAACCAGAGAACAAAGACCCGATGAGCCCATCACATCAATAAAACAGATGATATAACACGCTGGAAGGACAAACACTTTTTCCAAGGCGCGCACACACACACGCGCGCACACACACACACACACACACACACACACACACACACACACACACACACACACACACACACACACACACACACACACACACACACACACACACACACACACACACACACACACACACACACACACACACACACACACACACACACACACTACCTCCAGCACATCTAGAAAATATCTCTGCCAAGTTGGCATGATAGCAAAACATTACTGGAAACACTCAAAAACAAATAAGCGCCTACTCAGAGTAAGACATTGCAAGCCAGGAACTCCATGGTGCATGATTGGAAGCTCTGAAAAATTAATTCAAGGTGCAACAAAAGAGACCGAGAGGTATTTGGTTGTTCGTGCCAAACAGTACTTTGATGAGAATTCTTCCAAGACGGACTCGGTCTGCGAACGAAAGCAACTGTACTGACGTGCTGGTTTCATTCGGGCTGACAAAGAAATGTAACTGACGGCAAAAACAAGATGTTTCTCGTCAATACAGTAAACAAACAAATTGTACTGGCAGCCACAAAAATGTGCTGTGCATCATGTACGTTGCCAAAGAGACCATCACATTTTTCAAAATCTGATTTTCATGGTGACCAGTGACACAAAACCAGACTCCTCTCAGAGCAGAAACCTCTACCTCTGGCACTGCTGTAAAGCAACACTACCTGTATCGCTGAAGATGACACCTGATGTGAAATCTAAACCCAGCATCTCTGCTACACTACAATCTAAGACCTCAAAAGTGTTGCAATTTAGCAGGACTCCTGTTTCAAAGGTGTGGGGTTGGAGGGGGGGGTTTGCACGTAGTCGTCATAATAAAGCTCCACCCAAATGCTGCATTCCTCCCACGCTGCTGCCTCCATTAGGCTATTACAGGCTTTTAAACATTCACTTCATTGTTTTCATTGTAAGGGGCTTATCAGATCTAAGCCTTTAACCTTTTCAAACTGCAACGCAAATGACTGCTCCACCTCCCGGCAGCTTGCGTGCGTATCTTGACAACATGAGGAGAGGTAGGTCAAAGAAGATCGTTGCGCCTTTGTTTAGAGCCCCTGACATGACATCAAAAGCCAAAACCAGCTACTTTCACAAACAGATCAGTTACCGTCTAACACAATGCTAAACAATGTGGCTCACTTTACCTCCCGGCAACGTAACACTTAAACCATCCCCAAACGTCCACTGACATGAGGGAAACCAAGCAGCATCTGCTAATGCTTCATAATGAGAAACCACAGCGGCATAATGCATTCTACTGTTTTAAAACTCCACTAAGTCTCATTTGAACACATTTAGCAAGAATGCTGGTTTTCAGTGTGACACACGTTCACGCCTGGAAGGTGCCCAGTTCGACCACAGTCTTATCTCGTGGCCACTGGAGCAGATGGGTAAGTACACAGTCTAACGGCCCCTAAAAATTGGCTTCCTTCCTTGAAGTGATGTGTTCATTTCCCCACCCAAATTTACAGCGTCAGCGATAACATTTATGACCACACATTCAAAGCTTTTTTTAACTTTACATTTTCTGTAGGAACTCTACTTAAACATAAACCAAAGATATTAAAATCACCGATGTCTTACTCTGGGAAAACTGTACATGCTCCACATACACAACAAACGTCAGAGGCTTTTTGTGCCTTTGTTCAGGTGTTGACCCAGTGAAAGACAACCATTAATGGGGAGGGTTTGGGAAGTTCCCGTAGCTAAAAGTGAAGGCAATATTGCAGTTATCCACTGACCACCAAGACCCTAGAGTTTAGCCTTACATTTTGTTTGTTTTAAACACTGCCTTTAAGAAAGTATTGATCATTTGTTTTATTTATTAATTTTTTTTTTTTTTTAATTACGGTAACAGAATTATTACCTCACTCATGAAATAAAACTGCCATCCAACTACCTTCTTAATGGATACAATGAATGACCATTTCAGTCAATATGCATGTTATTTCCTCAATGTATAAAATCAAAGTCAAAACTGAAAACCACTTCCCAAAATTCAGTGTAGCTCCCTTAAATGATTTCTGCAACAACCCACACACTGCACATAGGTTTATGACACTTTGATGAGTACAGTGCACCGCCTGTGATGTTTTATACATTAATAGGCATAAAAATGTGTCACGCATTTAAGTCAAACCAGTAGCTGAACATTTTGTAGGTATTCCCCACTGTCATCATCATAATCAGCGTACAAAACCAAGAGTACTCTCCATTTCAATACTGGCATTCCTAAAATACCTCTTCTCTCAGTATGTGTACGTGCTTGTACATGTAAGCATGCTTATATTTAAAAGCTACAGAGGTGCCTGTCCACGTGTTTTCATGTCCCCTCAGCACATCTGGCTCTAGTTACAGCCCCTGTGACCTGTGTGTGGTTCTGCTCCATCCCAGCCCCCATCGCTCTGCTGTGGGAGAGCAGAGTAATGACTGAGTGCTGCTGGGCCTCTGCTGCTACATTTCCCAGGACCTCTGGTAATATGGGTGGTTCACTTCTTTGCTCAAGGCTTTAGATGGCCTCCTGCTGATCAGTTTGTTCCTCCCGCCCCCACCAATCTTTGTCTTTTTTGTCTGACTTATTTTTTTAAAAAGGAGAACAAGAGTTATGTTGTCAGAATGTGTCTCCATAAATACGGATTTGTTTCTATGTTCTCATGATGTTGGCCTTCTCCATGATTACTGCACGTCGCAACACTGAGTTTTTTGACAAGACAGCATTTATTAGTTTGACCTATAGCAGTGTCATTTTGATTAATAACCCAATCTAAAAAGATAAAAAACAGAGGTTCACAGAAACTTATCAGTGACTGAACTATAATGAGAATACCAAACAGAACGGAGCCGATAAATTTCACTGAGCCTTTGAAGTTGTCTCCATACCAGACACTGTTTTCCATCTTTGGGGAAGATAGCCTGCACATACTATTGTGACATTCTGCACAAATATGTGCACCGATTTAAACAGAAAAAACCAAAAACAAACCCATGCCAGATGAAAATGTTGCTTAATAAATGAGTGGTTAAAAAGTCCTTTTGATGTATGGAAGATTTGAGAACACAAGCCTGTCATACTTGGACACAATTATAAGAAGTCCATTGGCTTTTTCCGTTTACATTCTGCAACAACAACTTCATTGCATTAAAAGAACCAACAAGGTCAACCGTGCAACAAATGAACGAAAGGCATTTCTCCAGCAGTCCAAATTGTTTTGCAGCTGTAAAAAAATGAGTAGGCGTCGTTCTGCTTTGCTCCAACTGTATGAAGCTCGTGCTGATGCATGATATGGGCAGACAGAAGCTTTCTTGGTTATTAATATAATTACTTTGCTAGAAATTCACTATTTACTCATCTGAAAGCATTTCATCTACGAGGATTTCCAGCAGTTTACCTTTTTGTCATCTTTACACAAAGTTGCTGCCTAGCCATGAATGCATCGACTTAACTGAGCATAAAGGCGAGAAAAAAGACGAGGGAGAAAAAGAAAAAAAAAGAAAAAGATATGCGCTATCACCATACAATATGTGTGGCCAAGTCACATCTCAAATTACTTCTGTGACACAGACACACTGCTGCTGGTGTGAGGAGAGACAAGATGAGTACAGAAGTGTTTATTTTTTTTCCAGCAAGAATGAACAGACCACTGATCACCTCATTCACATGGAGCAATAAATGACTTCTAGTAAACAAATGGGGCTGTATATCAGCTATAAGAGTGAAAGTAACAAGTCATTTTTTTTTTTACAAACATACTTTTTAAATCAGTCTTTCTATGCCTAAATATAAGAGCGGGCTAATAAGATACATTATAAAACTGATGCCTGGCAAAGAGGGTCAACTCAGGCCTGCAGGGCTTGCACAACACTGGCTGAAACCTGGTCATAGTTTTGAGGTTTTCAAAGAGAAAAAAAACAAAACAAAAAACCTTTGATTACAAGTTCAAGGCATGTTCAATTGCTGACAAAATCTGTAGATGAAGCAAGATTAATCAGCTCAAACCTTCAACCCTTGCTGGCATTTTTATGGTAATTTCTAAGCTCCAAACACAGACAAAATTTAATGAAAAAAAAAAATAGTGTAATACAAAACTTTCACAATAAGTGTAATTTAATACTTGGCTCATCAATAAAAAGGATTCCAATATCAGTTACAGCGTTTTGTGCTGGTAATGGATTAGGATTTAATTTCAGGTGGCTCTAAAGTCCTTGCTTTCAACACAGAAGTCTCCAGCAGAGCAAACAGGATAAGTCGATCTCTGCAGTTCATTAACTTTCAAAGAAGTGCAGCTGCACTGAGATGAAGTGAGATCTGGGTCTGCTTAGTGAGAGAGAGGCTGAAGCGTGGAATAAAAGGGAGCCTCTCTCATTAACAACAGCACAAGGGCCAGAGACACTACAGAGATACACCACCCGCTGATGAGCAACTGTCCCAAGAAGAGAAACGATACATTCATCTCTAGATTAGAACAAAAATAAATTTAAAAAAAATCTTTTAATAGTTATGTACCAACTAACGGCCCAAATCCAACAGTTCAGTACTGGTTTGCGCCATTCGTTACTGAACTTCAAAGAAGCAAAGTCTTTAAGGCACATGCTACACGACTGTACAGGGCTGCACACTCCATTGGAGCCATCAGCTCTCATTGGCTAAAGTGGACCAGAGCCACAGTACATAGAGTGGTGTGTTAAAGATTTATGAAGATATGGCACAAGTAAATCAGCTTACAAAATATGCTTAAGTATACTAAAATATTTAGAAGTACAATCAACACAGCTGGTGTGTTTAAGCCACATTTGACTCAAGGACCCTTAAAGGCCCTCTGGGAACAGTAACATCATGCATGATGATGCACAAACCGTGATCCCAGTATAATAACCGTTGTCCCTCGAAGCTTTTGCTAAACACACACTGTAGACCAACCGATTCCGAATAATTTTAGGATCCTTGTAAATTTATCAATTCTATACACCATATCTACCAGATAAATTACACTGGCTACTGTATATTTCCTTTGGTGTTTACATTAGAGAAAAGAAAAAACACAAAAGCCTTTCTCAACATCAAGTCCAGAAAGGCTTTTCCCCAGACCTGCATGCGCTTCGTTTTTCCCAGATGAACCCACTTTCCATGTCAGCTACAGAAAAAGCAAAGAACAATTTCACAGTTTGTGACATTTCACACTTCATATTTACTTCAAAGTAGGATGTTGCTAGTATCATGTTAGGTAGCTACAGCTCAGTGAATCAGAAAAGAGGCGTTGATTTAACCCTTATTTAGCTATTATGAAGGTGCTGATCAGTCTCTTTTCCGGCAGATGAACACTGTGCTTAGCAGCACAAAGGGGGGGGGGGGGAAGAAAAAGAAAAAAAGCAGAAGCACCTGCGCATGATTGTACAAATCATGCAGCGGAGCTCCTTTCAACACTCAGCAGGTAGTTTCTTCCCCATCATCTGTGGGCCAATCATGACAGCTCAGAAAACTTTCCAGCAAATTTCTTCAAACCCCCCCCAACCACAGTTAATCACTTCAGGTCTCCAGAGTCCAATTATGCATTCTGTTCCTTCAGTCTTTCTATGCTGATGCTTTTCTCTGATTCAAGGCTATTGTGCATAGTGATAAAGTTTCACCAGAAAATAATTAGTCCTTTTAGCAGGTACTTACCGTTTACCAGACCAGAGAATCTGTTTTCAGGTTTTGTAGCCAGAACACTTTTATCGCTAAACTTCTGACTTAGACCCTTCATCAAATCTCATTTTCTGCACATTTATGCTAAAAAAAAAATTTTTTTAAAAAAATACAATTAAGAAACCGGTTCTGCCAAAGCATGACATGCTAGGTACACTCAAGTAACCAGGGAGAAGTCTTAAAATTAATTATGTAAAATGTGCTTCAAACAGGCCTTATTTAAAAGACAAACTGGCAGCTTAAGTCAAGAAAATATGCCTTCACTGTATGTCCCATACACTGCATAAATACCATAATACTACACTGAACAAATTTAATAACAGAAACCATTCAGTGCTGCTGACAACACACTTTACTCAATGATTAAAGCATGAGAAACTACTCATGTCCACGGGGTGTGACAAAGTCTGATTCAGAAAATGAAAAATGAGAAGACGGTGAGCGAGGAAAACAAACACTGATCATAACCCAATCTCACAGAAACCTCCTTCAAATGAAAGGAAACTTTACTTTTAACAAGCTCTGTAGACAAGTTCAATTCAACAGGGCCAGACAGTCCCATGTTTTGTTTTAGTTCAGTTTATGGATTAGTGTAAATATACTTTGTGACATGTTTTATTTAGCCTGCATCAGCAAATTAAAGTAGTTAAATAAACTTTATTTCACTGTGGCAAACCTTTAAAATCTTCCAATACACATAATTTACCACAAAACTCTTTAGACACCTACGCCAAATGTTTTTCCATTAAATATGACAGGTCTTGGATCATTTTAAAGAAAGAGGGGAGAGCTATATACCTGGCTCACCTACTTAAACGTAACATTATGTTCTGGGATTTGACATTTTCTGATGTCATTTTACCCATTTAAAACTCAATGACTGATTGGTAAGTGTTTGCTCGCTGTTGCTAGGTGAAATCAGTCACAGACAGGGTGCTACCACTGGTCACTGGCAGACTGATGCGGTCGTACGTAGTTTGAATGGAATATCACCTTCAAAGTAAAAGTTCCAGTTTGCCTCTTACTTTTCACAATAACGAGGAGGTTTTTGGTGCCGCGCCATATAACTCTTTGCAATCAATTTCAGCTGTCGACTCCCACCAACCTTCAGCAAAAACTTGGGGTATGCACATGTTTCCCCAGTAACCAGTAGTTGCCAGGGTGTCGCCAACTGGTCTCTAGGCTTGTGGGTCTGTGGGCTTAGATGCACAATAAATGTTGCAACACAATCAACACACCAAGTTAACACTTCTGTGTAAAAGTGATCATAAAAATTCTGTTGGCAATAATGTATTTGGTAAGAAAAACAAGAAACTGTCTCAATGCCCCATGAAGAAAAAAGTTTTAATTTGCCTGTAAAAGTTTAAGTTAAAAGTAATCTGGGGAAAGAAAAAAAAAAAAAAAAAAGCTTACAAACTCAGCTTTATCTTTTGAACTAAGAACTGTGGGCTAGATTGAAGAGACGTTCAGGGGGCCCTAAGTGTGCTGCTGTGTCATGAGTTACTGAGACACAGGAGACTCATCACATGCACTTCATCAGAAGGAGATAATTTCCATCTTTTTTCGCTACTCCTTTAATCTTGTGCTGGACAGAATATTAATCATCTTTTTTTTAAGGGGGGGGGGGGTCTTACCACTTCAAAAAGGAGGAAGAAATGAGCACATTACACAACAGAAACGGGTCAAGATGGTGCCATGGAGTACAGTGAGAGCACTATACAGAAACAATCCTCTCTTACAAGCAAAGCCCTGGGGTAGACCAGCAGAACAAGCCAGGAGGGCAGTTGGTCTCTAAATAGATCAGCATCAAGAACACAGGCGTTTTTATCCACCAGCAGCAACATAAAACCACTGCTCACAAGAAGGGAAGTGACAGGCTTCTGAGGACTTTGGCTTTGAAGTGAGTGAACAAATAAATGAGCTATTGATTCATTATCCTTTTGATTCCACCTCTGTTTATGAATAATCAGAGGAAAAACTTACCAATACCAAGGAAACATTTTAATTACTTTAAATTATTATTTTTTCATATTAACAAACACTAGTATCCTTCACATTTCAGGAGCAGGAGGAAGCAGAAAAAGGTTCTACTGACACAAGCTCTTTGCAGTAAAAGCAACACTGTGTTAACGTCTAAGACTTCCAAGGAAGCACAAGTTAAAAATGATGACATGCCAACTTCCCCATTCTTTAGTAATTCCAAGACATGGTGTTACATAAATACCTCACGAGTACAAGCAGCACGATTCTTCAATAAAAGAAAGCGCAAGGTTGACCTGCGACATTTTCAGAAACTATGTTGCTGCATTTTCAATTATGCCTTTGATCTTATTCCATCTGATCCCATTCACTGATCACACTATAATGATTTTTAACATTGTGTCAGTCCTTATCAAATCACATCTTACCACCAACAGCAATTCCCCTAATCCCATTTGACCATTTATTTAAATACCAGCATAATGGAGGAGCAATTGAAACAGATGTGCCACGAAAATTTAAGGTCCTCTTGAAAAACTGCAACGCACGTCTGACGATCTGGGCAAGAAACTGGGCCTTTAAAATTTAAAATAACCATCCGGAGACACAAGTTGGCAGTTAATACCCATTTGCCACAGTGTGAGTCAGCAGTTTCCTAATTTTATTACTTTTACTTAGTTTTAATTATTATCCTTATTCTTAAATGGCCCTATAATCTTGACGTAATGTCAAAGTGAGAGGCGTAATCTATTTGCAGACCACTTGGTCAGAGCAACCCTTTACTTTTAAAAGAGATAGTCTGGTTAATTTGAGGCACATTTACAGGAACGTCTCTGCCTTTAACAATCAAGGGAGGATGAGAAAAAAGAAAGACTTATAAAGGCAGCCAAGTAAGGGGTAGCACATAGAGGCAGTATAGCTCAGTTGTGACAGTTTGTGCACTTAGTGTGTCAAGAGTTTTACATGATTTGCTGCCATCAGACAACAGCTTGATGGCAGCTTTCAAGTTTCTGCACCGTAAAACAACCAGCTCGAGTCTCACAGTCTCTGGCTCGGTTTGATTGATTTGCAGTAAAAGAAAACAAACTGGACTTAAAGTGAAGTTTACCTTCAACACAATTTAAAGTACTAGCACCAGCAAAGAAAGACTGACGAGCTGCACCAGCTGGGTGGATATTTTTGTCTTAACACAAAAAAAAAAAAAAAAAAAAAGGGGAGATCAAACAACAACAAAAACTATACATGTATAAAAAAACAAAAACAAACCCCTTGATTTAATGGCACTGTGATTCTGATTCAGCAGCCCCAATACAAATACTAAAAACTGAATGAGAAAATGTCAAAAATGTCAAATCAAAGTTAAATATCCATTACCATTTAAAAAAAGAAAACACATAACCCTGACTCACTGCTTTGGGTCAGCCAGCTAGACTTTTGTTGCCTGTGAATCCCCTGCTCTACAGAACAGATGACACATAGATTACTCAAAAGGAAAAGTACTCAGTAGCTGCAGTCATAAATCCGACTGGTATATAAAGACACATAATGAACTGAATGCACCACATAAAAACGAATCGCTCATTGAGCAAAATTATCTCAAACTTATCTACCCGACTCGTGCAATGCATCATGTACGATTTGTTCTTCATCTTTTTGTTTACAGAAATGTCTTCGCCCAGGGTTTGGTCCACTAGGCACATCAGAGTTTGGACATGTCCATCATTGGTGGGTTTTATTTTGCCAATTTACTTCTCTGCCTCTTTTGAACATGTCAGTGAATTACAGACTTGTACAGGGTAACCGTCTGAAGATGAGGCCTCCTTGGGCGGCTGTAGCTCAAGTGGTAGAACAGGCCATCTACTAATCGGAAGGTTGCTGGTTTGATCCCTGGCAACTAACCCCAAGTTGCTCTCCGATGCAACTATCAGAGTGTGAATGTTCGATAGAAAGCACTAGAAAGAGTACTTCTGAATGGGGCACATTGCATAAAGTGCTTTGAGTGCTCAGGTAGAGCAGAAAAGAGCTATATAAGAACCAGTCCATTTACCATTCCTTTTTGTTGTATTGAAAGAGTTATACACAGATGTTACTCTAGATTCTTAATAGTATGATTAGCAAATCTAAACAGTGGAGACCTGACATTGTAAGTTAAAAGGTAAGACAAAGCACCACTGTGGAAGTTTCCATTAAACTGTCAAGACTCATAAGAAATCCACAAGAAGCTAGCTAGCTACTGCTAGCGAGCATCATTATCTGAAATAACCCAATGTTCTCGGTTGTGCATCCTGAAATTTGAACAGTATATGAAGTAACCCATATGTGAAAAACGGGATAATCTTACACAACCACAATGGCGCTCTGGGTTCAGCATCTTGCCCAAAGAGACGTCAGCATGTGACCTAAATGAGTGTGGTTCGAATCACTAACCTGATTAGCAGACGTTCCTGCCAACCACGTTATCCCCAACTTTTAATGTGAAGGATTTTTTTTTGGTCCCAATTTTCGCCCATATCACCTAATTTACAGGACCAGGATGGGACAAGCAGCGATAACTATATCTAATGATGGCTGTTGGACTGATGGGTAATTTTAACCTATAAACTGCAATTAATGCAGACACCTTCATGAGAACATGCTCTCGTGTCACATAAAAATTGTGGGTTGGCTAAGGGAGAGGTTTGTATGGATGCCATAGAGCGAGCAGCATAAGTGAAGGCGAAATAAAAACAACCATCATCAGCGCTATAAAACCTGCCCAGCTGCAGTCTTTGATCCTCCCCTCCAGCTCCCCTGCTTAATTTGAACACCTGCACACACCGAGCCACACGCACAGCCCCGCTGCTCACACACGCCACGCCTGGCCACACATCGCTCACACAGCAAATCTCACTTCCCATCAGCTGTAGGCAGAAGCAGCAAACAGATTTGTTTGTTTCCATCTCTGAAGGATTTACTTCATTTTAATCAATGAGCAGTGATGTTATGCCGTCGGGGCAGCGCAGAGCATGAGCGCGTCTCTGTTTTAGTTATCACTTATGGTTATAGCTAACCTTTCAAAGATCATTAGCAAAATGCCAAGGACTGAACAGATGTGGGCGTTTCATGTCATTTACTCTTAAGGTTTCATATGCAACTGGATGTCTCCTGAAGCCTGTGCCTAAAACGGTCAATTCAATTAGAGCTGCAACGAGGGATCATTTTCACCACCAACTATTCTATTGATTTAATAAAAGACATCTGTGAAAACATCTCATCGGTTTTACAAATCTATAAATGTCTTTGTCTCTGTGTGTCAAACAGCTCAAAATACCCAAAAGACATTTGAACCACAGACTTCTAGAACAAAAAGCATTTCCACCCATTCCCTTAAAACCAAAACACAGTTCTGGAAATGTGTTCACTGCTTTAATAAACTGAGTGCCTGCTGCATCTTTGTTAAGACAAAATCATTAGAAAAAGGTTATCATTCATTTTTTTGTCCTTTCCACACTAACCTTGAGTGCACACAGAGGAAGTTAATGCTGGTAACGATCGGTAATCCGTCTTGTGAATTTCTCTTTGATAAATCAAACCCAGGTTTTCATAGGATGCCAGCAGCCCAGCATGTGCACATTAGGACACAGGTAATGGTGGAATTCCTTAGCAGCATAAGATGGCTGCCATAGTTCTTCCTGCAGAACATGTACGAGGTCAGGGCTGATGCCTTTTTAAGCAGGATAGTGGATCTAATGTTGGGCTGTATTTACTCACCTATTCTCAAAAACACCAAACATGTATACCATGTTGTGGATCAAAAAGGGGGGGGGGGAGGTTTAATAAGAGGGATAACTGATTTAAGTGAAAACCTGGAACATCTGTTTTTCATTCAGTTCATGTTTCAGACTTCAGAGACCTCAAGGCTTTACTCAGCATCTTTCCAGTTAACTTTATTAAGCCTGCTTTGTTAGATAGACCCACGCTCTGCCCTTTTTCCTGTCTAGATGCTGCGTCAAGACTACCTCATCAATCTACCTCTGGTCAGACAAAACAGTCCATTTTCCTTCCATAAAACATCATAAAATCTTTTAAGTTGCTGAGACAGGCCGAACCATGCGGAACGTCATCTCCAGGGTGCAGTTTTGTAACTACATGGGTGTAATTGCTTTGTCTGGGTTTCTTGTTATTCACAGCCAATACATAGTTAAAGGATTAAATGTGTAGGATTACTCACTAGTCTTCATGCTGTGATTCAGAGCGAGAATAACATTCCTAGTCACGACCAGTAATACCATATGGTGCAGTGCGGAATATTGTTCCCTGAAAACAAGGTGAGGCTACACGGACTGAAACATCTGCTTGCTCCTCAATCATTTTCTAAACCAGTCAAAATTAACATTTTTAAAAATTGTATATTTATAAAAACAAAAGTAATACAAATGCACACTGGCATTTAAAAAGGAGACAAATGGGTCACTACCTACGAGCTTACCTCGGTCCCAACTCTGTCAGCTTGTTAGTGTTTTTAAAAAAAAAATCACGTGAAACTTTATTAAAATTTATGCGACATTGCAAAAAAAGTATTATTTACATGTATAATTTGAATTGATTTGAGTTGTTGGTGAGTGTTTAACACTCACCAACAACTTAACCATTCCCCAGTCTAATTAAATAATGTTTAAATAAAGTTTATTTTACAAATATATCCACTAGTTTTCACTTTCTTGGGGTGAAATAATAGATCCAACGTAACACAGCTCTGTCACATATACTTAAAGTTACTTGTTATGATTGTTTCATACAGAACAAAACAATTTTGAAGCTTGAAAAATCCATTTCCCCGAGACATGTTGGCCACATTTCCTTTCCGAGAAGAAATAAAAATAATAAAAACTTTATAGGGACTCATTACTATTCCATACAGACGTATAAAACAATTTAAAAGGAGGTTATTTATTTATTTAGATACTTTTCACAAGCTGCAGTATTACATCTGTGGTTTTATTTCATACATGGGTACTGGCTCTATGTTGACTTTAAAGCTTATTATTCTAGTGTGACACCTGTTGAGCCATTTCTCCCCTCCTATTGGGTTAGCTGTTAATCACCGATACATGACAACAATTCAGCTTTTGAACAGTAGTCAAGACAAAGAAAACACTCCTTCATGCTGAAAGACTAAATTAACCTTTCCCCTCTTTTTCCTTTGCAAGGGGAGGGTGTGATGGAGTTAAAGGATAACTTTGTTAATTGGTTTCCATCGAGTCCAAACAGGAAGTCATTAAAAAGTGCCTGAAGATTACAGGAAATAATTATCTGTAAGTTGCTGGCCATTTCTTCTGAGTTTGAAAACTATGGGAATTGTAAAATCTTCATTTTAAAGCTTTCGCATATTGAAAGCAGTTCAAAAAAAAAAAAAAAAAGGATCAGTACCAAGTTTACGAATATGCACAAAAATCTGCTCATTATTCAGTGTTTTCACCTATGTCTTGTTTACTTAGATTCTTTAATATTGTCATCAATAAAAACTATAGACGTTATGAGGCGTTTCCTGCTTTAGGGGAGGTTTGTATTTAGGGGAGGTTTGTATATTTGTATACTGCAGTTTTAGCCTACAGTCCCAACTAGCTCACTACCTAGCGCTAAGAAAACGAAAACCATTTTTTTAAGACTATTTAAAAATCAGATTTCTTGGAAGAAATTCATGCTTCTTGTAGAACCCATCTCATAACAATGATCATGTAAAAAAACACTGGCAGGACAGGTAATACATAATGCTTCATCACACCATAACAATACAGCCACACAATGGGCCAAAGAACAGAAAACCGGTTTTAACTGGAAACATCAACAATGTGAAGAAATCAGAGTGCTTGTCTTCCGATGACAAAATTTGCTCTCAGACTGCTGAGAAACAGCAAGCCAGAAAACAATGGCTTTAAAAATAATCACTAAAATCATCAAGAAACTCTCATAAAGGATTTCATAAATGTTTAGAGAATATAATAACAGAATTTACCAAATCAGAAATTAGACATAACAAGGGCACACTGTGCTCATAGCTGCAAGCCCACCTTCTTTCTTCAGGAATTAGATAAGCCCTATATTTAGATAGTCAAATTGAGGTTTGTTTAAATTTCATATGAACTGTTTACCCCTAATCAAGAGTACTTCAGGTCTTTGACACTCCGATATGAAAACAATGCAACAGCAAATGCAGGAAAAGAAAAAGAAAATGCAGTTTATTACTTACGTGTCCATAGTTGATGAATCCATGTTTGCTAGCAATTTGATCAGCCTCCTCCTGACCTCCAGGTATGTGGACAGCCCATGTGTTGGTGTAGACCTTCTGACCCTGTACCGGTCCACAAACCAGCAACACCAACAGAGGCACAAGCAACAACTCCAGCAGCCTGAACCTGCGGCCTACGGAGGGAGATGGATGGCCAGTAGCCATGGGTTCCCCTAGTGCAGCACAGTCACTGAGCACAGCGCCTCTCCAACAGGCCGGGGCTGCTCACAGTACATGCAGGTGCACGGAGCGTCAGAGAAAAGGAAAGTCACAAATCACCTGAAAAGAAAAGGCAAAAAATAACAAAAGGTACAGTATTAAAACAAGATACCGTAAGGTTTTAAACTAACAAAAGATTTAAAGATACACAAATCAAATTTCCACAGAACACAAGAACAAACACACACAAGGGAAAGAGGGGAAAGTAAACAGTTTAATTTTAACCTTATCGCCTTCCTTTATTTGGTGGATTAAAGAACATAAAGGGGAACAAGAAAGAAATAGGCTTGGTGTGGAACTTTACAGATTTTAAATTACACTGTAAAGTGACTGCAGAGGTGTTGCAAAGAAAACTGACCACATTAAATATGTTAATCTGTTTTGTTCATCCACCCCAACAGGAGTTCTGACCACGCACGTTGCAGCCCAACTAAACACAGCCATTTGATAATCCCACAGGAAGAGCCGGACGCCCAGCCCCAAAATGATGTTGCGGTCAGACACGCAGCGGCAAATTGTGGTGTTCACGCTCTCTTGGGAGGATACAGTAGATGCCGTTTACAAAATAAAAAATAAAAAAAATGCTGAGGTATACCAAGTTGGCAGCAGAGGTGGAGAAATGTGGTTGGAAAGCTAGACTACGCCCCGGATGCTGGGGGATCACAGCAGAGGCAGTTTTGGTATGAGGTGCAGGATCGGCTTGAGGGAGGAGTTTGAATGCCTGAAGGTAGCAGCGGCAGCCACCGAATGGCTGAGGCCAAGGACAGAACATCAAGTGTTAGAGGAGAGAAAAAAAAGTTTCCGATTTGAGTGATGCCATTTCTTTGTAAAATGCTAACTGATGCGTTATCAGCCACTCATTGGAAAACATCTAACACAATCTTATGAATGAGACAAAGCAATTTATCTTATCAAGCCACAGCAGCCAGTGCGAGCCGAGAGATCTCAGCTTGCGGTGATTGTTTGCTGATACAATTTCGCGTCTGAGCTGTTGTTTAGAGTCAAGGTCAGCTGTGGCTGTTGAGACCATTATCCAAAGTGCTAACTCTGTTGTAATCTTAAGCTCACTATGCTGCACTAAATAAAGTGCTTCCATTCGGCCTTTTCATCGCATCTGTTCTGCTGTGGGACGGAGCTTTCCATCCTTTCGCGGGTGTTACAGCCTCTGTGTTATCCATTCGACAAATTAAAAGACTTGAAATTATCTCGCACTCCGAATGAACAAACAAGCGCTTCGAGATTTCCCTGAGCAGTTTGTTGTGAGGCACGCATGATGCGTTAAGAGGTGGAAGGAAAATTTAGCTGTCACTTTTAGTGCACTTTTAGTGTTAGCAAAGACAGATTAAAAATATCCCACCAATCCATTCATCACAACAACAGCACACAAAACAACATCTTTACTATATGAATATTACATATATTTACATCACACACACACACACACACACACACACACCTTATCTAGGTTTGAGGTGCAATAGGAAGCAATCTAAATAGGAATGTTTAATCCCTGTCCTGTTCCCTGTCGTTTTTCCTCCAGTTCTTCCCAGGAAGACACTGCAGCATTCCCAAGCCAGGCAAGAGACAACATAATTTCTCCATCAAGTTCTGAGTCTGCCCTGGAGGTCTCGTTTCAGCTGGATATGTCAAAAATATCTCACTTGGGAGACATCCAAGGCAGATGTCCAAATCAGCTCAAGTGGCCCGACACTGGTTGTCAACTTCTCTTAGAATTCCAGGATTTTACACCAGAAAAACCCATTAATCAACAGATATGTGACCAAACTTTGTGTATCACTTAGAACTTGATACATGAGCCATCAAGAACAGCCTGATACTTCTGTCCATGCCTTGAGATAAGGGAAGACATTTGGATCCAGATTAGTTTGTTACATTTTCTTCATTAGAACATCAAGACAATGTCTTCTGGGTTTCTGATTTAACTCCTTCCAAAATTCCTATAACAATGACCTGCATCCACACCAAAGTTTAATCACTTGTAATTCGGGAAACCTTTTAGTAACACTGAGTAAGCCTGAGAAAACTAACCAATAAACAAACAAAATCAAATCGATTATGACCTCCTTGGTGGAAGTAAATAAACAATGATTATCTACTCACTATTTTGTCGTTATCAAAAGCTGATACTCTGCTGAACACTCAACACAGCTCAAGGCTGCTTCCCAGGAACCTCTGCACTGTCAAATGTCAAAACACCTCTAACAGCAATTTGTCCTAAATGTGCAACTTTAAGTGCGATTTCTTTTTTTGTTAGGTTTATATCAACCTTGATGTAAAAAAAAAATGAAATAAAAATATGTGGTAGATCTCCATCACTTCAGTATTAAAGTTTCTAGAACAATGGTGGCTGTACTATTGCTCCAATGGTGGAGCTTATTGCTCAGAAACACAGAGGAAGTCTCCTGGCATAACCTCCTCTTCTGCATACATGTCAAAACATCTTTATCTTTTGTTGCCAGAGGCTATACACTGTAAGAAAATGTCTTTGGTAACTTTATTGCCTAACACAAATACCAGATTAACGCAGAGCATGCCAACTCGCTTGAAATAACAACATCTACCTTTTAAAAGCTCCTTGTTATCTGGAATAAATAATGCACATGTAGAACTGACAGGCTGCATGAGGTGAGGACTTAAAAGTGTACATCAGACATCAGAGTCCAGACATTTACTCATCTCTTTACTAGGTCCGACTTTGTTCAGTGTGTTGTGAAGCCACAGGTCACATCATTAGCAAAAAGCAAGCAAACAGGTCACCCCGGTTCTGGCTGACATGTCAAGCTGCTAATCTATGTCAGGACGTTTCAAGAGTAGATTTTCATTGCATAAATCCCTTCACATCAGAAACAACTATAAATAAAAAGCAACATGTATAAGAAAGCGAGCAGAACAAATCAGGTGTCAGAAATACATCTCAAAAACACCCAAATCCCTCCATCGCCTGTTAATTCCCTCTCTCTGTTCAGATAAGCCTGTTTTACAAACACAGAAATATCTAGCTAAATTAAAAAATTAATCCAAACGCGCCATATTAATTACACGTTTACCTTTTCATTGCCCACTCAATTTGTACTGAAATAGACACACAAGAGTTTGCTCCTGTGTGGATTTTACATCCTTCTGAAAAGCTCAAAGGTTACAAGCTACTTAAACAAATATTTGCATAAGTATTAAAATTAGGTTAAAATGATCAGATTTTTCTAATTAAAAGGAGTCAAGCACTCAAAATATTACAGACTAATATGACGGCATAACTCACTTTACTTTGTCTTCTTTCCTGTAATGCAGTAAGTATCAGCGAGTGGCCGATCCCTGTGCTCTGTTTGGTTTGACACGCACCTTCTTTAAAGCACTTTTGCCTGTGACCTCACCTCAGTGCTCAACCACTCAGTTTCTCCAACGTCAGCTTGGAAAACCCACATACCGTGGCCCAACAACCACTCAACTACTTTACAGTCTGCGAGAGACAAAGACGAAGCCGACCGCTGGGCTGCGAGGTCTTTAGTGTTACCACGGTAAATGATACCATATGTCAGACTGCGATAACACAGGTTATTACAGAAAAAACCTGCACCATATTATAATTAGCCAAGTATCATTAAACTCAAAGGATAATACCGCCCTCATTACCAATCTCATCAGGACAATTTAGAAAGGAAAACAGTTTACACCTCATCAGTTTATTGTTTACATTTTAATGAGATAAAAATGAACTCAAATGCATTTAGCCCATATGACCCTTTGAGAAATTCAAATATCTGGCAATTAGGATTCTCTCTCACATTGATTTTTGTGTATGTCACAATATTTCTCCATTGGCGACTCAAAGAGCCTCCAGAGGGTTCTGAAGATAATAATCTGTGTGTGTAGCAGAGTGATGAAATGACAATAACGATAGTGATAAGTTGAATCATGGAAATGCTACGAACAACATAATAAAAATTTAATTAGTGCTCTCTGCTAAATATTGCAAGAGATTAGCGGAGAAGTGGAGTGCTCAAGCCAAAAATATTATACACAGTAAGCGTTTGCATCCAGGATACTACAAACCATCAACTTCTACTTCTTTAAACTGTCTACAAGCACAAGTCAGCAGTTCTTGGACGTCTACGGTAAACCACAGCGTTTCTAAATGTGTAGATTAGAATCCTCAGGGAAAATCTGGTAATTCCAATCAATTGTGTTGGATGCCACACGTTTACATTGCCTAGTATTCCCAACAACAACCCCAGACATTTTTTCTTTCATACATATGCAATAGCACTGTTGTAGCCAAAAGTGCAAATAAACCTGTTTAACCGCTTGTGGCAAAAAACACACCAGTGAGTACAACCAGGATATAAAGGCATGCAAAGAGGATATACGAGCACCTGTTGGCGTGCAACCCAGTCAAACAAATGACTGAGCCAAACACTCGCCTGGATGGAAATGACTGCTAAAAATAAAAGCGTTTCTTAAAATTTCCAGGTAAAACATTACGTAGCCTACTTTTATGCTTTCATTTGACTTTTAATGTGTCACTGTTGTTGTACTATAATGCTCCTACTGCTGGTGGCACCCTGTGACAACAGATGCACATTTCGAATTAGGCAGTCTGTCATCGGAAACTACCCTTCATTTTGTTCCCACTAATAAATGCTGTAGCCTGCAAGCTGCAACCACCAATAACACTTTCACTGTTTTTCATACATCTTTATAAATACCATTATTGCAAATTTCATTTAAATATCATGTTATAATTTTGAGGCTATATCACCCACCCCTAGTATCATTAGCAGTATTTGGCAATTTCAAAATCTCAAGTTCCAATATGTCAGACAATATTTTTCCCTCCTTTCAGAAACACAAAGAAACAGATTTTCTTAACATTTGATATGCATTTAATAGTTTACAGCTCTGCTAAGATCAGTTGGTTGTTGCGTTCCAAACCCATGTTGCAAACAGGAAGTTGCAGAGTACCCTCTGGTTTAAAAAAATAAAAATAAAATACTATCACAATATGCATTCTCAACATCTCGAACATGGTTGAAAGGAGTTTCTCACGCGTTTACTTTTTAAAAACATTTTGATTAATCAGCTGTTCTAAATGGTGATGAGCAAAACCCAATCAGCTTTGCAATGATTGTTTTTCTAAAATGCATTTATCAATAACCTCTTAATAGGTTATCCCACCCCTGTTAGAGACAGAGGCCTCTCCCTAAGAATAACCTTTTAAAAGAAGCCGACTGAACCAGCAGAATATTCGTGTTTCTATCCTTCCATGTGCTGAGGAAAGCCTGTGGATGACACACAGGTTTCACTGCTGAATAAAGCAGGAAAACAGAATTCATGGCATTTTAAGTGTAACTGCAGTGTTAACTTCTTCCTGTCACAGATTTCCACTGAAGAACTAAAGAACTCAAGATGAAGCCTGCTTTTGAAATAGATACCTGTATTATTGAAGAGAACGAAAAAGAAAAAGAGCTTTGGGACCACTACTGGTTCACATGTGCTTTATAAAAATAAAATAAAATAAAAAATAAAAAAAACACCGCTGTGCATCTTTATAGAACAAGCCCTGTGTTAAACCTAAACCTGGCAGAGCTGCAAGTATAAAACCCTTTCATTCAACATACCAGGAGTACAATGAAAAACATCCAAGCTGAACCTCTCCTGGTATTGTTTATGCTCTTGAATGCAGGTTTCTAATAGCAGGGGTGGCTTTTTATTCATCCCCAGGGTGCATGTTCTCACCATTTTCCCATTTTTTGCGTATCACACCTTCTTAGACACACAACTAAAACCAAACACATCATCAGTGAAGTGTTCCCAGTTTTAAAAAAACAAACAAAAAAAACAAAAACAAAACACAACCTTCATTGTCCACAGAATATCATGTGCTTTGCTATCATTTTTTAGGAGTGAGCTATAATTTTTATTATTAAACCTATTTGTGGGGTTACTGGAGGACTGATTATCACCCTGCCCTATTAGTGCTTGCAAACAACAAAAAAAACTTGCTCATCTGCCCCCCCCCCCCCCCCCCCCCCCCCCCCCCAACATGCGTTCTGTTCCAGTGTTGTCATCTAACTACTTCTCCAGACTTCCTGCTGCAATTTCAGCATTAATGTATCATATAAACACCTCTGTAATATTTTTTCTGACCCCGAGAGCTCTTTCTACGTTTTAATTTTTCTTAAAAGAGCCAAGTGCACAGATGAATTCCGTTAAAAATCTGGCATGATAAGGAAAAGCTTGCTCAGATCTATAAAGCATCAAATGCTTGCATTCAAAACAACATGCATTGTGTTTTTGTAATGTGGTACATGTCACTGCATGCAAGGAGCTTTACAGCTTGTTTTTATGTTTATCCATAACGATGAGCAGCTCTATATTGCCACAGCAGAGAGGTAAAATTATCAGTAGGTGTAACAATAATGGGGAAAACACAGAGGCACAACAAAAGCAGGTCAGCTCCCACGATCAGTGCAGCATATAGTGTGACACTTAATATTCAATGTTCAGTCACATTTCATAAACCCCAAACGAGATTTTCAGGGAAAGCTAATCCAGATTATGTCTTAAACTGTACAAGACTTGTATGTAAAGCAGGCCAGACAGCGAGGTTAATACAACAGCATTTAAACTACTCACATGTGCCAAAATAACAGCAATAGCTGATCAGGACATTACTCAAAGAAAAACTGTGTGTCTCAGTCTCCATATTCATTGGATATACAAGAGTTCCTATAAGCTGCATGTGGCAACAACAAGTACTTAGCCTTCAGAAGACGGTAGCAGAGATTAACTGCAGTACAGATCAGGAAGGAGGAAAAACTTCTTTCTCGGGCCTTAAATGCCAAGAAAAAAAAAAAGGGGGGAGAAACGCTTTGATGTTTACCAGCTAAAGTTGAGAGGTTTTCGTGTGTCAGCTGACGGCGGAGTTTGCGGTCGCTTAAACTCAATTCACAGGTTAAGTCCGTGACAACAACACGCTGTCATAATTTGGCTCGGAGCAAGAGGTTGGAGCTGATCCGATGATGACTCCTGCGCTTGACAAATATGTCTGAAACTGTAACCGCGCCGCGATTAACACAAACTTGACGCCGCGGTAGACTGGGCTGTTCCGTCTCACAGGTGCCTCCCCCTTTTTTCCCCCTCTCTCATCCGCCCCTGCCGAGCATTTCCTCACATTTTACTCCTCACAGCACGGATCACGAACGCCACGATTTTTTTTCTCCTCCACTCCGCAGGAAAAACCACAGAAACCGGACGCGGCGCAGTCGACGTCAGCTCGGCATGTGTGTGTGTGTATACGCGAGAGGTCTCCCCCTTTTTCAAGCAGACACCCACAAACTGACAGGATAACAAAAAAAACATCAACACGTCGTCCGGTTCTGCCCTGTGTCACGGACCCGGTGGTCCTGACACCGAGGGCTCGGTAAACTTGGCAGCCCAAACAAGTAACGACACAAGCTAAAGCAGACAGGAAACTTACCGACGGCTCAACTTACCAGCTGCCGTTTACATCCTGCTCCACACGGCTTGTTGGTGCCTCACACCGCGGTGTTAGAACCGACGACGACGCGACGAAACCGCAAAAAAACTGATAACAGCGAACTGCTGGTTATAAATAGTCATGATAACCCTCCGGTGTGTGGCTGAGTGGTCCGTACAAGCCCCAGGAAATACGTCACGGCCGTGAATGTAGCGGAGACGTTAGAGGAAAACTACCGAGCTGCGGCGCTGCTACAGCCCCACCTGCCGGCCACAGGCGGCGTCGCACCCTCATGCCGACACAGAGGCTGTGTCCGGCAGCTGCCAAACACGCTATTGATTCCTAGAGGGGTCATTTATTATAGTGAAAAACACGCAGTGGATGCCAATCTGTTACGTGTGCGAGACTGTATGCCAATAAAGCTTACTGTAGTTGAGAAAACTGCTGTTGGGCCTATTAATTTACCAGCTTCCTTAACCTTTAAAAGGTTGGGGGAAAAAAACATAATTTATGTCACGGTGCAGATTATGACCTCTTGGCATATGTGGAAAACAACCCATATGTTATCTGAAACAGGTTCAATGCGTTTTAAAAAGCACATTTGCAGCATCTGGTCCAAGCCTGATCGCTATAATTTCCTTTGTTACAGTTTTCTCCACACAAACTCTAATAGTTTTTTTGTTTGTTTGTTTGTTTGTTTGTTTTATCTCATGATGCTGCCACTCCCAGAGCCTGGTCCTGTCCAAGGTCTTTTCCTTTTGAAAGGGAGTTTTTCCTTGCCACCTTCACAAGGGCTTCATACAGAGTTGTTGGATTATTGGGTTTTTCTCCCAATTACCTTCCAGTGTAAAGGACTTTGATTCTGTTTAAATTTTTCACAATCAATCCCTTTGATGTATACCAGTATAGTAAATTTACATTTACACAGAATCTCAAAGCACACCTGGGTTTGCCTCAAAGCATGCAAATGACTGGCTTAGACCAAGGAGGACCCCTATCGCCTCACCGTAGGAGGGTCTCCGTGTGCCTTTGAGGTACCCCAGCTTTCCCCCACAGTGCAAAGACATGCATGTTGGGTTAACTGGTGATTCTAAATTGGCTGCAGGTGTGAATGTGAGAGTGAATTGTTGTCTGTCTCTGTGGGTCAGCCTTGGGACAGACTGGCGACTTGGCTAGGGAGTACCCCGCCTCTCCTTCCATTGCTGGGGTAGGCTCCAACCTAACCCTGAACTAGATAAGTGGAAGTAAATGAATGGATGGAAAACTCATATGTTAATAATACTGACTAGTCCCTGCTTTTCTGTGTCAGATTTAACCCGACTCTAATTAGATGCACGCACCATGTGGGCTGCCCCTGAAGCCAGCGCCTGGTTCCCTTCCATATGGGGACAAACTCAGCACCAGGGTTGCATGTCATTAATTCATCTCTCTCACTCCATTTTCTGTCAACTGTCTAATGGAGCATTTTAATAAATTAACACACTACCTCAAAAATAATGGGAAAAAATTAACATAATATCAAGAAAAACTATTCACTTTTTTTCAGATAATACAGGAACCAGTTTATTAAACAACCTCCAGAATAAAGCAGGATGTTAAACCTACTCCAGGTCCCGGTGGGCAGGCCCATTTCTTAAATCAGAAACCAAATGATAAGCAGTGAACAGTTTCTCACTTGCCTCTTTCTATCAGCGTCTTTCAATAATTTAGTGAGGCGACCTGCAACAGTCTATGGAACAAACACTTCAAATGCTATTGCATTCATCAAATGTTAAACTGTTGCATAGTTTAAACTATTCAACGGTGCCTCCGCTCAAACCTGTTTCCTTGACTACCCATTTTCCATGAGTGCTTATTCAGCTCACTGGGGGCCTGTCACAGCTGACTCAGGGCAAAAAGAGGGGTAAAACCCAGAGAGATCATCATGTCATCACAGGCAACACAGACACTCACACTTCACATTCACATCCACTCCTAAAAGTTGACACACTGAAGTGAATATTCAGACAATTTGCAGTTTTAGACTTTAAAGTCTCAAATCATGACAGCTAAAAGGTTGTAGCAATGGCTAACTGAGGCTACATCTTTTAATTACTGACTTACTGAAAGTGACCAGTTCAGTAATACAATACAAAAACAGAAATGTTCATTTTTATCCCTTACTTCTTTTCAATTTATTTATTTTTATTGATAAGTTAAAACAATAACATATTCTGCAGATTTTAGAGTATTTGTTTGTTTCTTTGTTATTTGTTGTTTGTTTAGAGAAATTAAAGAAATTGAGTTTGTTGCAAAGCTTATACAAGATTCATAAATGACGTGATTGTATTGTTGTCCAGAGACGGTAAGCTGGGCACACTCAAAGGCCATATCCTGCGGTATTGAAGGATTCTTCCATCAAATATGCAGCATTTCATAAAATGAAATGAAATCCTGCTGTAGGGGGGAAAAAATCTTTTAAGCGCACTGAAAGCTCTATTTCCACTGACACAGTGGCGGTGTTATAATGTGCAGTTGTGCCTTGCTACCTTTTGAGAAGCAGCCAGCATTCTGACAGGATTGAGAATCTATTATTATGCAGCTATAGTCGGGGTAATTGATAGGGGAAGAGAATCATGGTGGGCAGAGTCTGCGGGCTTCATCTCTGTCGTGGTCCCTGTGGTTTCCACTTCTTGTGCCTTCTGTGTTCCACTTTCTTTGTTATCATGTTTTCTTTCAGTCTTAATTCTCAGCGTTAGCTATTACCTATTTGTGGTGACAGCCTCTTTTACTTTGAAAGTTAGTTTGTTCATGTGTCTTGTTTTTTGGCTTTGTTTCCTGTTTTGTTTTTGTTTTTTTTGAAAAGGCATATAGACTCGATCAAAGTGAAGTTGAAACTGAACATCAGAATTGAGAAGAAAGACTTGAATTTGGCGTGGTTGTTGGTGTCAGACAGGGTCGTCCGAGTATTTCAGAAACTGCTGATCTACTGGAATTTTTCCCACACACAAAATATCCAGCAGATCAGCAGTTCTTTGGGTGAAAAGGCCTTGTTGATGTAAGAGGTCAAAGGTCAGACTGCTTTGAGTTGATAGGAAGGCAACAGTAAAGCTTGATTTTGACTTCTGTGGGAAATCTACGCCCTAATTTATGTAGTAACCGAAAAACTCCTTTTACCCCTGCACGCAACCTTCCACGCCATTCAGACTGTTGTGGAATGCCTTGACCCGACGTGTAGTTACATTTCTCAGGAGGTGCACGTCAGGTTACATAGAAGGTTGCGGTGTAGGGTTAAAATGAAGTTGCGGTTATGGCCTAAGTTATGACGTAGATCTGATGCAGAAGTATAATTCATGTGTAACTCAAATGAGTGCAGAAGAGCACACATTGGTTTCAGCAGCAGAAGACCACACCACATGCCAGTCCTGTCAGCTAAGATGCGAAAACTAAGACTGCAAATTTACACTGGCTCACTGAAACTAGACAATAGAAGATTTGAAAAATATTGCCTGGTACAATGAGTATTGATTTCTGCTACATTATTCAGATGGTAGGGTAAGAATTTGGAGTAAAAAGCATGAGCGCATTGAACGATTCTGCCTCATGTCAACTGTTCAGGCTGCTGGTGACACGGTAATGGTGTGGTGAATATTTTCTTGGCTCACTTTAGGTTCCATAGTTCTAGCTGAGCATTGTGTAAACACCACAGGCTTACCCCTTTATGACTGCAGTTTATCCATCTTCTAATGGCTGCTTTGGGCCATGTCACAAAGCTCAAATCATCTCAAAGTGCTTTCTTGAACATGGCAAGAGTTCACTGTACTCAAATGGCCTCCACAGTGACCAGATCTCTATTCAGTAGAGCACATTTAGGATGTGATGAAACAAGAGATTCAGATCATGGATGTGCAACCAACAGATTTGCAGCAAGTCCAACCCAGTAGCAGCAAACAGAGCCTAAGAAATTGTCTGATGAGTGTATAGACCACGGTGTATTAATGTAATGAAATATCTCAAATTTCTGAAAGTCTTATCCTCTGTCAAACATTAATTATTGCAGTGAGATTGTTCTAACAAAAGAACATTACAGACAAAACACCTACATAAACTCATTTATATTCTGCCAAGCTGATAACCCACATAAGAGAGAAACATGTGCAGCCAAGCACAATCAAGAGCAATGCAATTTAAAGGAATAGCACGCAGACGAAACGGAACAGTTCAAATTATTTATTTGAAGTACAAATATGATGATACCAGGTCAAAGGGACAATTAAATGTTCTTCCAGTCTTTTAAATGAGTTGCCACAAGAAGAGGTGCAAAGCCAGTGAGCATAAAGTGAAGATGTCTTTGTTCAGGGCTGCTGGAGCCAAGTTTCTCCCTGTGGAAGAAGGAGAACACAGAATACATCATGAGCAAACACACAAATCTTATTCAGTGCTTACCAGAAACAAGTATCATGCAGAGTGGCTTTAACAGACTAAATATGGGGGAGGTTATCAGTTGTATTGTTTCTAAAGACACCCACCTCTCAGCTCCAGCAGAACATCTCCTTCGTATTGAGCTAATCCAACAGCATGTCTCTGTTCCTTGTCCAGCTCTGCCCACTGCTCCTCAGTGACAGCCCACGCCTGCTCCACACTCAACCATGACAACTGAACTGCACTAAACACCACCTGTCAGGCGCACACCCAACACAAAAAATATATATTTTTCATTTCCAGGAATGCAGACATTACATGGCATCAGATTTCCTTTGATTTGACATTTCTCAGTTATTTCCAGAGTTGCACATTTTTATGGCGAGTTCAGTAACTTGTATATAAATAAAATGTTATATTATGTGTATTACAGCAAAAAACTATCCTGTTCTGTTTATCTGTCCAATTAAAAAATCACAGACAAACCCTTTTGAGGCCCACTGTAAGTTAGTGCATTATTCATAATATTTACTTATTTAATATTCATTTGGTGAAAATCACACGCTTAAAAAAAGGTTTTTCCTCATTTTCAAAAAGATAAAAGAGAATGACTGAATATGTAGTCATGTGAAAAAGAGAGAGCTCTTGGCTATGCATGTCCTTAAAATGATTGTCTCAGATACATAGATGCCTCCAGCTGTAAGCAAGGAAATCGCTGCCCACCTGCTCTGCAGACCTTCTGTTTGCAGAGGGCACTCAATCAGAAGAGAGCTGACTTAAAGGTAAATGACCTAAGACTGCTTGCTTCACCGAGGGCCAGAATAAAAAAAATAAAGATTATTTTAATCTGTGAATCATGCAAAGCTACTCTAATGGATCTAAGAATAAAATTATGGAGCTAAAAATCGAGATTCCCTTTAAAACAAGTGATGAAACTCACTGCCATCTTTTTTGGTGATATCAGGGCGATAGCTTCAGGGGTGATTCCCCCCACTTGTTCTTGTAGCAGGGCTGACAGCACCATGTCTGGCAGGCCCGCTGGACATAGAGGGAGAGAGAGAGAGAAGCGCTATAGTGAGATAATTAATGTTTCTCATGTCACATCACAGGAGGAGTGTAGAGAAACATTTCCTCTTACTTCCGAGCCTGTACCCTCAGGGATACTTTTAATTGTACCTATCCATCTAAGAGCTGTCATTTCCACTTTAAAGAGAAACAATTTTTAAAAAAGTTAATCAAAAAGAGTTTACACCCAAGGGATATTATACTCTACTATACCTGCCAACGTCCCAATTTCAGTGAAAACTTCTGGTCCCCAAGTATTAACTGGACCAAAGGCCTGTGGTCTGGACAAACAGCTTGTCAATGCCTCCATCTGCTGCTCTGTGCATGGCAGGGATGTCTCCCGCAGGAACACAACAGCCATACTGCAGTTTGAGGGAAAAGATTCAAGATTTTATTCCTCCTCTGAGGGGAGAAAACGTTTTCACTGGGTTTGTTTTGCTCAGAATCGTGCTCCCGCCTGCTGTTGGTTAGCATCTGCTAGCAGGTTCATGTGATATCAGCTCTTTTATTCATAAAACCACAGCAGATAGTTTTGTGTTGCAGCAGGAGGGAGTTTCATTATGAGCTATTACTTTGACAGATTGTGAGAGTAGCATTATTTGACAGATATTTTTTTTCCTCCATCATGTCAAACTAAGCTGATAGCTATGTTTGACATCTGCCAGTTTGTGATTGTTCCCGTACATATGCTGGATAATTTGTTTATAAAGTTGGATCGCTGTGTTTCCTCCTTCTTGCTTTTACATGTTTCTGTTGTAGCTAGAGCTAGAGCTAAGTGCATGTAGGAAGTGTGGGTAAGCAATTTATGTCACTGACCTGAGGTTGTAGGGGCTCAGTTTTTTTATCTCAGAGGGATGCAGACCACAGATCAGATGGCCAAACGCTGCCAGATCAACAACTGTTAACTGCTCCACTTTAAGTTTGCGTTTCCGCAGCACATTCAAAATCACTGCTCTCATCTGAAAAGTCAGACAGGAACCACACATTTTCATATTAACACACTCATGTTTTGATTCTGCAACTTATTTTCGTAAATTTGGGGGTCAAATTCAAAGGAAAAGCCTTCAACAATGCAGTCAGTGAATCTTATGCATCGGGTATGCTGAGTATACTTGGCCCTGAGTGACTATCTTTATCCCATAATGAAATAAATGATCCTGGTGGCAGACACTAAATCGTTTGAAGACTTTGCAAAAGACATGAATCAGGCAATAGAGCCCAGAGTCTCTAGATCTCAACCCATCTGCATCCCTGTGGGAGATTTGGACATTATTTTCAAACTTCAAAACACAGAAGAACCCAGTTCAAACCCTTCTTTAAAACTCCACATGCTCATAGATTCAGTGCCAACAGTTTAGGCTGGTTTTACTTTAATTTGTCACCCATCTGTTTTAGAGAATAAATTAATAAATAAATTTTAAAAAATAGCTCACCTTTTTAGGGCTCCAGTCTGTCAGTGTGCCCAGATGTGCCAAAACACCTGGATTAGAGAGGTTAGTGTCTTGCAGGTCCTTGTCTCGCATTGCAGTCACCAGTGAGCCCAGCTCCAGCACCTGATCTTCACTCAGCTCTCTCACTGGACTCAACAACTGGATTGAATGATTTTTTTTTTTTTTAGCTAAGACACAATAGTCTAGATTTTTTTTTTCTCTACATCTCATAATTATTTTAATTCTTTAGCACCTCTTATAGATTTTTGATCACTTTTTTGGAACATATATTGCTACCACTTTTGTTTTAGATCCACCTCATGGGGTCAAAATCTCAACATGAAGGAGAGACAGAAGAGCCCCGCTCTGACAGACCCTGAAGCAATCTTAAGGGATGATATATACAGAGAAATATAAAGAGGAGGACCTGTAAGTGGAGTTTAACTGACCTGTCTGAGTTTCACCCACAGTGACCGGCGCTGCTCTGAGCTCAGCAAAGAATCCTGACCAAACACCTCTACGCACTGTTTCAGCTCCTCCTGTGACATTCGGCTGAGCTGAGTGGATGTCCAAGCTGAAGGATATGTCCCTCTAATGTCTGCACAGCTTGGAACCGGCACTGCTCAAGAAAAAAAAAAAAACACACATGCGGATTCAGTGAAAAGATGCTAAAAGTTGGCAATTATGTGTTCTAGTTAACAGAGCTATGTAAAATGCATTAAACAGAGCATGCACTTAAAAAAACATTTACTGAACTTTTTGCCCTCCGGCTCCGTGCTTTCACAATGCCCCGAATGAGGCTCTGAGTCTGCTGTCTCTGGCGATGCTGGTCAATACACTGGGTAATGCACACGCCACCAGTAATGCTGTCTTCCCAGCGCCTTTGACCCACCAGGACCTGCTCCACAGTGTCTTTATTCAGCACTGACTGTACAGCAGAAACCCTTATTATGAATTCCTGCAGGTCAAAATGTCTCCAAGAAAGCCAGTGAAAGTAAAATAAATGTAGTTATTTGAATGATTTTTGCTGCTTACCAGTGGAATGGAGTTAATCTGCTTTGTTGAGAGAGCAAACACCAGTCGACCCAAATGTTCTACATCTCCAATTTGCCACTTGGATGGCTCTCTGGAAAACAAGAGTAGGTATTCATTATTGCTGCTTAAAGTGGGAAATCTCTTATTATCCTGGGTTGTGGAGCCGGGGTTTTATTAGTTCTTTGAAATTTAGGAGTTGTGTTTATTGTCTGGGATTTGATTTATATTCTTTTTTTAGGGTTTCTGGTTCTTAGTGATGTTTATCAAGTAAGTCTGTTCCTCTTATGTTCTGAGTATGTGTTCTGTTAGTATGTTTTGTTAGCTCAGTGTTCCTGTCTCTGCATCCACAGAGGTTCAGTTATTATTTCTTACTTCCTGTTTTATTTTGTAAGTCGCTCTCTCCCTGCACTTTAATCATAATTAGTTCCATCTACATGTTGTTTCTTCAGCTGTGACTCTAGCCCTCAGTGTGTGTTTGAGTATATATAGTCCTGTCATTCCTTTGTTCTTCGTCTCAGTGTCTTTTTAACCAGTTATCAAGCCCTGTGTGTTTCTCTTTGTGCCTTTGTGGATTTTGTATTGCTGTGTGGGACTTTTACACCCAGCCTCATTAAACGGCTGACAGTTGTTAAATCTTGCTCGTCTCCTGAGTTTACATTTGGGTCCTAATCCTCCGAATTGTGACAATCCACGTGTTAGTGCAGGAGCAGTGCTGGGATTTCCCAAATGGACTTGTATTTTACACCATTATTCTACTCTCCACAAATGGATGTGGTTTGTGTCTGAAATACAAAGTTCGCAGGTCAGTGTAAGACGATTAGTATATTTTACTGTATTTTGGACCAAGAAGCTTTGTTTTGCAAATTGTTAAAAGTTGAGACCACATAATGAGACAACTCATCCAGATTCTTAATTTCATTTCACTCTGAATAATCCTCAGCTTGACAGACTGCAGACTGTATTTAACCATTAGTTATTATCCGTCTCTGCTTCTCTTCCACAGTGTCTTTTGTCTTGTCCCCCTCCCCTCCCACCCAGCCATGTGTAACAGATGGCTGCACCTCCCTGAGCCTGGTTCTGCTGGAGGTGTCTTCCTGTTAAAAGGGAGTTTTTCCTTCCCGCTGTCACCATGCGCTTGCTTAGAGGGCGTCGTCTCATTGTTGAGGTTTTTCTCTGTATTACTGTAGGGTCGCTATAACACCACTTCAGTCGACTCTCGTTGTGATTTAGTGCTCTATGAATGAAACTGAATTGAACTGGAGGTGGTAATTTGTTACAGGTTATTATTGTATGTACTGGTTTCAGGCTCACTTGAGATCAGTTGGGGCTAAAATGTACAAAAATGGTTCAGACAACCAAGCTGGTACATTAGTTTGTGTGTGAAATTTCCGATTTGCTACAGCACTGGGCAGCAGCACTATTTCGGTCCAGATTGAACTATCACATAAATGCTGATGCTGCAGTCGTGACCTTTATGTCAGTATATTTCAAGTTATATAAGATATGATAAAGAAAATGATGTGGTGGGCTTGATTTATTTACATATATTTTTACAGGCTTACATTTCATGACTTCCACAGTCCTGTTTGATATATTTTCGATTTAAGTTTTCATCGTGCAACCTTTTTTTTTCTAATTAATTCATTTTTCAGTGCTTATGCTGCTTGTTTGTGTAAATCCAAAATAATAATAACAACAATATTCTAATTCTTATCTTGAGGTGTCAAAAACTCCTACACATGTGTTGCTTTACCCAAACAGGTCTTTCTGGGTGAGCAGAGCACTGATATCCCTCAGAGCCTCTTTAGGAAGGCAGAAAATTCTCATCTCCTCCAGCCGCAGAGCCACCGCTCGTCTGTCCACCAGAGCCAAACTGTCCCTGTCTAAGAAAGGCAGCAAAGGTCCGAGGGTATCCAGAGCGGTGCCATCAATCTGCCCCTCAGACAGAGAAGAGCCCTGCGGAGCACGACATACAGAGAGAGACGTCCCGGATTACCAGGATTTCACACTGAAATGACTTCACTGCTGAGAGGATAAAGGCGGGTTATGTTGCGGAGCACTTTCTCCATCTGTTTTTCTCTAAATACTATAACCGCCTGCTTGAAAAGCCTGAACACACAAATGTTCTTTCTGCAAAATTAATGAGTTAAAACAAATCAAATACGTGACACACAAACACTAACTGAAGCCCTGATTTAACTCATCGAGAAAATGCTCTTCTTCTTTTCGGTTTGCTCTGAATTCTCATTATAATGGTTTAGAATTTTATTACTTTGGGAATTTGCAGAATTTGGTATTTGAGCTTGATAAAGTTTACTTCCTACAGCAACAGAAAGTCTAAAACGTGCTAAAACATGTGCTAACTTGTGCCCATCTTGCATGATAAGCTGTTATTTTGGGTGTTTTACCAGCTCAGTTAAGGCCTTCTCGGCTAAATTGGTCTGTTTATAATGTGGCAGTCTGAGAAAATCAGCAAACTGTGCTTGTACGTGGTCCAAAATGGCTCTGAGGGATGTATTAGAGAGTCTCTCTATCATGGTCACCCTGGAAAAGAGCAGAGCATAGGTATAAATGCAGTCACCCGAGAGAAACAGTAAAACATTTATTCAGAAAAAAAGAGTAAAATACAAATATAAGGAGGTGATATTTACGGCAATGTTGCAGAAAACGCAGAACTCAAAATATTGAGGTCAAGTTTAGGTTGTCTTCTCAATTCCTCTATGATACATTTTCGCTGGTGGCACATCTGAACTTGTTAGTACAGGAAAAAAATGCATTTTCATGGAAACATAAATTTTTATGGCTCATATTCCTCACCAGAGCAGGTCTTGTGCCTCCAGGCAGCTCACTAACAAACTGAAGCAGCTCTACAAAATCTGTATCATTGGTCCAGAGCTTCAGAAAGTCACAGCTCATTCCACCAGCGATATGACCCAGATCTCTATGAGTGAGAAAGAAGTCATTATTTAGACTGTCTTCAAAGCAGGTGTCTGACTGAAAATGAAACTTCAGATGTTTCTGTTGTGTTTTTTATTTTAGCTTGCAATCAAAATATTAAATGAATTATTAAATCAGTGCTTTGGCTGGGGTGAAACCTACCTCACTGACTTGCTGGTAATGTTTAGAAATTCATGGATCTTACTGAATAGAAACTGAGTCTGTAAAGAAAAGGAACAGCATGAGTCAGCATTTTGACTGTGCGTTTCTTTAAAATCAAGAAACAACTCAAACCAGTTTCCAGATATTACAATAAGGCAAGTTTTTTTAGCCCCAACAGGAAAATAAAAATCGATTCCCTAAACGGTGACGAACAATTGGTCCCTTATATACTTTAGCATTGCCATTTGTGAAACTAACAGTACCCTCGTTTCTCATTATTACACATGACATAATTTATGGACATCTATAGTTTGACTTCTTTACATGTGTGAATTGGATGGGTTGTTACAGACGTTTGCTGAAAATGTCACATCACTATATACTTAGAAAATTGGTGTTCAATTTTTATTTTAGCCACTCTATATGCACACACACTGGTTGGAGGATATTTATCAGCAGACGCTGGTTAACCAGAGATATCATATGTATATTGTACAAAATGAAAATCATATTGCAGGTTAGTTCAGAAATAGTGTCATCACGTTGTTTAACCAGAAACGTGAGTTCAGCTCAGCTGCCATTCTATCCTTTTTTTCCATGTAGCACGTCATAATAGAAGGAGACTGTATATGACACTCAGTCCTTCACAATAGTTTTCTCCTTCATGTGAGACTGACTAATATGAGCACAGATGCTCTGCCTACTGTTGATGGTATTTTTCTCCCCTACAGCTAAGTGCAACTGTAAACATGGCAAAGTAAAAGGGAAATTATGCTACCAGCTTAGAGGAAATGTGAATTGGAGCAAACAGCCAGCAGTATGTGTAGAACAGTCAAGATTTTATCACTGTAGATTCACTTTAATCTGTAGAGCGATCCTCATAATAGACCAGCATAAACGACCACACCCTCTCTGCTGGCATCAGCCCCAGAAATCATAAATGTCTCTATACTATATATATGCAACAGTATTGGTTTTAGGTGAAATTTAAGATCACTTTGACAAGTGTTTAATTCATAATGCTCATATAAACATTTAGTACTGTTTTTAAGAGGAAATTTAAGGTTTAACACTGACCCAATGATCAGTCCGATTACTGCACATATCAAGGAAGATAATGAGAGAAAAGGAACTTCATTGGTTTGACTGAAGTCTTGTCGGGCTGAGAATAGGTGGTGAAAGCAGGCTGAAACAATTTTGGCTGTGACAAAACCCCTTTAAGGTAGCCAATTATTAATTTATGCTGTACTCCTCCACATCATTGTACAACATCCAAACTAATTAGCTTGATGGCAGCTGATGTGAATGGAGTATTAATATCCTGAAAGGGCCTCCTGAAGCATATCCTATGAGTTGCAGATTAACGGGGGCGAAAACTGAAGCTGCTAACAGTTTCTTCTTTTGTAAAAGAGCTATTGTTGTTATATGAATGTGATGTTAAACAGCACGCAAAAAAAGGGATTCAAGTAAAAGGGTGCACCTGGTGTGGCGACCAGTCTATGTCTCTGTACACGCCGATGCGTCTCGAAATGATTTCAGCACTCATGGTCTGCATCAGCTCCCTCAGAGGGACAAATGGTAAAAGACAGTTTAGCTGCAGAGTGGTGTTCTTCGTGTCTCTGTGCAGAGCCTGCTGAAACAGAACCACAATAAGAAATGTGAATTTATGCTTTATTGAATCTAATTTGTCACAACCTGCTCAAATGTCTTTTTTACTCAATGCGGCACCAGAGGGGAAATAATAAACCATAAGATTAGAAAAGTGAGA